>NC_056750.1:291945289-292320289 GCF_019279795.1 Protopterus annectens | reverse complement strand
GTGTCTTTATCATGTGGGAAGAGACTGTCTCACCTTGTAAAACCCCATGCTGACACAGAGCAGATATGCACACTCTATATGTATAAAGCACGCATGACACGAACCGAATTGCTTTACCATATGCAAAATGGTTTAGAATTATAGATACAGATTCTCTAAAGAATGATGTTACTAACAATTAAGGCACAATAGGCCCTTGGCTGTTTTATGATAAATGCATGCCTGAGTACATAGCAAGGCATGAAGCAAAAGGTGTTGAACAAACTCTATGAATCCTTGCTACTAAATACAGTATTCCTGACTGAACATTTACTATTCCACAAACTAGAGTACCATACTTCTTCTGCCAGTGGACCATGCTGGAATACCCCTTGGTTTAAAATAAAGTTTAATGATAATAACAGAAAAAATCAAGAAGTGGTAGAGACTTGCAAAAGAGGATTACTTATTAATAGTGTAGTGTCCAAAAATTGTGTTATTTAAAGATCATAGCAAATATCGAGTTAAGAACAGAAACACTGGGAAGAAAGAAATAATGAGTCCCTATGGTGGAATAGCAAAATTAATAAACTGTCTAACTGGAAAAGCACATGCCTGCAGATTTACAAGGGACCCAAGAATATATCTTCATAAAACTAAGAGATCCATTCTAAACTAATACTCACTATAAGATTCAATACATACAAGGAAGACTCTTGCAAGGTGAAAGGTCAGTATAATTTATATTATTATTATGCAAGCAAAAAAAAATGATCACATAAACAAAAAAAGAGACAGCAATGTTCATGTGTAAGAAATATCCTAATATGATTTATCAGTCATTTCAGCTGACATTCTGAAATGATAAAGTATGCTTACAAAAATAGGAATATCCATTGCATGATACAACTGCTGTGAGGTGAAGAATACACTTACAAAAACCTAGGGCCAGATTCAGTACAGCCTACACTAAGTGTACATGATATTCAATAAAATTCTTATCACATTTTTGTGCTTTCTAGTCACTCAGAATGATTACACTAAGTGTACTTGTAGTCGACACTTTGTGGTAACCTTTATGAATCCCTGTTAGTATTTAAAGCTGCAAGAATATCAGCAGGAAAACTAAAATTAGGAGGAAGAAGGTGTGAGTTATGTCTTGTGTTGTCTGTTCATTCAGAACAGTGTACACTTTGTGTATATTTAGTGTAGCCTTTATTGAATCTGGCCCCTAGTTTAACTGATTTGAAGAGTATTTCTACATCAGATCAAGGACAGATATATAAAGTGGCCATTACTGTTATTCAATAAATACAATGAAGTACATAGTTTACTTGTGATCTGGAAATAAGTCGCTCTAGATTTAATCGCTTAGATGGAGCTTTATTTGGGATCCATTACATCTCCTTGATACTTCCAAGCTCGGATCACAACAGTTTAGGGACAACATTTTTTAAACAACCTCCAGTACACACATATTCATAACATATGCTCTCAAGCTTGTCAAAACATGGGTAAATGAATAACACATTGTTTCCAATTGTCAAGCTTTCCTGCTTTCCTGAACCCTTTGAGTGGGGGGGGACTTCATTCCCATACTCCACTTGTTTTATTATTCTCACTCTGACATTGTTGCACTCAGAGAAAGAACAACCACTGACAGACAGCTTAACTACTCATCAGAGCTGCAAGATAGGGCCAACCACTAAGCAGCAACCAAGTGCTAAAAAAAATGGCGGCACCAAGGGAGGCTGCGGCTGTGTTAGCTCATGATACAGGATTGCTTAATCTGTCTTAATTTTCTGACAAAACAAATGAGAAAATAATTTTCAAGTCATTTAAATGATGTTACAGCAGAAAGAAACTTCTGGAAATCAATTATTCGATAATGCCATTGTTCTGGTTGGATTCCCTGCTTACTACAGGGCATCTGGGGCCTATAATAGTCATAGAACTGCTGGAACTCAACATCCTAACCAAACAAGCTCCCAAGTACCTAAATCAGGAAATGGAAGGTTCTGGAACAATCAGAATGAAACCCAAAAGGAAGAGATGTAACAGAATGAGGAAAAGAGGCTGCAGAGCTGGAATTGCTGCCAGATTGAAAACAAACCCTCACAAGCCTGCACTTCCCTCAGTTCTGTTAGCAAATGTATGCTCATTAGACAACAAGATGGACTTTCTCAGGCTTGAGCTCAACACCACAAACAAGGTGAGAAATTTTTGTCTGTTAATCTTTACAGAGACTTGGTTAAATAACAGGATTAGTGACAGTTCTGTAAGCCTTGATGGTTTCACTTTGTTCAGAGCTTATAGGAACCTAGCCTCTGTGTGGAAAAGCTAAGGGAGGTGGAGTGTGGATTTTTGTGAATGATAGCTGGTGCCAAAACTGTAACATTGTGAATGAACATTGCTCTGTAAATGTGGAATTTCTGATACTGAAATGCAGGCTGCTTTATGTGCCCAGAGAACTACATGGTGTCTATGTAGCAGCTGTATATATACCACTGAGTGTTAACATCACTGAAGCACTGAATATACTGCATAATACTATATGTGAGCTGCAATGCAAGAATTCTGACTGTGCATTTATGATAACTGGTGACTTCAACAAAGCAGATCTCAGGGAGGTGCCACCCAATTACTACCAAATTGTGGATTTTCCCACAAGGGGAGCAAATACTCTGGACAAAGCTTACACTAACATAAAAGGGTTATACATGGCTGTACAACCACCAAACCTGGGTGGCTCTGATCACATCTCCATAAAAGTAACACCAGCTTACAAACCTCTCCTGATCAGAGATAAGCCCAATGGGAAACAAATTAGGGTCTGGCATGAAGGAGCCATGGAAAATCTCAGGGACTGCTTTCATACCACAAACTGTCTTCAGGGAGGCAGCCACACACAGTGAGCAATCTGGTGAACAAAGATAAATATACTGAGACAACTTTGGCTTAAATATCCAAATGCATGGAGGATGTAATGAACATCAGAAATATTAAAGTAAGAGCCAACCAAAAATCATGGCTAAAAAGCAAGGTGTATGAGTAGCTACAGGCAAGAAACACTGCTTTCAAGGCAAAGGATAAGAAGGATCTAAGTGTGGCAAGAGCTAATCTAAAAAAGGGTATCAAGAAGGCTAAGATGGAGTATGGAAAGAGGATACAAGGATGCTTCAAGGATACAAAAAACTCAAGAAGCCTGTGGCATAGTATTCAACAGCTAACTAAGTACAAGACCAAGTCAGCTCAGTGCGATCATAGAATTGAATTTCTGGACAATCTAGACACATTTTATGGCAGGTTTGAAGAGAAAAACAACCTGGAGGCTTTAAAGCTTCTCAATGCCAAAAAGAAGGCACTACTCAACTTCAGTGCTGTGGATGTAAGGAACCAAATGAGGAAAGTGAACCCCAAGAAGACCGCTGTCCCTGATAACATTCTAGGGAAAGTATTGAAAGATTGTGCAGACCAACCCAGCATAGTTCTGACAGACATTTTCAATACCTCGCTTGTCCAGAAAAGAGTACCAGCATGCTTCAAAGTTAGCAACATAATCCCTATGCCCAAAAAAGTCAACCCCACCTGCTTAAATTATTAAAGGCAGTTGGCCCTTACATCGAATGTAATGAAATGCTTCAAAAGACTGGTTAAAAGGCATTTGACTACAGTACTACCCCAGTCCTTTGACCCACTGCAGTTTGCCTACCAGGCAAACAGATCAACTGCTGATGCCATTTCGGTGGCACTTCACCTCACATTGGAGCATCTTGAAGTGAAGAACAACTATGCCAGGCTGTTGTTCAAAGATTTCAGCTCGGCATTCAATACAGTGATTCCAATGCAACTTATAGAAAAGCTAATCAACCTTGGTATAAATAAAGGGTTGTGCAACTTGATCCTCAATTTCCTGACTGGAAGACCACAAAGGACCTTTGCTGATAACAACACTTCAGGGAGTATTACAATCAACGCCAGAGTACCCTGGGGTTGTGTGCTGAGTCCTCCTACTGTTCCCAATCCTTACCTATGACTGCTCTGTGAAAGCTAGCAACAGCCACATCATAAAATTCGCTGATGACACCACAGCTGTGGGACTGAAATGGTGATGACAAGAGTGGCTATAGGAATGAGGTCAACTCCTTGAGTGAATGGTAAAATAACAATTTGGACCTGAATGTCAATAAAACAAAAGAAATTATTATTGACTTCAGAAAGAGATCTGCCATGCACCTGCCCCCCAAGATCAATGGTGAAGAAGTGGAGAGAGTCCAAACTACAAAGTTCCTGGAGGTACAAATATCAGAGAATCTTTCCTGGAGTACAAACACAGGCCAGGTAATTAAAAAGCTCAAGCTCATCGGTGACTATACTTCCTAAGAAGGCTGAGAAAAACAAAGCTCTCTACGAATGCTCTAAGTACCTTTTACAGAGGAGCCATTAAGAGCATTATCACCAGCAACTGCACTGCATGGTTCGGTAACAGCACAATGGCCGAAAGGAGGGAGCTGCAAAGAATAATAACAGCAGAAAAGATTGTGGGCACTAGTCTTCTTATCTTACAGCAGCTCTTTCAAAAGAGATGTAAAAAGAGGTCCCACAAAATACTAAGTGACACTTCTCATCCAGCGTATGGTTGGTTCACTAAACTTGCTTCTGGTAGAAGGTTACGGAGTATCTGCCACGGGACCTCCAGATTCATGAACAGTTTTTTTTAACTGCAATAAGACTCATTAATGCAGACGTAAATCTGGATGTATCAAAATTATAATAGATTGTTACACTCATTCCTTTTCTTTCATTTTTCCATACAATAATTCTATTTATTTAATGTATACTAAAATTAATATATTCTCATTCAATTCCAGTTACTTTCTTATGTGTAATATCACCCAATCTCACCTCTGTGTATAGTGCACTTTTTTTTTTTCATGTGTCAATCATCTACTAGTCAGTGTTGTCCAGTGTATGTAGTGTACAAGCATGTGCATCAGCTACCTTGATATTTACTTTTGTGCTATAGTTATTGTTTATCCTTTAATACCTATTATGTCTGCCTTTTTGTGTTTGTTTTTCTCCTGTAAAAGAGTTGACACTCGAAATTTCGTTTAGGTAGCACTTGTGTTTCTTAAATGACAATAAAGTTTCTTTGAATTTTTGAATCTTTGAATCTATGACCTCTTTTACGTAAGAATGAAGCAACTGTCACATGAGCATCTGCTGCCCTGAGCTCTTATGCTCAACCAATTACAACAAAGGATCAGGGGATCCAGTTAAGCGATGGTACGTATTTAATCTGACCCTGGAAACCTCCAAACAATACGTATGACATGCATAATACGTAAAGGTACAACATCAAACAATCCTTTCAGTATTAGCAGAGATACTAAGGACCTAGTTTTATTATACAAGGAGCATTATGGTTTCGTTAAATGTCGTCCATCCAAGGAAAAACTGCAGCACTTGAGGGCACTGTAACTTGTATCAACTTTTCATTTGTGAGACGTCTAGAGAAAAAAGGACTGGTTTTGGCAAATGTGTATTTCAGTACATGAACAGGTTACACAATTGTATTACATAAAATCTAGCACCCAGAACATGTGCAAGCAATCAATTAGAAAATAAGATATGAACAAATGATACAAAACAAAAAAACAGAAAACAAATCTGTAAAATAAATTCTGGAAACCATTTCATAAGCTAAATATTTAGCAGGTATACAAAAACAGGTGCCAAAATCTATTTTAAATATATATATATATATATATATATATATATATATATATCTATATATATATATATATATATATATATATATATATATATATATATATATACATACATATGTATATTTATTTATTTTATATATATATATATATATATATATATATATATATATATACATACATATGTATATCAATGTATATGTATATATACATATGTATATCTATATATAAATGTATATATATATATATATACATATATACATATGTATATCTATATATAAATGTATATATACATATATATATATATATATATATATATACATATGTATATCTATATATAAATGTATATATATATATATATATATATATATATATATATATATATATATACATATGTATATCTATATATAAATATATATATATATATATTTATAAAACCACTCTGAAGCAGGTTGACTTTAGTATACCATTTACCTTTCCATCATTATATGTATAAACTGCACCATCTAGTGATCAAAGGATGAAGTCACAATTACAAAAATCTGAAAATACTCAAGCTAGATTTGAAAGTCATGTTCCTTAACATTCAAAACGTGGGTACTTCAGCCAGATTTAACCTACTTGACCAAATCCTTTCTTTACTGATAAATAAAGATGCAGTTTTGAGCTCTGCAGTGTATTTGTATGAAATAAATAAATACATTTTCCTTTTGCATCTGATTGATACAACAAAGATGTTCCACAATTAACGGTCTCACCTTCGATAACCACATTGTCACAACAGTCAGGAAATCCTTCTATGTGGCACACCTCATCACTAAGGGCTTTCCATCCAGAAAAAAGGCTGTTGGACATGCTACATCGCAATCCCTCAGAGCCACACGCTCCAGGGATCTAAACCTTGTCATCACAATGAACAAAACATGCTGGAGGGATAGGTTCCTGACCCAGAGACTCCCCAGACTCTGGAATAGACTGCCAATACATGTCAAGCAGAGCACCTCTTTGGCCCTCTTCAAAAGGAACCTTGACGACTGGATGGGAGATAGGAAATTCACCCCGGGGATCATGTCAGTCACCCTGCTAGATAGGGGTCCAGGGAAGTAAATATTGTGGGAAGAAATTGTCAGGGAAGTGTTATGGCTAGGCTTGTATAGGCCCTAGGGCCGATAGCCTAGTAACTGCCTATGAACATTGAGATCTGCCACACAAAATGGGCATTACAGCTACGTTGCACCAAATATATAAGTTGCTATGTAATACAGTTAATAAACTTATATTGTTAGCCAAAGTGAAATCTGTAGTTTTTAGTACATATCTGCACCACAAGCAATGTTCATAGGTCACACTACCTCTAATAGTATTACATCATCCAAAAAACGGTGACAGTATTTTTGTTATGACCACATATTCACCTAATTCTCATACATTGAGGGATTTAAGAATGTTTTGGTCACACAATGAGAATGACAAGTTTTCTTAACCAGGAAAGTAGTTATAAAATATGGTTTTCAAGAAATTGTGGTTACATTTGATCCTTCCATAGTCTTGGCGATTGTGATATTAAAAACTATAGTAAATAAGTTAGCCTCAAAGGGTAACTGAATCCAAAATTCATCGCCATTATATAATACAAAAAGTTTAACAACTAAGAAATCATATTTCCAGATTAGCCATCAATCATATAAAAATTGATGCCATGTACCGAAATATCATTTGCAAAATGATTACAAATGTTGCACACCTCAAAGTACCTCATAAGCAAATCAGCACAGATGGACAAAAACATTCCCTGCATTTTAGTAGATAAGGTTATTTTCTTCTTAAAGACTAATTCAGTCCACTATTGCAAAGAAGTAATTCAGCTAACCTGCATATATCTCTAATTGTTCTAACCAAAAGCAGATAATCATGAGATTCTCTTCATGAAGTGTAGTTTTGTACAAAGATGCTATGCCTGAAGTACACATACTGATTCCATTCTAAATGGACCTCAGATAAAATATTTTTAAAAACTTCTGTATGTTTTTAAGCCTAGCACTTAAGGCTTACAACATAACTCTGTTCTAGCGTAGACCCTTTTCTAGAAACAATATGGTGGCCTAGCGTGTTTTGCTTACATTAGTGTATCTTATGCAGTATACACATTATCTGAAGTCTACGCACAAGTATTGTCAATTCTTCTCTGAAACATTCCAGAATAACCCATGTATAATATTAATGTACTTCAGGTGTTCGACTATTTCATTCTTAAATTCCAATGCACTGTGATAGGAGAATTTAAGGTAAAAAGACTGTCAGAAACAATGCCATAATGAGGGAGAGATGAAGAAGGTGGTCCCCCCCCTGGGCACAGCCTGTTAGAAAATGCAATCTGCAGTTGCTGGTTGCAAGCATGTGCAGTTTCAGGATTCATTTAAGAAGCTGTGCTCCTTAAATGAATATATTCAGCAGCTTTGTGTACTACTAACTGTGGCAAGGCACTTGACCAAGCTGTTAACTACTCCTTTTTTCGGTGGGCGGTGAAAAACCTTTTTTTTTTTGGTAATCAACTTCTATTTTTGAGCAGCAGCAGTCCAGGCACTGTCACAGGTCCCAGTTGACATTGTTACAGGTTAGATCATAAGTTGACTGAAAGCCTTCCCTTCACAGAAAACATTCCTCCGAATGTACCATCCATCCCTGTACATGCAATACACACAGACACACACAGACACATGCACGCACACACACACACGCGCACACACACACACACACACACACACACACACACACACACACACGCACGCACGCACGCACGCACACACACACACACACACACACACACACACACACACACACACACACACACACACACACACACACAACACACACACCATTCCCTAAACTGTCTGCCCTCCTTTTTTCTTCCCAACCTTGTAGTAGTTAAAGTACCATTATGGCACTTTAACTATTATGCCCTGATGGGTAGTGTAACACCCACCCCTGATTCTCATGATACCCATGTAATAAATATAGACTGTACCCATGTAATAAACACAGACTGTTAATTTCTTCTTCTTCTTTTTTAATTTGCAGGGAGTGGACTTGAGATTTATCCAAACTGCTGCCAAATCCCCAAAACACAGCATTGCACTAAAAAAATTAAGTTGTTTATAACTGGCTGCCATGCAGTAGCTATTGAGTGATAGAGAGGCTGAAAGTCAGGAGAATGAAATTTAAATATAACCATATCAAATGTTTAATGCTTGTTTTGGTTATTCTCTCTGTCCTGGACCCAATACTTCAAGTTCAGTAAACAACAAAAACATTTAATATCACTGACAGTGTCACATTTACAGACAAAACCTAGAGGAATGTATGCCAATCCTTTAGTTTCCTATTCTTTGTCACTTTTATCTAAAACATAACTCAAAATGATAATGTGTAAAGTATGACTGTCCAAATTGCAATCTATTTGTTGACATTACGAATTTCCCTAAAATTCCTTATGATATCAATGTTTTCTTTGACTTTTCCTTCTATTTCATCCATTTTAAAGAGGTAGAATTTGTGGTTGAAATGGCCAAGCTATTTTTAGAACATTTAGTTCCAAGTAACATCACCCAAGTCTATATTAGAATCAACAGACAAACGTTCTTCTGTAGTACGTGAAACAGGAGAAGCTCTGAGGGGTGTAAAATATATTTCAGATTTTGGCCACATCTTTTCCTTCTATTGACAGATTTAATCTGGACAACTCTGATCAAAATGTTCACTGTCCTTTTACTTTTCCAATAAGTAGATTTTTGTCTCTTCCTAGAATTTCTTAAATTGCATTAATACTTAGAAAGCTGTTTTAGCCTTAAGTTCCACATTGAGTTTGTTAAACACCAATTCATAATTCGGTAATTGAGGATAAGAGGTATGCAATATAACAGTTTACACCTGAGTAAGAACATTATTAACCTTATTAAGTGATTCGTTTCGCTTCTCATAAAGGAAAACCTGAGATTTAGCAAATGAAACTGATGATGATGATGATGATGTTGTTGTATACTAAATTAAAACAATCTAAATTTAAACATAAAGAAACAGTGAATCACAACTTACTTCTTTCCAAGCCATGAAAATTTAACTTTGGCCAAAATACTATGACTCGCTTTGAAAACTACCTCAGAAATAGGATTTTTCAAGTCCATTGTTAACATACTTTCCACCCATGGCATACTAAATACTGGAGTCCCTCAAGGCTCAGTTTTAGGATCCTTACTATCTTCTTTATTCACTAATGACTTACCAGACCTGCCCACTTTAAACATCATATTGTAAAAAGACAATATTCCCCTTTTTCATGCAAATAAAAACCAAGCATATCTGTAAATTTAGCTGTAAGAATCCTTCACCAGTCTATGTCTCTGGGTTTCTGCTAACTACTGATTGACTATAATAAAGCTAATGTCATGTTATTATCTTTTTCTCACAAATCACACCAGCTACCAATTATTTCTGTTAGAAACAATATTATATCCTATGTTTCATAGTATAAGTACTTAAACCACACCCCTAATCACTGTCTTCTCCACTCACACTGATAACATCACTGATAAAGTTCTTTCTCAGTTGAAACTCTGGTACAGTATTTCCCACCTTGTCTCATCAATAATTGTATTGGCCTTAGCCAAAAACATGCATTTTCCCAGGGCCAGATCCAGCACAAGGTGAACTAGGTAGCTATCTAGGGTCCGGTGCTGTCTGGTGTGGCCAGGTCATGCAAAACATTCATTTGAAAAAAATAAACATTTCCTCCATACAACAATGATTAAAAAAAAATAACTTCCTGCTCATCATTCAAGCTAGATTTCCTCTTTGGTGTGCAGGTCTAGGCTCTTTCATTGGCTGGAGCTAGAATGCAGCATATAGACCAGGAAATTAGTGCACAAGATTTAACTCAAGACAAAAGGGAGGGTGAATTTCTTTGGGAAAACATTTCTATTTTGCAACAGCTCAGAGCTTTTTTTGTGTAATGGGAAAACACTTCAGAGCAGTGCAGAATGGAAACCTAAACTAGGGAGAGAGTGTGTGTGTGTGTGTGTGTGTGTGTGTGTGTGTGTGTGTGTGTGTGTGTGTAAGAAATATGCCAGTTAGAAGGCAATGTCTAGTTAAGTGACTTTGCTCAGAGTCCAACCCAGAACCTTAACAACTGAGAGGCACTGTCTAAAGTGACTTTGCTCAGTCAAACCCTGAACCTTAAATATTGATAGGCAAGTGTCTTAATCTTCCACGCCAACTGCCATACCTCCTTTAGCTGTTATTTTTTTTTTGTAGATCACTGAGGATTACAGTCTGTCAGTGTCATTCACAGAGTTTCATAGTTTTGAGGTTCACAGCCAGTGGTGCAACAAGTGGCACACTTGCCTTTGGTGTAGAAGGCTGTGGGTGCTATTCCCACACCAAGTGGACTGATTAGTGACACTGAAATGCAAAAGATTCCACAGCACCCATTAAAAAGAGTAACGATTCCACAACCCTATCAAAAAAGAGCAAGGGGTTCCTTATTATCCTTTCCCTTTTCATACAATATTATTTTATACAAATCCTTCACCCATCACAAAAGACAAAATTATTATATAAAAATCTAACAATAAATATTTAAAAATATTAAAACACATTAATATCTTAAAATACAATTACTTTTAAATCTTTCATTTCTTATAAATATCTTTTTTTTGCATAATTCCTTTTTCCATTCACCATTTTGTTACATAATATGTCTTTACTCCTAGCTTGCCATATTCGATACACACTTGCAATAACAATTTTATCTCTTTTGTTAAACTTATTTATCTTCCCACAGCATCCATAACTAATATTATCCATCTATAAATTCTTTACCAATTCCCAGACATCACTCTTTACTAATTCATCCTATAAAGTTTTAATTCCCCTTCATTCCAAGAAAACATGATAAATATATTCCATTTATATTCTAATCATTCTCTGTACTCTGTTGCCTTATACTCCATTGCTCCTTTAACAGGTAGCTTTTTAATCAGACTGCATAATTAATCCTGTCCTTCTACCTAGTCTAATTTTATCCTTCTTTCCTTAATATTTTTATTGCATTATCCAATTACCCCATGGATACGATTAGAACATTCTTTTCATAATATTTCATACCAAGCCCCTCTCCATCTTCTGTATTTCTAATATCGACCTTCCTTACTCAGTTCCCTACATTCCCCTCCATAGTTCTTTTTTTTTCTATTTTCTCAGTTTCATCCACAACTCTTTATAGTTTTCTTCCATATTTTTCCTATAACATGCTTCTGTCCTTTACTTCTTTCTCTCAAAGTACTGTGTAATACTTAAAATGCTAAAACAACTGGATTCTTTAAACCTACCCCCATCCTCTACTTTATTATATACTACACCTCTTTTGATCTGGTTCAAAAGTAAATACCAAAAGAAACAAAAAAAAATCTCTATCAGCTTCTCCAAAACACATTATAACAGATCATAAATACCCAAATTTTCCTAAAACATATATATTTAATAAATATGTTTTTTTAAAACTCAGATTAAACGTTTTCCAGATATTAAGAGTCTCTTTTACCCACTTTCCACTAATTCTTTCCATTGTAACTTCAAAATATCATAACTACAGAATGTATTCCCCAGATTTTGATTTCCATATTATTAAAATAAATATGTTTTCTTATTATTTCTTCAAAACCTCTACTTTTCCTCTATTAATTCTCAAACCTAAAGAATCTATTTTTTAATGTTGTGTATAATACAGAGAAGCTAAATTGTAGTATAAAAATAAAATTGAAATGCTGTTAATGGTATATGCAGTCAGATTATTTGGTATCAATTACAAAAAATATAAATTGGATGATTGAAGTTATTAAAGTAGTAGAGAAAAATAACTTGCATACTTAGTGCAGACATTAAACTACTCACTGGATAACCTTCTCTAACTCTTTTTGTATTTTTATCTCTCTACTTACACTCCCATTTACAGTTAGTTACTCTAGTTGTATTTTATCATTAAGTCTGTTTAAACAGTTTTAAAAATTTCTTCATCCACCCTATATCCCTCCAAAACTTTCCACACTTGGCATCTACTCAGATTATCATAAGCTTTTTCTACATCCATTCCTACTAACCTAACATCATTCCCTTCTTATTTTTTACAATATATAATTTCTTTAACTATCATTACCACTCACTCTCCATTTATTTTATATTACACTTTCTATTCTCATATGCATTGATTTCATTAAAATTCTAAATTCATTAATATTATAGGTCTTCAATTACTTAAATATTCATTTTTCCTCCCTTTTTTCAAGTCAGTTTTACTATTCCATCACAAATGTTACACTTCCCTAATCCATAGGATCATAGGAAGTTACTAGGCTATTGGCCCTAAGGTTCTTGCAAGCCTAGCCAAGAATTAGCCCATGTTCCAACAAGTCAGCACCCAATGCCCCTGTCCAGCAGGGACACAGGTGGAATTCCAGGTGTATATTTTCTGTTCCCCATTCAGTTATCCAAGTTGCACTTAAAAAGGGATAATGTACTCTGCTTGATGTAGAGAGGTAGTCTATTCCACAGATGGGGGAGTCTCTGGGACACAAATCTGTCCTGCCAACAAGTCCTATTGATGTCATAGGCCTGGTTGAGGTTGCGCATGTGGTTTGCTCGAGTGGAGCTTGACCTGTGGATATGCAGCAATCCCATCAAGGTGGGGTCTGAGATTGCTTTGTATGCCAGACAGAGGTCACCTCTGAGGAATCTGTATGAAATTGAGTACAGGGAGAGGGCTTTTAGCCTGTGTAAGGGAGATGTTTAAAGCCCTGGACTTTCCTGGTGAGGAACCTCTGTGGTCTCTCCAGCTGCTGCATATGCTTTGTGAGGTACATGCAGAAAGGGGCATTGCACTCAATAATGGGTTATGTAAGGGAAGACTACAGGGATGTTATGACCTCCTTGTCCCTGGATGAGATACCCTTACTAATGAGGTGGGCCATGTAGAAAGCTTACGATACAATGGAGGCAATACAGTGGTCAAGTCAGTTTTCTATCAACCTGGGTGCCCAAATCCCTCACTACTGATTGTGTACTTAAGACATTGTTATTAATGTGATAACTTGTGAGGACATCACTCTCCCCAAAGGGGATGATGATGCATATTTTGGCATTCAGTTTGAGGCCATGTTTCTGGCACCAGTCATTTGTTTGGGTGAGACCCTCTTGGAGGATGTCCACATCACTAGGGGAATTGTTGACAGCTTCCAGCTTGCAATCATCTGCAAACCTAGTCAGCCATAGCCCACTGGTTTTGGCCTGTACCTCATAAATATATATCTCAAACAACAGAGGCCCCAAGACCGATCCCTGGGGTACACTGCTCATTACTGGTCTACTGCTTGAGGTGGCTTCTCCTATTTTGACGAGATGGATTCTATCAGTGAGCCACAGTTTGCTACTCATCTCGTAACATATGGATTGATGCCTATTTGAGAGAGTTTTCTATTATACCCGAGTGGGGAATAGTATCGAATGCTTTGGCCAGGTCAAGGTAGGAGGTATGCACCGTCTTCCCCTCATCCATGGCTTTGGTGACTGTCTCAAAGATATCGAGCAGAATTTTTCAACTCATTCATAACCTTCACAAACATTTCTTTCTGACTCCTGCTTATCTCCTAATAGGAGTTATAATCAGGTCCATCTATTCCAGGTGACAAATTTTCTCTAGCCTTGTTTAATACACTTTTACTTTCATCTAAACTGATTTCTTGTCCTACCTTTAGGAGACATTGTATATAACGTAGTTGACCTTTACCTACTGTAAGTCAGGCTATACATTTAAGTTACTTCAGACATGAAATGTTACATTTCCCTACCATGCCTTTCATTACACTGATGCCAATGCTTAACTTTAAACGCAATTAAAAACATAAGTAAATAAATAAATAAACAAATAAATAAATGAAACATAAAAAATGTATATTAGTATATGTTAGAAAAATGTGTATTTGAATACATGAGAAATGCTAGTTTAAAAGCAAAGTAGTATATAATGCATTTTATTCTATTAATCATATAGTAGTAAAATTAATTCATGTCTAAATGTGAAGTAGTTTTGAAACTGCAGTGTGGCTTGAAGCAAAAGCTGATCTCTGACCCTGACAGAATGCTAGCTTAGCAAGTTTTAATGTTTATGCTTTTCATAAGTGATTATCTGCTGGGTCAGGAAATTAAATGTGTGAAATAATGAAATCTTCTGCTCTTTCCTGTTGGAATGATCTGGCCTTGTATATGTGTTACTTAGATAGCACGCAGCTGTGTGAGGAAGTGTAATAGAGAACAAAGACATGCATTAAAAGACTGAAGCTGCTATTGTATTCGAACTGATATGAAGCCTTGAACAAGTAACTTTACAGAAAGACATTATGACTGACCATCTGGATAGCAAGGCCGTATTGTATCTAAAGGAAAAGTTTTTTTAAATATGCAGCATCAACAGATTAAATGAATAGAAGCTTGTAAGCTAAAGTGATGTAGATGCCCTGTGACATATCACGTCAGTAAGGTGGGCATAGCTTGAATGTTAAACCAATATAAAATTGTGTGCTTCCTGTTTCATGTCAGACAAAATTCTGTACTTGTATGGTTTTTTGCCTCCTGGTGTACACTAGTAAACTTTTGAATCTGAACCTCCTGTGTATTGAAGTCTTAATTTTATTTAACAGTTTGGTCCTTCGGACCGGAATTCCCTTGGTAAGCTGCAGATCAGAGCATATCGGTGGTCGAATACTGCACAGGAGAAGTTACCGAAATAGTTCTTCTTGAGTGAAAAGACCTCCGACTGAATTGTCGTGTGTAAAGAGGCTGGCCACTTTCTGATCTGTGGCTGAAAAGCGGAACTTGAACGATTTTCAATATCGGAGGCTCAGGTAGGAAGAATTTGCCTTTTTTCTGTTTTAGATCAGGGACTAGGTTACAGTATATTGTTGTCAAGATTTGTTTTGCAGATCAGGGACAAAAGGAAGTACTGTATATTTGGTCATAGATCAGGGTAACAAGAATAAGGTAGACAGTTATTCTAGATAAACTGTGAACAGGAACTAAGAACTTGATATCACGTGATAAAAAAGGGTTACGTAACATTTTCTTTGACATGGGTAATCAGTGCACTAAAACCTCGCAAGATCTGCCCCTAACCGAAGACGCAAAGTACATGCAATTACAGCATTCTGATAACGTTAGGTATTATACAAAATGGGTTAGCAAATATGAATTTGATGGTAAACTAGATAAACCTTCACTAGTTAAACTCCTTAAACAGCTTAAATCTGATGCAGGAGGACAGGCAAAAAAGCAACGCCAACTAGGCATACCTCAAGCACACAGGTGGATTGAGGAAGCAAATCAGAGAACAGAAGCTTAAAAATTCAAAAACATTATTTTTAGACAAAGAGGATAATAACTTGGTAATAGCGACAGCTCCTCCTCCTCCTCCCTTACCCCCTCCCTTACCCTTTTCAGGATATGAAGCGAGTGGACAGGCTGGTCTGCCTCCGCGTTATCCTGAAGTTTCAGCAAAACCACAACTATTTGTTAGAGATCCTATTGAGACTAGATCCCGAACACGTAAAACACATAGGGACACAGAATCATACCAAACGGAGAGAAATTTACAGGATGAGAGTGAGGAAGAAATATGCCCACTTATAGAAGTTCCAAATCCTCAGGCAGGACAGGAAGGGCAGGACCCAACACTCTTAGTATATAGACCATGGACACCGGAGGACATCCGGAAGGCTACTGAGGGAATCCCCCATCCGAAAGTTAATTTTACGAAATTTTTAGAAGATTTACAAGGCATGAGGTTAAGTTACCACTTGAATGGGGAAGAAGTAGAAAAAGTAGTAAGACAAATTATAGGTCCGGATTGGCACATGATTTGTGGCGCCTGGAATCCTCGTAATGCAGAGCTTAGACCACTCCCACATAGTGATGCAGAGTTAGACAACAGAGTGAAAGGTCTGACAGACCGAATCTCTGAGAAATGGAAACCCAGAGCAGACTGGACTTGCATTAATCAATGCATACAACAGGAAAATGAATCAATAGATGCATATTATGCTAGATTATTAGAATGTTTTAATAATCATAGCGGTATGTCGGTTCCTGAAAACCAAACGAATGATTCACCGTATGAACAACAATTAAAAAATGCATTTTTGAAAGGTTGCATTGCACCTATTAGTAGCTTCATTACGAAGCATATGATAGATCATCGAACAGGGAGGCTACAAGCCTTACTCGAATACGCTAGACATGCTGATAGACATTTTAATAGTAAAAAGAAAAAGAAGGTGCAAGTCTTCACTGCTGAAGACGGAGCTGAAGTCTTTGTATTACAGTCAGGTAAAAAGGGCAAAAAAATACCCAGGGAAACAAACAGTCTGACAAGCGATCAGAAGATTTTGAAGAAAGGAAAAAGAAAGGTGAATGCTTCAAGTGCGGGGAAAAAAGGACATCTAGCAAGGAATTGTAGACAAAACAAAAAGGTAATCACAGAAGATAAGGGAGATGAGGACTGACTATATGATAGTGAGGATACATCAAGTGAAAGTCAGAAATCATCAGGAAAAGTTAATAAACAGAAAACACATGTAAATGTGATAGAAGGAGTAGAGGAAGTGCAAGTAGATATGGAGGATGAAGAAAGTGAAATATTGGACTTAGCATTATTGAGCTTAGAGCTCTACTTGGCAGATACGAAACCGGAAGTTACACTTCTGGTGGAGGGAAGGGAAGTCAAATTCCTGTGTGACTCAGGAGCATCACGGACTTTGATACACCCCTCCAAGTTACCAGAACAATCCGAATCACCTGATTATATACTAGTAAAAGCCGCAAATGGACAGCTATACAGGGAACCACTTTCCCATTATATAGCAATAACTGACCCTGTTTCAGGTATGACCCAGAGAAGTAAAATAGTTGTTTCTGCAAAGTGTCCAGTAAACCTATTGGGCAGGGACCTTATGCAGGTATTTGGCATAGCAGTAGTTCCGACTGTACAAGGTATGGAGGCACAGAGACAAATGGATACCTTTGTAGTGCGGCCGGAGGGTGAAACTTTTTACTGGTACAGCCAGGACCTAGTCACGACTGGTCCAGGGGCAGTAACCGAGGAGCTGATGAATGTAGCCATCAGTAAAGCCCCCTCCCTTGACACTGATCGACAGCATTTGTTACACTGTACTCTATACTACTGTACCACACCAGGACCTGATAGAGAATATGAGCAAGAATTGTTTAGAAATCGTGCAACTAGATTGGTTTTGCGTACTTTGTACTGGGATGCTGAGGGGAACAGTGTAGTTAGCTGTTCATTACCTCAAGAATTCCTTGCATTGTATAGATCAAATCGGTTGCCACATGTCAGCTTGACAAAGAACAAAGGTGTTAAATGGGCAGATTTAGGAGAAAAAGTAACAAGATGGGAGAAACAGACTGATTTAGAACTGTCAGAACAAGGGATACAAAGACAAAAACTGAATTGGTTGACACAGGCACATCCAGCTGTACACTTGCAATCTAGCAAGGACAGCTGATTAGCATTTTTATTATTAGAAGAAGAAAAGGCCTTGTGTGAAATTCCAACTACTCTTTGGTCAACAGGCAAGTCAGATGTAGGACTTATTTGAACAGCAGGACCAGTTACAATTACCCCAAAGTCAGCTTTTAGACCACAGAAAAGACAATACCCTTTGAGAAAGGATGCAGAAATAGGAATTAAGCCTATAATGGCAGCATTACTCAAAGAAGGAGTACTGGTAGAATCTCCTGATTCACCATGTAATACACCCCTATTTCCTGTTAAAAAAGCAAACGGGGAATGGCGGATGGTACAAGATTTACAAGCTGTAAACAATGCAGTAATACCTAGAGCACCTACGGTGCCAGACCCACATACCTTGTTAAATGATTTAGAACCACAACAGAAGTATTTCTCTGTGGTAGATATTAGCAATGCTTTCTTTTCAATACCTATACATCCTGATAGTCAATATTGGTTTGCATTTACATTTCAGGGTAGAAGGTATACGTATACTCGACTACCACAGGGATATTGTGAGAGCCCAACAATATTTGCACAAGAAATGGCTAGCAACCTGGCAGGATTTACCCCACCGGGAGGTAGTCAAATTCTACTTTACATAGATGACATCTTGCTAGCAGCACCCACCCAGCAACAGTGCACGGAGGATACTGTAGCATTATTGAAATTTTTAGCAACACAAGGACACAAAGTAAACAAAAGTAAGTTACAACTTTGGAGAAAACAAGTTAGATACCTAGGATATGTAATATCCAATGAAGGTAGAATACTAGATGAGGAAAGAAAAACAGCGATTTTGCAAGCACCCAAACCAACAACCAAGAAAGAAATTATGTCTTTCTTAGGTACAACTAACTTTTGTCGGAGCTGGATACCAAATTATGCTTTGGAATTTGCTCCACTGACTGACTTGATATATAAGACACCAATGGCAGCACAAGACATTTTACAATGGACAACTGAAGCAGAAACGGCTTTCTGCAGGTTGAAGCAGTTAATAGCTTCTTCATTAGTTTTAGGACTTCCAAATTATCACAAACGGTTTATTCAGACCATAGATTGTAAGCAAGGGTATATGACGTCAGTATTGATGCAACAACATGGGGACAAGCAACGCCCCATAGCCTACTATTCATCACAGACCCAGTGGCGTGATCTTTGCCTCACTGTGTACAAGCAGTAGTTGCAGCCGCAATGGCAGTACAGGCTTTGGCCTCAGTGGTGTTATTCCACCCTCTCACATTGAGAGTGCCTCATGGAGTTGCAATAATTTTACTGCAAGAGAAAGTGGCATACCTTTCTCCTGCTAGACATCTTTCATGTATGACTATACTGCTGAGCCAACCTCATATGACAATTGAACGATGTACGACATTGAATCCATCAACATTACTTCCAACTCCTGCGAAGGGCACACCACACAGCTGCCTGCAGGAAATTGAACAGTTAGCTTTACCTAGACAAGATCTTACAGATATACCCTTGGATAATGCCGAGGTGACATATTACATGGACGGCTCATGCAGAAGGGGTCCTACAGGGAAGAATCTGGTGGGGTATGCAGTAGTTACAGACACTGAAATTTTAGAAGCTCAATCCTTACCACACAACTTATCTGCACAAGCAGCGGAATTGATAGCTTTGACAAGGGCATGTACTTTAGCAAAAAATAAAAGTGTGAACATATATACTGATAGTCAGTATGCTTTTTCTACAGTACACATATTTGCACAACAATGGAAAAATAGAGGAATGATAACATCTAGTGGAAAACCTATTAATCATGCGCAATTTATTTTGGAGTTATTAGAATCTATTCAGTTACCTACCAAAGTAGCTATTTGTAAATGTGTAGCTCATACAAAACAGCAGGATAAGATTTCGAAAGGCAATGCACGAGCTGATGCAGCTGCAAAGCAAGCAGCCTCAGACTCAGAAACTTTACTTTTAAATGAGGAATTACAACCCTCTGAGATTTTAGATTTAGACATGTTAAAAACAATGCAGATGCTTACTACAAAAGCAGAAAAAACAAAATGGGTAAAACGAGGTGCAATTCTTGAGAATGGACTGTACATTTCCAAAGAAAGAAAACTGATATTGCCGTCTAATTTATTTAGATATGCAGCTTTGTTGAGCCATGGGCAATGCCATGTCTCAACAGGGGGGATGGTACAGTTAGTAAATCGAATATTCCAAACATATGGATACACAAATTACACAAAAAAATTTTGTGCAGCTTGTCATACTTGTAACAAGCATCATGCACAAGGGGCATTTAAAACCAAGCAAGGAAGTTTCCCTATACCACCATACCCGTTCCATACTATTTGTATGGATTTCATAGAATTAAATAAATGTGAAGGGAAAAAGTTTTGTTTAGTTATTGTAGACATGTTTTCTAAATGGGTAGAAGCTTTTCCAACTAAAAACCCGGATGCAGCAACAGTGGCGAAAGCCCTGATAAAAGAAGTAATCCCTAGATTTGGCATTCCGGAGAGGATTTATAGTGACAATGGCACACATTTTGTGAATCAAACGATTCACCAGCTTGGGAGATTTTTTGGTATCTCCTTAAAGAACCATTGTGCCTACCACCCACAGTCAGCAGGACTGGTGGAAAGGTACAATGGTACCCTCAAGAATAAACTTAGGAAGCTAGTAAAGGAGACCCAAAAGAATTGGATATACTGTCTGCCTTTAGCACTGCTGTGTATGAGAACGGTTCCAAATGTAAAGGGTTTGACTCCCTTTGAAATGGTTTTTGGGAGAGCATATTATGTGCCTCAGTGGAAAGCTATCATGCCTGCAGAGCAAGAGGCTGACAGTTCATTAGCTAGTTATATGAGGAAACTGTTAACAAATAAATCTGTTTTGCAGTTTAACTCTTTTTCAGATAAGGAACAGACCAGACCGGTGGAAGCAGTCTTGGCTCCTGGAACATACGTCTGGCTGAAAGTGACGAAAAGGAAGAATTGGGCGAGTCCAAAGTGGGAGGGACCGTACCAGGTTCTGTTGGCAACGCCTACTGCAGTTAGAGTGGCTGAGAGGACGTCCTGGGTTCATTTGACGCATTGTAAACCGGTAAAGAACTTTCAACTTGATAAAAACTTTGTGACTGATACACAACCAGACCGAGATGGCCAAAAACAAAGCGAATAGAAGTTTAGATCAACCTCAGAGATGTTGCATAATCATTTTGTTGAGTGTACATTTATTGACTGTAATTGTGACAATTTTCCTCTTGCTGTGGTTTATCCTACACACAACCACACAAGTGAAAGTGGGAAGGCGTGATGAAACATCTATAGACTGGCATCCAAACTTTAACACATACCTAGCCATGAAACGTGTGTATGCAGAGACTATGAACATTTCAAATTGCTGGGTTTGTACAGCTATACCAACAGCATATGGAGGACTGATAATGTCCACTGTCCCTTTGGGGATAAATTAGACTTGGGAGAATTTACTTTTCGACACAGGAACTGTGAGATCACAGGACAAAATAGCTTTATTTTTACCTGTCACACAAAAAGGAGTTGTATGTTTCTACAAAAATGACACTCTCCAGTTGGGCTGGAGCAATTGTAATATAACCATATCTTACCGATGTTATATTAGGAATAGTAATGGCAATACTTTTTGCAATACTAATTATGACTCGTATTTAAACTCATTGAAAACAACTATGAGTGACATTCAAAAAAATCCAGTTTTGTTTAAACAATTGTCAGTTATAGATCAGAAAATGTTTCATGCAGGGCTGATGCGTATTAGTACTAAAGTAGAAAACTGTTATTTTATTTGTGGGAAAAAGGCATATAAATGGTTACCTGAGAATTGGTCCGGCAGTTGTATTTGGGTTACTTGGTTCCGCAATAAGACATACTGCAGAATTACCTTTGGGTAAGATACGAACGTAAGAGAAACAGCTCAAAATCCGAAGGTCCAGTTAAGAAACCTGTGAATCCAGTTGGGAAGATTGAAGCTGGTTGGAAAGACCATAATTCAGTAAAAGATAAAAGTGAATTGACTCATATGGACTTGAGTGACAGTGTTATATCCTTGGCAGGAATATTCCCAGCCTATGGAGCAGTCAAATCGATCTGGGAGCTGAGGAAGTTGTCGAAACTTCTCGAAGTAATGAGTAATGCAACTTTTTCCACCCTAGAATTGGTGACTGATGAACTGAATGCAATGAGAACTGTTGTGCTACAAAATCGGATGGCTCTTGACTTCACCCTAGCGGCGAGAGGTGGTACGTGCGGGCTTATCAAAGAAGAATGCTGTGCTTTTATTCCTGACAATCGTCATGAGATAAATAACCACCTAGATTTAATTCAGCAAGTATCAGCCATGACTGAACCAGGCCCAAACCCACTGATGGACTTTTTTCAGAATCTATTTGGGGGGTGGGGTTCCATCCTAATGAATATTCTAATTGCCATTTGTGTGGGTATACTCCTAATAGGAGCATGTGTTTGCTGTGGAATTCCCTGCATGAAAAGATTAATCAAAGATTTTGTTGTATCTGTTACTGAAACTTTCTACCAAGATATTGAAATTGAAAGATTGATTTCAGATGACGCTTTTTCTGAAGTATAGATTAAATGACTCGCCTAGCTGAAAATCCTGAGCGGAAAAGGCTAGGAGATGAAATGACACTATGCATACTTCAAAATAGAATAAAAAGTATTAATAGGGGGGAAAATGTTAGAAAAATGTGTATTTGAATACATGAGAAATGCTAGTTTAAAAGCAAAGTAGTATATAATGCATTTTATTCTATTAATCATATAGTAGTAAAATTAATTCATGTCTAAATGTGAAGTAGTTTTGAAACTGCAGTGTGGCTTGAAGCAAAGCTGATCTCTGACCCTGACAGAATGCTAGCTTAGCAAGTTTTAATGTTTATGCTTTTCATAAGTGATTATCTGCTGGGTCAGGAAATTAAATGTGTGAAATAATGAAATCTTCTGCTCTTTCCTGTTGGAATGATCTGGCCTTGTATATGTGTTACTTAGATAGCACGCAGCTGTGTGAGGAAGTGTAATAGAGAACAAAGACATGCATTAAAAGACTGAAGCTGCTATTGTATTCGAACTGATATGAAACCTTGAACAAGTAACTTTACAGAAAGACATTATGACTGACCATCTGGATAGCAAGGCCGTATTGTATCTAAAGGAAAAGTTTTTTAAAATATGCAGCATCAACAGATTAAATGAATAGAAGCTTGTAAGCTAAAGTGATGTAGATGCCCTGTGACATATCACGTCAGTAAGGTGGGCATAGCTTGAATGTTAAACCTATATAAAATTGTGTGCTTCCTGTTTCATGTCAGACACAATTCTGTACTTGTATGGATTTTTGCCTCCTGGTGTACACTAGTAAACTTTTGAATCTGACCCTCCTGTGTATTGAGTTCTTAATTTTATTTAACAGTATACAATACTGGAAGTGACTGAATATATCTATAACTTAACCCTCTATTAAAAGAATTTTAATATGCATGTGTTTCATTTGATCAATGGCAATATTTAAAATAAAAGAAAATAAACTGAAAAGAAAGAATATGCAAATTGCAGTATTTAACACCATTTATGGCCCATTTATTAACAAGAGTCAATTCACTTATGATACACAGCATTAATATGGTCTCTCACACTCACACACACACACACACACACACACACACACACACACACACACACACACACACACACACACACACTCTTGAAAAATAGATTACATGATTATTCTACTATCAACACTAGCACAGTTGTTACTTTACCGTCAGCACTGCACAAATGTTTGCTATTTCTGAGGGCACAAGTCAGTGTGTATGATGTAATGAATTCATCTGAAGTGGAGTACCTTACTACAAAAATACTTCTTATTTAGCAGAATTAAAAATGGAGAAACATTGTTTAAAAAGAAGAAAAAAACATGTGTTAGAGTTTACATTCTTGTCCAAGGTATGAATTTGTGTAAATTTATTTAATTAGTTATTTTACATTTGGTAACCAGGAAGTCTAACTGGGTAAAAAAAAAACATTGTTAGCGGAGGCCTGGAGATTAAAAGCTCCAATATAGAAAACAAAAAAAGATGTGAAAAAAATGACATTTAGCATAAATTAACAACAAGAGAAAAACAAAAGCCAGTATGTGGTTGAAACAACAAAAAAGCCTTATATGTACATTTATATATGAGAGACATATACAGGTATTTTACAAAGAACATTAACCATTCACCCACTGACCATTAGCAAAAACAGGTATATGGGTGGAACCAAAAAAAAAAAGCCGTATACCAACATTTATACATGAGACACTTTACAAGCATATCTAGCATGCAGGTATTATATAAAGAACATTAACAATTGTAGTTGCAGGCATGCATTTTACAAATAAAGTTCGATAGGATATGGCAGATAGTGTATTTTTCATGAGAGGCAGATTTACACCATTAAGGAATTAAACGAGAACTGTTTTAACAGTGAACAGAGTGTATAATTGGTAGGGTAGTACAAATGTAATATTGGGATATTCAAATATAAGAAGTTTTAATGGAAAAAGAAAATGATTAGAATCAGTAATAGGTATGGTAATGATAGACAGAGAAGGGAAAAATAAGAGAGTGAAGTTTGATATTTGAACAAAAGGTGATAGATGGATTTGAAAGTAGCAAGAATATTTAAAAGGTGTAGTACAACAGAGAGCTATTTGCTGAATAGGATGGTGAATATTAGCTAACTGTAAAGATAAAGTTGACTAGAGGAGTGGAAATAGGAGAAGGGATTAGTAGTAAAGTAGTGTAGATTAAGTCTAATGAGCAGAAGGGGGAGGTAAAAGAAGGAGGACAGGTGGAGTGTAGAGGGGTTGTATAAGATGGGGAAGGAGGGGGGGTAGTAACAGAGAAGGGTGTTATAGTCGAGGTGAAGGATGAATAGGAGCTTGAGAGGAGAAAGTGGGAGAAGGGTAGTTTGAAGTAGCAAAGTTGAAGGGTAGGGGGAGTTAATGGTGGTACAAAAAGGAGGGTAAGAGGGGAGGTGGAGGTGGGAACCAGTTAGGATTGGAACAAAGGCAGATACATGAATTGAGAAAGACATTTTTTTAATCTGGACTTAAATTTCTTGAGGTTTGACATACTTCTGATATCCAAAGCTAAGGCATTCCCTTGTTTAGCAACAGAGTATGAATATAGATATTGTCCAATGTTTTTGTTTGGTCTGTATAGAGTTAGTAGCTGCTTATCTTCAGAATGGAGAGCCCTGGTAGGTATGTAGCTTTGGAGAATTGAATTTAAGGCAGGAGTATCTTCAGGTTTATATATAATTTTGTGAGCGATTGTTAGTTGAAGGTAGTTTAGATCAGCGAGTTAAGTGTAGTAAGAGCAATGCAGTAGTGTTTGTAATAAGATGCACCTATTACAAATTTATGATTTTATTGTAGCAGGATTCAAGCTTACTTTTTAGTGTATTCTGAAGGTTGGTTAGAATGAGGGCACCATATAGTAAAGAGGGGAGCAGGTAGGTTGTGGCCCATGTTGTTTTGGTGGCTATAGCCATAAAGTTTTTGTGTCGATAGAGCATCCCTAGTTTGTGGTGTGTTTTCTTGATAGCACTGTGTATTTGTAGGTTAAAGGTAAGTTTATTGTCTATTGTAACTCCTAATAATTTGGCATGTGAAACTACTTCAATTTCTGTATTATTTAGCGAATATATCTTAAAGTCAGTAGAAAGTATCCTAGGTGTAAAAAGGAGGAGTTTTGTTTAATTGGGCTTGAGTAATAGTTGTTCACTGCTGAGCCAGGATTCAATGGAGGAGGAGGCAGTTTGGGTTATTTGCATAAGGTGTGCTATGTTAATAGAGTAGGTGACGAGGGTAGAGTCACTGGAGTATTGTATTAAGGAGCTTTGATGGGAGGCAGTGTAGAGATTATTTATGAAAGTATTAAAGAGGAGGGGTCTGAGAATAGACCCTTGTGGCACTCCTGTTTTGTTAATTAGATATTGTAAGAGTCAGCCTTTCCATTTTACACATTGTTGTCTTTCAGATAAATAGTTGGTAGTAAACCACTGTTGAGAGGGTAAAGAAAAACCTAGATAAGAAACTTTCTTTAAGAGTTTGGTGTGTGAGACAGTATCAAAGGCCTTAGAAAGATCAAGAAGTTACTTGGTTAGAATCTCTTGTTTTGTTAATTGTCTCCATGAAGGAGATTAGTGCAGTTGTTGTACTATCTGCTGGTCTGAAGCCGTGTTGGGTGGGTGTGAGCAATTTGTTTTGGATAAGGTGGTCATGGGGTTGTTTACATATGCATATTTGTAACAGTTTGGAAAGAAGAGATAGGATGGCAATAGGTCGGTAGTTTGTTAATTCATTTGATTTCTTGCCTTTGTGTAAAGGTACCATGATTGGTCTTTTTCAAAGGGAGGGGACATGGGATTCTATGATGGATCTATTAATGAGAATATTAACAGGGTAGGCAATAGCATCAGCATCAAGTTTTAAATATTCGGAGGGGAGGTTGTCATTGGAAAGAGAACAAGGTTTTAATTTGTGTAGTAATTTGCGTATAAACCCATATGCAAGTTTAGAGATTGTAATACACACAATTTTGTCAAATCAAATCAGGCAACTGTTCAAATGACAGTTTTTAATAAATTCCCATTTCTGAAGATCATTAAGTCTTTAAACAAGATATTTTCAGCAAAGCAGAAAAAATAACAGATGTTCCTTAGATGTTGCCATTAGAAATCACTGAACAGGTCTCAGTGAACAGATAAGTATATCTTTTATAAATAGTAACACTAGAAAAAATATTTAAAGAGAGAATATCTGATGAACAGTGACAGTAGACCATGCACCACACAGCATAGCCCCTACATAGCACTGTGTGCATTAATTATACTCTGTGTTTTTTTTATAAGAAAGGAAACAGTAACCTGAATGTCATGGTCCATAGTTCTGGAAGAGATCCCACTCCACACGGGGTCCCTTACTATTGCTGCTGGTTGGTCATCATTAGTCCTAGCAGGAATGGACCTTGGAGCTGCAGGGACAGCATGGGTCACTTTTCTACCAGACCAGTGCATGGTCATGTTGTGCAGGATGTAACATGCCATAACATCCTGCATGTAGTAGTTGGGTCATAATGAAGGGCACCCTGACTGATCCAGTCATCTGAAATGGGCTTTTAATTTGCCAATGACTCTCTTAATGATATTAGTCTGGGATAGGGATGTATTACAATTATTTGCTGCAGCTCCCATCAGATTGCTCACAATTGTCATGAGCTATGGCTCTAGTAGATATCTGTCATCAACTTAAAAAAGGGAGCAATAAGAGAGAAAATGACAGGGGGTGCAGAAAATAACGGAAAAGATGTTTAGGATTAAGCAATCCACTTTACTAAGAATAACTAATTCGATGATAAAAACTGCAATTTCCACTTACCAACAAAATGGCCATGGGGCATCCTGCCATGCAAGAAGAGGTGGTAGGGTGAGCTGGTATGCAAAATATGGGAATCGTGTGCACTGTCAGACTGCTGGGCAGACATGTTAGTGATGCATTCCACACTACCTGGCAGCTGATGGAACGGTAGCCATTCCTATTGCAGTACTGCTGCCCTTTAAGACCTGATGGGGCTCTAAAAGCAACATGGGTACAATCTATCATACCACCTACTTCAGGGAAATGGGCCACCCAATAAAAGGTGACATCAGGAAATCGAAGTACTGGTCCACACATGCCAACAGTTTGGCAGGAACTGCAGAAGTATTCTCAAGGCAAAAATTTTGAGAAATAACCATTCTGTCCACAGACTATAGGTTCATAGGTTGGTACTAGACTATCGGCCCTAGTGCCTATACAAGCCTAGCCATAACAATTCCCTGACTATTTCTTCCCACAATATTTACTTCACTGGACTCCTGTCTAGCAGGGTGACTGACGTGATCCCTGGGTGAATTTTCTATCTCCCATCCAATCGTCAAGGTTCCTTTTGAAGAGGGCCAAAGAGGCGCTCTGCTTGACATGTATGGGCAGTCTATTCCAGAGTATGGGGAGCCTCTGGATCAGGAACCTATCCCTCCAGCATGTTTTATTCATTGTGATGACAAGGTTTAGATCCCTGGAGCATGTGGCTCTGAGGGATTGAGATTTCTTTAAATGGAGCATGTCCAACAGCTCAGGGTTTCACACGGCCTTGCATGTTAAGCAGAGATTGCCTCTGAGTAGACGATATGCCACAGAGTATAGCTGGAGTTTTTTTAGATGGACAGCATAGGACATCTGCTTTAGGCCTGTGAATCTTTTAGTGAGATATTTCTGCGGCCTTTCTGGCTGAGGCAGATGTCTTGTGAGGTACATACCAAATGAGGCATTGTACTCTATAATGGGTCTAATGAGGGATAAGTACAGTGGGGCAATGACATCCTTTTTTCTGGATGAAAAGCCCTTATTGATGAGGTGTGCCACACAGAAGGATTTCCTGACTGTTGTGGCAATGCGGTTATCGAAGGCGAGACCACTGTCCACCTGTGTCCCTAAGTCTCTCATCACACTTTCAGTGTTTGGTGTACTGCCACCTATGTGGTAATCCATGGGTACATGTTTTTTACCAAAGGGGATAACTGTACATTTCTTGGCATTAAGCTTGAGCCCATGGCTCTGGCACCAAGCATCTGTTTCTGTAAGGCCTTTTGTAGAATACCCACATCATTCATGGATTCAATAATGGCTCCCAGTTTGCAGTCATCTGTGAAATTTGTTAGCCAGAGTCCCTTAGTGTTGGCCTGTACTTCAGAGAAGTAGATGCCAAACAAGAGCGGTCCCAGAACTGAAACCTGAGGTACTCTACTTGTCACTTGTCTGGAGCTGGATTTGGAGTCGGCTACTTTTACAGTCTGGGTTCTGTCAGTAAGCCAGTTGGCAAACCATCGAGTGATGTAGGGATTTATGTCCAGCTTAGTAAGTTTATCTATGATTCCAGAGTGAGGGGTGGTGTTGAAGGCCTTGGTGAGGTCCAGATGGGCTGTGTGGACCACCTTACCCTCGTCCACAGCTCTGGAGACTGATTCGAAGAAGTCAATCAGGTTCAGGAGACAAGATTGGCCCTTCATGAACTCAAACTGGGTGGGGTCCAGTGTTTGAAGGTTACCAGTGTCTTTGTTTATAAGTTCCATGACAATGCGTTCCATGCCCTTGCAGATCAGGCTCGTCAGACTAATGAGATGGTAGTTCCCGGGATCCAAGGTGGATCTCCCCTTGTGCAGTGGGATAACTGTAGCTGTGTGCCACTCAGTGGGCACAAAGCCTGAGGTGAGGCTATGATTAAACATGACACTTAGGTGAGGTGCCAGTTAATTTTGTAGTTCATGTAGTACACAGCTCGGGATGTCATCTGGTCCCATGGATGCTGTATTCTTAGCTTTGGAGAGTGCGGTTTCTACCTGTGTGGTCGTGATTACCAGAATTTGACAATATTTTGGTACTGAGATGGGCCCTTTAGGGGGTTAAGTTGGCACTAAATCGATCTGCCAGGATATTGGCAATATCCTTGGGATTAGTATATTTAATGCTATTCTGTTGTAGCTCAGAGCAGATCTGAGCATTGCCATTTAGATTCTTGACATAACTATAGAATGCCTTGTGGTTGTCTTTGGAATCTTTGGCAATTTTATTTTCATAACTAGCTTTGGAGAATTTTATGAGGGATCTCAGTTTCTTACTGAGGCTGGTAAGGGAGTTTTTTGCATCCTGGGATTTTCCTCTTTTCTGCAACAGTTTCTTCCTTCTGTTGTATTGTTTGTTTATGGCAGGGGGCCACCAGATTGGATTCATTTTTTTGGAGGACAGCATCTTGATTCTATTTGGGATGGCATGATTCTTGCACGAGTGGATGTGCTCATACAGTGCCTTAATGTAGGGTTCAGCAGTCGAACTTTCAGGTTCCGTTTGCATGGGTGTCATGAAGTTTGTTACTTCTGACTTAAGCAGCATGAAGTTGGCTTTGGAGAACTTTTTTACGGAGGTTTCCTTACTGGGGGATGGGGGTGGGATGTGGATGTCAAGGTGATTAGCTTATGGTCAGACCTGACCAATGAAAGGGTGACCACTGGTGTGGAGCATATATCTCCCACGTTGGTAATAACCAGGTCTAGGATATTGCAGCCCCTGGTGGGACAATGGATTACTTGATCCAGGGCGTTGGAATTTATGAATTCCAAGAACCATTGGGAAAAGGTGTTGGTACCCGAGTAGTTTTCTCAGTTAATGGCAGGGTAGTTGAAATCACCCAGTATTAGGGTGTTTGGTTGTATCTTAATATTTCCAGTACGTTTAGAAAGGTGTAGTGAGAATCTTGGGGCATGGTAGGGGATCTGTAGCAATCTACAATTTGGATTGCAGTCTAGTGTTAGTTGCACCTGGAGAATTTCAGATGCATTCTGTTGGGCAACTAGCCTGGAGGTGTGAATATCCTTGGTGAATATGGGCATTCCTCCACCTTTAGTGTTTTGGTCTTGGTTTGGTGGCAGAAAAGTGTGCTAAGAGTTGTAGCCTGGTATTGCAGGGGTGTTTTCTGGGGCCTTTAACCAGGTCTTAGTTACTGCACAGATATCAATGTTCTCTATTTTTAGGAGTGCCTCAAGAGAGTGCATTTTGAGGTTTAGACTTCTAGCACTGAGTAGCATTACCTTCATATTTTGCATGCTTGTATCTGTTAGGGTGGTGGTTTTGTCCTTTGAACCTTGCCTAAAAAAGGCACTATAGGGGTGGCAAGAGCTTTAGCCAGTAAATTGAATCCCAGGGGCGACAGGTGCAGACCATCTCTGGCAAAGCATCGTGGTTTGTTGATCATGTCGTCCCAAACAGACAGATACTGGATCCCCTTTGAATGACACCAGAAGCTTAGCTAATTGTTGAAGTCAATCATATTGTCCTTGTACTGTGGTATCATTCTGGGTGAAGGCAGGATGCTACTCAGGGCTAGGGTCATACCTGCCTGGGCCGCATGATCTGAGAGCTCTTCCATGTCTCTTTTCATGTAGTCCAGGGAGGTACATCTCTAGTCATTCACTCCAACATGGACAATGACAGAGTCGTAATTGACTTGCTGTGGAGTGATATGTGTTATGTGGCAGATCCTGGCACCCAACAGGCAGCTGACTGTAATTTTCTCCTTGCACAGCCTGGTGAGTGGAACATCAGTGTGCCTGAGTATAGAGTTACCTATGACTAAAGTGTTGGGTATATTGTCTTGCCTTAGGGGCTGTTGTTGGGTGGCACACTGGTGTTGTGAGCTATGTGTCATTTTGGGTGTGACTGGTGTTTGCATTTCAGTTTCGGTGGTCCTTGTTGCTTGGGCAGGTTAATGTTAAGGGCCTCCTCATATGTGGGTTTAGTGTTGCTATGTGTAGGTGTTGATGGTGTAGGTTTTGAAGGGCTATGTATTGCTTGAGGTGTAGTGCAGGTGTTAACCTTCTCCTCTTGACTGTCTAGCACAATCTTGGCTGGAGAGAGCTTTGCTTCCATTTTGGCTATGCAAGTGCATCTCTCGCAGGTTGTAGTGTTGGGTGGTAGTAGGTGAGGGTTGTCTGTGCACATGAGGCAGTTGCTGCATTGCCCCAGTATGCCCAGATTCACCAGATGGACAGGAGAAATCACCGGAAGCTGACCCTTGGACATGCCTGTTTAGGTGCTTTTTTCATAAAGTACAAGAGCTGTTTTCCCTTACCTTTGCAAGGTACTTTGCAATTATAAGCTGTTTAGTGCCTACGATTAATTTCTCCTTATTAACAAGGAGAGTTGAGTGCTTGTATCAGTTTAGTCTAGTGCTTTCCAACAGGTTCTAGAGCAAGTGCTAGTCACAGGGGTTCAGATTCGAGTGCTACTAATGAGAAACCAGCTAGTTCTAAGGGAAAATTTGAAGAGCAGACTTTCTGGCACCTGGAATAGTTTAACCGTAGCCCCGTGATGCTGCACAATGCGAATAATGAGCAAACACATGCGCTTTTAAGCCAGAAAGTTGAAAGGGATAGAAATCAGCCCAAAATGGTGAATAAAATTACAATTTCAGAGCTGGAAACCACTCCTTTAGTGTTAGACAGGCAGTACAATGCTCACCACTCCCACTGGTAAGCAGTAGGACTTTCCTCTACCCCAGCAAGGTCTGGATAGCTCTGAACACAGAAAATAAAGTCTTGAAACTGGCAAAGCCTGGGATCTGGACCATACTAGCTAGGAAAGGCAAGAATCGAGCAAACAATATAGTATTTTTTTTTTTTTGTTAAAACAGGCTAAACAATGCAATAATACAGTAAATAAACACAGAAAAGGCTAACGCACTTGAGTGTGTAGCCCTAAACAGTAAATGAAATTAAAAATCTACAAAATTAGCAATTTAAAACTTTTTAAATGAAGCAAGGCAAGTGCACAACTGAAAAATGATTTAAGAGACAGTAATACAGTAGAATAAGTAGCTAGTCTACATATACAGAAAAGTCTATATATACAGAAAAGCAGATAAAACAACACTAAAACAATTCAGATGCAGTGCAACCTAGAGCACTTGAGTTGTAGCAATATTAAGGCAAATACAGTTTTAATAAATGCACTAAAATATACTCTATATTTTAAAAATGTTTGAGAAGCACAGTTAGAACACAAGGATATTCAGACATTTTTTTGTAAGAAAGGGAGAAAGGAGGAACAGAAGGAAAGAAACTAAGTAGGTTGGCCTTCTCAAATGTTTTCTCTGTATTAGGTACAATGAGCTAATGACAGTAGACAGGGAGGAGTGTCCAAGATCAAATTTAGAGTAGGGCGGGCAACTGCAAGGCCAGCAGGTATAAAGACAACATGCCAATAGGGATGGAGGGTGGGAAGCTATTTTAGGCAGAAAACACTACAGAAATGTTTATCACAGTAGAAAACCATCAGTGAGCCAACAGCTATGAAATACAGTACAAGTATGCAGTATACAATAAAATTGCTATAAATATCTAGAATAAGCAATAACTACTAAAAATAAGAAAAAAAAAAAAAAAAAACAGGCTACTTATTGCTATATATCACAGATCGGGTGCTCCTCCTCAGATAGCTATGTGTGTAATGGCTGAAACACTCAAGTTAACTTCTTAAGTAACAGAAAGTTGAAACCTGAAACAACTTTAAAAAAACCTCAAAAGAACCAATGTGGTGCTTTCTCCAAGCAGTAGACCTGGCAACCCAACTAGACAATGACCATAAACATTAAATTCTCACTGAAGTGGGGGATGGTCTTTGCTAACTAAGATGGCCTGGAAAATGAGCTCAGAAAACAGCCTCTAACAAACAACTAGGCCCACAAACACAGTCAGGAATATGGAGAATATCACAGCTAATACCTAAACTATTTTAGGCAGAACACACTACAGAAATGTTTACCACAAACGCAATCAGGAATATGGACAATATTACAGCTACGACCTAAACTATTTTAGGCAGAAAACACTACAAAAATGTTTATCACAGCAGAAAACCAGCAGTGAGCCAATAGCTATGAAATACAGTACAAGTATGCAGTATACAATACAATTGCTATATATATCTAGCATAAGCAACTACTACTAAAAATAAGCAAAAAAAAAAAAAACTGGCTACTTATTGCTATATATCACAGATCAGGTGCTCCTCCTGAAATAGCTGTGTGTGTAATCAATTCAGATCACTGGATTCAGAGTCCAGAGTGCTATGTCTGGAAGGTCCCTGTAGCAAGTATAGTGTGGGCTATACACACCTTAATATCCACAGGGATAGGAAGGTTATGCATCCCCCAGTACCCGCGTGTGGGCCATACATGCAAAATAAGACCCTTACAATCTAACGGTCCACACTAAACATATCAAGGATTTCCTGATTATCAAAATTATAATGGGTAATTCTCTATCCATATCTTCCCCTTCTTGTCCAGCAAATGCTGTTGGGTGCAAGTGGCTTTGGCTCGATCAAGACAAGCAGCTCAAACAGGGAAACGCAAAAGCTAGCAGCAAGAAAAAGCATCTTTTCCAGTTGCAAAATAGATAGAAAAGGCGTGATTCTGCCTTTAATAACATGTCTGCAGATGATGTGAAATGCATAAAATATTGCTATAAATCAATAACAGCTGGAAGAGGGCTTATTAGTATAAGAATTTTTAAGTGATTTCTCATTACCATTTCACTATTACTTATTTTGCATACATTTATTCGATTCTAACACACATAGATGTAAACGCCCTCTGTCGATGGTAGCAAAGCAGCACTTACACATGAACCGTGCCAATTGCCTCATCACATTTGCATAATGGCTATGAATACCACCATTTAACTCCAAGTCAAAGGATTGGTAATTATATTATGCTTATGCAAGCAAAAGAAACTGAGCATTGAACTGTGGCACCATAACAAAAGAGGGACCCTCCTCCCTATGTTTTATCCTGAGCTGACGGTGATCAAAATGTATGAAAGGCATTGTAACCTTTGATAGCCGGGCTGCTTTCTATGGTTCTAAATGATGTTTCTGTGACTGCACAGATGTCTGCATTCTCCAGGATGAGGTGTCCTTCCAGGGAGTGCATTTTTTTTACTTAAACTCCTAGCACTGAGCAGCAGAACCTTTAGGTAGTTGTGAGTGATTTTTGTTATGTTGGAGGGTTTAACAACTTGGCACAGCCTAAAACAGGCACTACAGAGTTAGATAAAGTTTTTGCCAGTATCTAGAAGCCAAGTGGTGACAGTTGCAAACCATTTCTGGCAAAGCTTCATGGTTTGTCAATCATGTCATCCCAGACTGACAGATATTGGATCCCCTTGTTGTAACACCAGAAACTAAGCCAATTGTTGAAGTCAATCACTTTTTGCTGGTACTGTGGCATCACTGTAAGTGAAGGTAAGATGCTGCTCAAGGCTAGGGACATACCTGCCTGAGACACATATTCAGAGAGCTCCATCGTGTCTCTCTTCATATAGTCCTCTGGGGTATGTCTTAGTCACTTAACCCCACATGGACTATGACCATGCAGGAGAGTCATAAGTGAGAGGTTTTCAGATGCCATGTAAGCCAGGCATAAATCACCTCTCAGCAATCTATAGGAGACTGACTACAGGGAAAGGTCTTTAAGGCACTCTGCATAAGACAGATTTGTTACACCTTGCATTCTTTTTGTAAGAAACCTCTGTGTTCTCTCCAGCTGCTGCATATGTCTAGTCAGGTACATACCGAAGGGAGGACTGTTATGATTAGTCTGATAAGGGTAGAGTACAGTGGGATAATGATCTCTTTGAACCTAGATGCCATGCCCTTACTTATAAGTTGTGCAACATAAAGGGACTTCTTCACCACTGTAGCCATGTGGGAGTCGAAGGCAAGGTGACTGTCTATGTGCATACCCAGATCCCTGACCACTGGGTTGGTTCTTAGGGGTGTATTATCAACATGGTAATTAACCAAGAGGATTGACTTCCCAAATGGTACAATTATGCATTTCTTAGCATTGAATTTAAGACCATGACTTTGGTACTATTTGTTAATCAGAGATGTATCTTTTTGAAGAATGCTAGTGTCTACAGGGGAATCAGTGATAACCCCCAGCTTGCAATCATCTACAAACTTAGTCAGCCATAAACCTTCAGCATTTGCTTCCATTTCAGAGAAACTGATGCCAAAATTTAGCAGGCCTAGCATCAAGCCCTGGGGGACTCCACTAGTGACCGACCTCTTGGTGGAGGTGGCCTAACCTATTTTGACCTCCTGGGTCCCATCAGTGAGCCAGTTGGCTATCCAGTGGGTGATAACATGGTTTATACTTAAATTAGTGAGCTTGTTTATAATGCCTGAGTGGGGTTTTGTATCAAAGGTCTTGGCCAGGTCCAGGTAAAATGTGTGCACAATCTCTCCAGCCAGTGCTTTGGTGACCCTCTCAGAAAAGTAAACCAGATTTAATAGGCATGCCCTTGCTTTAACAAAGCTGAATTGTGATGGGTCCAGTGTTTGCAGGTTATCTATGCCCTCATTTATCATGTCCATGATGATTCTTTGCATGGCCTTACATATGAGGCTGGTAAAACTTATGGGTCTGTAGTTGCCCAGATCCGTGGTTGCACCTCCTTTGTGCAGTGGAATGACTGTAGTTATCTTCCATTCCTTGAGCACAAAACCTGACTGAAGGCTCTAGCTGAAAAGTAATTCAAGTGGACCAGAGAGGTCATGTTTTATACTATTTATTAAACATCCCAGGATGTTATCGGGCCCCATCGATGCAGTGTTTTTGACCTTAGAAAGTGCATTGCTGACCTGTTCCCTAATACTGTCTGGAGGGATTGTAGTAAGCGGCATTTCATTTGGACTATCAGGGGGTAGTGGGGCAGAGAAATTTGTACTAAACCTATCAGCAAAAAGGTTGGCAATGGCTTCATAGTTTCATGACATTAACCTGAAGTTCCATCCGCCTAGATTGGTGATGGCTCAGGTGATGTAAAATATCCCAGGGAAATTACTGGAGAGAGAAAGGAGTTTTTAAAATTTTCTGATTGCAAAACACTGTAAAAAAAGAATAAAATCATAAAAATAGATAACATGTATAAAAATGTAAAACTGTAGAATTATATGAATACAAATGCAGAAATGTAGATTAACATATAGACAAATGTAGAGCTGTAGATTGGCATACTTAGAATAAAAAGTGAAAACAATTAAACCATGTATCAAATCAAAAGAAAGTTAAAACATAATTCATCCCCCATTTTTACTAGAATGTCTTTACCACTTTTAGTAGAAGTCCAATGCACTATCCATTGCACCACAGAGCCACTAACCTTTTTGCCACAAGCAAAACTAAGGTCCCTCAAGGCCCATGAAAACAGCTGGACTCCTTTTAAATGAAAGTCCTGACATAATAACTTCTCCATAGCTTCCATATGGCTATGCAAAGGAGCACCATAGACATTTTATGAAATATTATGTGAACTTACAAATTTAAGCCCAAGAAATGGAAGACACTTGTAGACATCATCCCAAAACCTCTGGTAATCATTTTAAGTAGAGTTGCTGCTACTGAGATTTGTCTGCATACATCAACTGGACATAAGCTGATTTAAGTATATTTCCTTCATTTTATTGTGGTTGTTATAACTTGGGGACTGATTTCTCAGATCTAGCTCTGTTGAAACTGTCTTGTGTGTGTGTCTGAAGCTCTGCACTAGTTGTTAAACTGCACTGAAATTCCTTTAAGTGTTAATTAGCTTGGGGGGTTTTCTGATAACTTTAAAACCTGTGTTGGTTACATCTCTGGTAATCATTTTAAGTAGAGTTGCTGCTACTGAGATTTGTCTGCATACATCAACTGGACATAAGCTGATTTAAGTATATTTCCTTCATTTTATTGTGGTTGTTATAACTTGGGGACTGATTTCTCAGATCTAGCTCTGTTGAAACTGTCTTGTGTGTGTGTCTGAAGCTCTGCACTAGTTGTTAAACTGCACTGAAATTCCTTTAAGTGTTAATTAGCTTGGGGCGTTTTCTGATAACTTTAAAACCTGTGTTGGTTACATCTCTGGTAATCATTTTAAGTAGAGTTGCTGCTACTGAGATTTGTCTGCATACATCAACTGGACATAAGCTGATTTAAGTATATTTCCTTCATTTTATTGTGGTTGTTATAACTTGGGGACTGATTTCTCAGATCTAGCTCTGTTGAAACTGTCTTGTGTGTGTGTCTGAAGCTCTGCACTAGTTGTTAAACTGCACTGAAATTCCTTTAAGTGTTAATTAGCTTGGGGGGTTTTCTGATAACTTTAAAACCTGTGTTGGTTACATCTCTGGTAATCATTTTAAGTAGAGTTGCTGCTACTGAGATTTGTCTGCATACATCAACTGGACATAAGCTGATTTAAGTATATTTCCTTCATTTTATTGTGGTTGTTATAACTTGGGGACTGATTTCTCAGATCTAGCTCTGTTGAAACTGGTGGCTTTTGCAGTGCCCGCCCCACTGTAGATTTGATCTAGGACACTCCCCCAGTCCCTTCTCTTTACCGCATTCTCTCTAATAAACCCTTTCTGCACTTGCTTTTAGTCCTTTTTAATTTAATTACATTTTTTTCATACTGTGTGTGGACTAATATTGCTACATACTCAAGTGTGCCAGCTTGCACTGCATGTGAATTGTTTTTATAGCATTTACTGTCTGTTTTTTTCCTTGTCGCTGTAAAAAAAAAAAAAAAAAAAATTCTCTTGTTTTCCTGCCTTACTGAACTAGAGTAGTCCAGTTTCAGAGTTGCTGATCCCTGGGCTTTGTTTTTAGTTCCTGTTACTGATCCATTGCCTTATTAGGAAGGAGGGAAGTTTCTTTGCTTACCAGTGGGAGTGGGAAGCACTGAGCGGCCTTTTTCTCCGATTTGGTGAAGTTTCAGCCAGAAACTAGTAGTCCATTGGTCGTTTAGTGCCAGTTCGTAGCTCCTTTCAGCCCCCTGCTATAAAACACGCTAAACACGCGTTTTACAGCTTGTACCAACTCAGCACAGATCCTCGTGGTGGCCTGCAGAGTGATCCAAGCAGCAGAGAGCTAAAAGAGTGACTTTCTACCAGATATAAGTATTTTTGTGGCTTTCCCACTGTTATTAAGCTAGCGACTGCATTTCGCCTGTTTTACTGCTACTTTAAGTGATTTCTGCATTTTACATTGTTTATTGCACTTTAAGTTACTAATTGTTGCAAATTGTTTCTGTAGGCTACACACTAAAGTGCGCTAGCCGATTTACAACATTTATAGCATTTACTGTCTGTTTTTTTCCTTGTCTCTGTAATAAAACAAAAAAATCTCTTGTTTTCCCCTTACTCAACTAGAGTAGTCCAGCTTCACAGTTGCGGATCCCTGGGCTTTGTTTTTAGTTCCTGTTACTGATCCATTGCCTTATTAGGGAGGAGGAAGTTTCTTTGCTTACCAGTGGGAGTGGGAAGCACTGAGCCTTTCTGTCCGATTTGGTGAAGTTTCAGCCAGAAACTAGTAGTCCATTGGTCGTTTGGGCCAATTCCTAGCTCCTTTCAGCCCCTGCTATAAAACACGCTAAACCACGCGTTTTTCCAGCTTGTACCAACTCAGCACAGATCCTCGTGGTGGCCTGCAGAGTGATCCAAGCAGCAGAGAGCTAAAAGAGTGACTTTCTACCAGATATAAGTATTTTTGTGGCTTTCCACTGTTATTTAAGCTAGCGACTGCATTTTCGCCTGTTTTACTGCTACTTTAAGTGATTTCTGCATTCTACACTGTTTATTGCACTTTAAGTTACTAATTGTTGCAAATTGTTTCTGTAGGCTACACACTAAAGTCGCTTCGATTTACAGCATTTATAGCATTTACTGTCTGTTTTTCCTTGTCTCTGTAATAAAACAAAAAAAAATCTCTTGTTTTCCCGCCTTACTGAACTAGAGTAGTCCAGTTTCAGAGTTGCTGATCCTGGGCTTTGTTTTTAGTTCCTGTTACTGATTCATTGCCTTATTAGGGAGGAGGGAAGTTTCTTTGCTTACCAGTGGGAGTGGGAAGCACTGAGCAGCCTTTCTGTCCGATTTGGTGAAGTTTCAGCCAGAAACTAGTAGTCCATTGGTTGTTTTGGGCCAATTCTAGCTCCTTTCAGCCCCTGCTATAAAACACTAAAACCGCGCGTTTTCCAGCTTGTACCAACTCGGCACAGATCCTCGTGGTGGCCTGCAGGGTGATCCAAGCAGCAGAGAGCTAAAAGAGTGACTTTCTACCAGATATAAGTATTTTTGTGGCTTTCCCACTGTTATTTAAGCTAGCAACTGCATTTCGCCTGTTTATTGCTACTTTAAGTGATTTCTGCATTTTACACTGTTTATTGCACTTTAAGTTACTAATTGTTGCAAATTGTTTCTGTAGGCTACACACTAAAGTCTAGCCGATTTACAGCAATTACTGTCTGTTTTTCCTTGTCTCTGTAATAAAACAAAAAATCTCTTGTTTTCCGCCTTACTGAACTAGAGTAGTCCAGTTTCAGAGTTGCTGATCCCTGGGCTTTGTTTTTAGTTCCTGTTACTGATCCATTGCCTTATTAGGAAGGAGGAAGTTTCTTTGCTTACCAGTGGGAGGGAAGCACTGAGCGACCTTTTGTCTGATTTGGTGAAGTTTCAGCCAGAAACTAGTAGTCCATTGGTCGTTTGGGCCAATTCTAGCTCCCTTCAGCCCCCTGCTATAAAACACGCTAAGCAGCGTGTAAGCTGATTTAAGGAGTTACCACTGTTGCACACAAGAGCAGCGGTTAAACAAGGTTAAACTATTTGGGCCATCTAAATTCCACTCTTCCAATTTTCCTTAGAACTACCTTCCTCGAGCTGTACTGCTGATCTAACCAGCATATCCTATAACTGAAAAGTTCATCTCTACTTGATTCCCAAGTAGACTATTCTCTATCTGTAAAGCCTAGCACTTACTCCTACAGTACTTGCACCTTGATAAAGCACTCTTATTATAGATAGTACCCCACCAGCCTAAAACCCACTTCCCCCGGAGTCCTTTGAAAGTCTCTATCTACTACTAGTATGTCGAGGGATCAGTTGCTAGTGTCCTCTCCAGCTCAACTGGTGAACCTGGGAATATTGAGGCAATGTTACAACTGCCTCATGTACACAGACAATCCTCTCCTTCTCCCACAAAACACAAATACATGCGAGAGATGCAACTATACGGCCAAACTGGAGGCTGAGCTCTCTCAACATAGGACTGGCAAGACCAGACAGGAGGAGAAGGTAACCACACACAATACATACCCAGTCACACATGGTACCATCACAACTTCAAATCATACACATACTCACACAAAGACATACTCGGAGGCTCTGATCAAAAATTTACCAAAACAGCAGAGGCCACCAAAGCAGACACCCAAACAACTACCACCTCACGACCCAACACATGCAACACATAGACCACACAGTCAGAGTGTCAAACAGTCACAGCCCTTAAGGCCAAACAAAATGCCAGACACACTTGTCATTGGTGATTCCATAGTCAGACACACTGGCGTCCGCTCACCAGACTGAGTAAAGAGAAGGTCACAGTAAGCTGCCTGTCAGGCGCTAGAATCCGCCACATAACGCAAGCACTCAGGTCTCTCAACAGCAGGTACAAGTACGACTCAGTCATTGTCCACGCTGGTGTCAACGACCTGAGACGTACCTCCTTGGACTACATGAAAAGGGACATCGAGGAGCTCTCTGATTATGTAGCCCAGGCAGGTATGACCCTGACCTTGAGCAGTATCCTACCTTCACCTAGAATGATGCCACAATACAGTGATAAGATGATCAGCTTTAATAATTGGCTTAAATTCTGGTGTCATTCAAAGGGATCCAATGTCTGTCTGCCTGGGATGACATGCTGGACAAGCCACGCTGCTTAGGGGCGGCTTGCACCTGTCACCCTGGGCTTCGGATATTGGCAAAGGCTCTTGCCACCCCCATAGTGCCTTTTTTAGGCAAGGCTCAAATTCTAAACCTACCACCCTAGAACACCAAAAGGAAAAAAACTAAGGGTAATGCTGCTCAATGCCAGAAGTCTCAATCTCAAGATGCACGCACTCGAGGCCCTTCTCAATATGGAGAACATCGATGTCTGTGCTGTGACAGAAACCTGGTTCAAGGCTCCTGAGAGCACCCCAGCACTAACAGGTTTCACCTCATATCATGCGTTCGGCCCCAAAATCCGGACAACACCAAGAAAGGAGGGTGTCCATATTCATAAAGGACACCCACACCTCAAGGTTGGTGGCAACGCATGATGCATCGGAGACCATCCAGGTGCAATTAACCATAGGCAAGACTGCTCTGCAATTTGTAGCATGTTACAGGCCACCCTCTCAAACTCAGGAACCTCACATGGCCTTCCTGAAAACATTGGAGGGGATAAATGCATCTCCAAACACCATCATACTAGGTGACTTTAACTACCCTAATATAGACTGGGAACACTACTCAAGCCCGAACACTCTAACCCAAAGATTCCTGGAGTTCATAAACTCAAATGCCATGGAACAACTAGTCACCATCCCCACAAGAGGAGAAAACATACTTGATCTCATCATCACGAACATGGGATCAAAATGTTCAACACCGGAAGTATACCCCTCACTGGTGAGATCAGATCATAAACTAATCTCGCTGGAGGTCCTCATCCACCCCACCTGAAACAAAAAGACCACAGTGAAAAACTTCTCAAAGCCGATTTCACACTTCTAAAACTAGTGTGGTCTCCTTTAAGGCCCCTGAGCCAGTGGTAAACATTACTCAAACCGCTGAATCACTTACAAATGCCTTCTACCAGCACCTACAGGACTGCATGGATCAGGCAATCCCAAACAAAACTAAGACACTCTGTACCAAAGGCAAGCGTCCAGTCTGGTGGACCCCAGCCATAAACAAGCTCTACAACAAAAGGAGGAAGCTACTACAAGATAGAGCAAAATCCTTGAAAGGTAAGACACCTTTGATCATTATAAGTAAAAAAAAACTAAGAGCTCTCATAAAATCATCCAAGGCAAATTTTGAGAGAAAAATCGCCAAGGACTCTAAAGAGAATCATAAGGCCTTCTTTAGCTATGTTAGAAACCTAGGAGGAAACTCCCAGATATGCTCAGAATTAGTTCAAAATGATGTGAAAATTACTGAACCTACACACATTGCCAACATACTGGCTGACAGGTTCAGTGCAAACTTCTCCCCCCCCAAAGGAGAGGTATATATTCCAGAGGATTGTTGCCCCCCCAAACAACTCCCACACCCAGCTGAGAACTGCCTCACTAAGGCAAAAACACAGCATCCATGGGACGGATGGTGTCCCCGGCTGTGTGCTTCATGAACTCAATGAGGAATTAAACCCACAGTTAGGACAGCTGTTTAATCTTAGCCTCACCTCAGGATACGTACCCAAGGAGTGGCGCCACGGCGACTGTGGTCCCACTTCATAAGGCGGTGCCTCCACAGACCCTGGAAATTACCGCCCCATTAGCTTGACAAGCCTTATCTGCAAAGCCATGGAGAGGATCATAATGGAACTCATAAATAAAGACATAGGGAACTTGCAGACTTTGGATCCAACTCAGTTTGGCTTTGTCAAAGGCAGATCCTGCCTCTTAAACTTGGTTGACTTTTTCGAGACAGTCACCAAGGCCATTGATGAGGGAAAGGCAGTCCATACAGCCTACCTCGACCTGGCAAAGGCCTTGACACAATACCCCACTCAGGTATCATCGAAAAACTCATCAGCTTGAATGTAAACCCATACATCACAAGATGGGTTGCAAACTGGCTAAGTGACAGAACCCACAGGGTCAGAGTTGCTGGAGCCATGTCAGACTCAAAGCCTGTCACAAGTGGTGTCCCACAGGGCTCAGTCCTGGGTCCACTCTTGTTCGGCATCTACTTTTCTGAAGTACAAGCAAACACAGGAGGGTTATGGCTGACAAAGTTTGCAGATGACTGCAAACTGGGCCATAGTCGAAAACACATCTGACACAGATATCCTCCAGAAGGGCCTCACAGAAATGGATAACTGGTGCCAGAGCCATGGCCTGAAGTTAAGCGCCAAAAATGCATAGTCATACCCTTTGGGAAAAACAAGGCTACCCCTAGCTACCATATAGGTGGCAATCCACTGAGCACAGAAAAAGTCATCAGAGATCTGGGGACCCAGGTTGACAGTAGCCTTTCGTTTGACACTCATGTTGCTAAAGTAGTTAGGAAAACCTTCTATATCACCCACCTGATCATGAAGGGATTCACATCTAGATCAAGGGAAGTCATCGTGCCCCTGTACTCATCACTTATTAGACCTATGATTGAGTACAATGCCCGTTCGGAATGTATCTGACCAGACACCTGCTGCAGCTTGAAAGGCCCCAAAAGTTCCTCACCAAAAGGATAAAGGGTCTCAAAATATGTCTTATGCTGCCCGACTGAAAGAACTCCAGCTCTATTCAGTCTCATCTTGCTCAGAGGTGACCTGTGCCTGACATATAAGGCCATGTCAAACCCAGATTTGATGAATATGCTTCACCTCAAAATCTAGATCCTCAGAACCACAAGGAAGAGAGGACTAAACCACAAGGCGGGACACGGTTATAAATAGAACCAAGAGGGACAGATTCATCACCCAGAGACTCCCTATGCTGTGGAACAAAATCCCGGTACATGTGAGGCAGAGCACCTCTCTGGTCTTGTTCAAGAGGAATCTTGACCAATGGATGGGAGATTGCAGATATACCCCAGGGATTACTTCAGCGTCACTGCTTGACAGAGGCACAGCAAAATGATAGGCATAGTTTTTATTCAAACTAAAGGGGTGGCGAAGGCCACATAACTATGGCTTATAAATGCCCTTGAGATAGGCCCATGAACCTATGAACCTATGAACCTATGAACCCTGCTACATGTTGACAAGTCAAAAAACATACATGACATCCTCCTCAACATTACAATAATGATATTATTTATCACTATAACTTTATATTTTATGTTCTCTTTAACAGGAAGCTTATTCAAGTAAAGTCACCAAAGAAAATCTTCCAATTCAGGGATGCTGGCATAAAGTTGATACTTGTGTCTGATGCCAGTTAACTGTTTACCATGTAAGGAAGTAAAAGCATCTTCCATAATCAATTCATAGCATCATAGGAAGTTACTGGGCTATTGGCCCTGAGACCCTTATAAGCCTAGCCAAGAGTTTAGCCCATGTTTAGACAAGTCAGCACCCAAAGCCCCTGTCCAGCAGGGACACAGGTGGAATCCCAGGGGTGTATGTTTTGTTTCCCATCCATTTATCAAGGTTGCACTTAAAAAGGGATAATGAGGTACTCTGCTTGACATGGAGAGGGAGTCTATTCCACAGATGGGGAGTCTCTGGGACACAAATCTGTCCTGCCAACAAGTCCTATTGCTGTCAAAGACCAGGTTAAGGTCGTGCATGCAGGTTACTCAAGTGGAGCTTGACTTGCAGATATGCAGCAGTCCCATCAAGGCTGGTCTTAGATTGCTTTGTATGCCAGACAGAGGTCACCTCTGAGGAATTTGTATGAAACTGAATAGAGGGACAGGTCTTTTAGCCTATCTGTGTAGGGTAGATGTTTGAGGCCCTAGATTCTCCTGATGAGAAACCCATGTAGTCTCTCCAGATGCTGCGTGTGCTTTGTGAGGTACATGCCGAAACAAAGTTTATCTAAGACTATGATGTTTACCTTTCACAAGAAGTACCTATACTGGTAGTCTCTCAATACATTGTCATCTGCTAAGTGGCATCTATTATTTGCAAATATTCTATCCCCAGAATCCTGATATTTTATGTACATGTAAAGCACTAAATATTACCATACCTATTACAAATAACATATAACACAAAGAAAAATGTGCAAAAATGAGAAACAATTTGGATGAACTAACTAATCCACTTTTGTGATTGTCATTATAAATAACAAACCAGTTCATAGGGTACAAACATGAACCCCACATGGGATATATATATATATATATATATATATATATATATATATATATATATATACACACACACACACATATATATATATATATATATATATATATATATATATATATATAGCTGGCACTTGTTTTTCCTGCTTAGTCATTAACATACATACCCTGGAAAAATATCCGAGTAAACTCATCAAGGCTCACATTGACATTACAAACCTACTTTCCGAAAGACAACTTGCAGTGCAACTACATTTTGCACTCATTGCAGCAATTCTTTCCATTGTTCAGAAACACTTGATCTCTAACCAAAAACAACACCAAGGATTGTAAGCATCTGGTCAGTAAACAATATTACTCCTATTATATCAGTTCCCCCCCCCCCCAAAGCCTTTACACTTGTCTTTATTAAGGCAGAGCGCCGCATGACTTAAATGCAGCCCTATAACACAACATAGCTTCCCCATGCTGGAGGTGCCTCTAGCTGTTAAAGCATCATCATCTGCATAAATAAAAAAAAGGGGAAAGGAATATTATGAACTGAGCGCCAATGAGCATCTTAGAACTTTGTGTAGGAATATCATGAACTGAGCACCACTGAGCATCTTAGAACTTTGTGTAGGAATATCATGAACTGAGCAACAATGAGCATCTTAGAACTTCACGTCACACATTAACTTCACTGCATTCACACCTAAACAAAAATATAACCACTCAGGGGCAGCCCTGTTTGACCCACCTCACCATCTTGAACTTATCTGAAAATTAACCATTGACCACAACACAAACCCACAAGAAAGCACATGCTAAGTGGATACATTACAAAAATGTCACCAAAGCTATAAGTCCACAAAATATTCTATGCATATGAGTGAAGAACTGTTAAAGCTTGCTGTATGTCATAGGCAACTGATTTAACAGTGTTGAGCCCCTGGTTAATAACATGAGTAACCTCTTAGATGAGAAACGACATGTTTTCAGTCTGTAATCCTGGAAGTCTGTGGACCCCCTTCACTTATTAACACAGGAAGGAAAACATATAAGTGCAACTGTAAAATCTTAGCAAATATTTTGTTGTCAGGATTGTAGAGAGCAGTAGGATACCAGTTCAGAATAGCGATCTTACCAATTCAGAATAGCGATCTTCTCATCCTTCTTAAAAGTACATTTTAATATGGATTTTACCATCAATACCAACCTCAAGACATTCATTAAAGAGACACATAAGTAACTGCTTTTGACCCAGATCCACATCTACATAAAAGTATAGGTCATATTATCTATTCCAGGGGTACTGTCTGCATTCACCAAGTTTAATGCAATATCCATTTTAGCTGTAGTAATGGCCCATTCTAAATCCTGACACTTCATTACAGTATAATAGGAAGTTGCAAGAAGGTAGGACCACTTCTGGTATATAAAAATGGGAGACATGTCCTGATATAACTTGTAATGTTTTGGTTTGTGTGCATCTATTAACCCCTGCAGTATGTCTTAAACATTCCATCACATTCTCAGTTCACAAGCATAGGAGAGAATGTATACTTCATACCTTTGATTGTGAAATGTATCTTACATACTTCTCTCACTCTTCTCATATATAATCCACTTATCTGACTACATAAGATGTCCTTAGCTTCTACTAGATCACCATATTCTATCAGGAGACAGGAATATTGTTGATGGTCCAAACAATTGATTCTACTGCATTCCATTAAATAAACCCTCCGATATTTACGTGAAGATAATGCTCCAAACAGTCCATGAACTGTAAAGGTCTCTCATAGAACAGTACTCCAACAACAGATTCTTAACCACTTCCTGCCAAAGGGCCAGGGAAACCCATTGTGCTGTCCATTCTATTGTACCTACTCATATCACAGTTGAGTAGACCCCAGGAACATCCCAAATGGCATAATGGTGAGCAAAACTCAAGACACAATGCCTACTAGCACATTCTACCAATGAGTGAGAAAGTTTATTAAAACAAGTCAATAGTTTCAGTCTGCTAGAGTTCCTTAATATAAGTATACGTCCTTTCTTATCATATAATTAAAGTACTCAGATACATCAAACCTCTATATAACATCTTATAAAACTGTCAATGCTGATCATCTGTACTCGCTCTCAAGATCAACAACAAGGATGATTTCCATTTTAACCAACAAAAAACACTAAGTTTTCAAAAAAGTAGCACAACTGGAATAGTCTAATGGTCATAAAAGGTAATTTCCATACTAGGTCTTATGATTCAAACATTCAACCACTTAAGGTTGGTGTTATTAAATAAAACAGCAGTACCAGAAAATTATCTTCTCTTATTCCCCAACAGCAACTCATATTATTCCAACTTTACATTAGGAAGCAAACAAATGACATCATGAGAGTGAGTTCTGCTCCATTCATAAATGAATAGATGACAAACATCACTTCTTATACTGTTAACATTGACTGCAAGGATGGAAATAATAGCAATTCCATTTGTTTTTAACTTTTTTCTGTATTTATCATCATTTCATTTTATGCTTATGCACACTCAGACCATCAGAACCTAAATTTCTACTGTATCCATGAGAGAAATCTATTATCAGTGGAAAAGGATCTGTAGCAGGCAGATTTAAACTGTTGCCCCTCTCCCTGTCTCTCTCTGATGTTAAGGCTTAATATGAATTGTCAGTAGAAGCTGGATCAGAAGCAGGCAGATTTAAAGTAGTATCCCCCATCTGTCTTTGATCTTAAGGCATCGTCCATATTGTTAGTGGAAATAGGCTCTGGAGCAGGCAGTATTCCAGCAGGTTTCTGACTGTTTGGTAAACTGTGAGTCACTGAATCTATGTCTAAATCTTGCATATGTGCAGATTCTTCAGCTACTGTAAACATCGTAGAAGTAGGGGATTAACAGAAGAACCTAATCCTATAGGAGAAAGATCTGGCTAAGCAACTATGGAAGGTGATAAAAACACAATCAAATGAAAAGAGCCCAGTGTATGACACTTCAAACAAAAATGAAGCAATCCTTTATAGTGTGTCCCTTCTTACCACACTGAGCACACCATTTTAATAGAGAGGTATTCATTAAATGGTAGAATTGCCTACAAAACAAACATGTTCTGGGCTGTCTCCCAAATTTAGGAATATCCCTACAGTCACCTATATAGAAAACACCAGGCAAAGTACAATTCAGTATTTTATTTATTTATTTATTTATTGACAGCCCACTGCCTGCTGACTGTCAGCTCCCCATAATCAATTGACTCATTCATTTTTCATATGGTGAGAACTGTTCCCATCCCATTCACTTCCCCTGAGAAGAGAGCTGATAATGTAGCCATTATCCTGACAGCCATTAGGGTAATTTTGTTATTTATTGGTTTATATTTGTTTACCAGGGTAGTGCAATGATCAACAGTGACCAACTGCAGGCTCAGCCAGGCTTATGCTGCATATCCCCTCTGGAATTCGCATCACTGTGGAGGGACCTCCTATTCCCCTCAAGCAAAGGTGTGCCCATTTCCTAGCACAGCTGTGCAATTGTTACCACACTGGTTTGTGTGAATCTACCCATGTCCCTGCCCCACAAGATCTTGGCAACACCCCTGGATGCCAGGATGCCACAGGGGAAACAGTCATAACAACTCTTCCTCCCAAGCGAACACACTATATGTAGGTCACAAAACTCTCAACCACCCTTCCCTGGCTCTTTCAGCCTGGGGAGCAAGGGAGCAATGAGCCCCAGACTGGCTGCGATCTCTGTGTGCACTTAAGGTAAATTGTACTTTACTGTGTTTATTTGTTATCCTTTCTCCTATATGAGATGCCCTCTCTGGTGTTAGTGGTGAGGACTGAGGCTCCTTGATTGCTGGGCCAGGGCAGGGCAATCACACCTTGCACTAACATTTTAGTAGCACCAAAGATGAAACTGGGAAAGCCAACCCCTTAGATGGTTAAAGCTTGAGGTAATCACTGTTTCATATTGTCACACTCTTAATACACACTGCAATACTCAGAGCATTAATCCATTTTTTTCCATCTTACTTTTAAACTCTGTACTATCTGGGGGAGGACTACCGATCAATGAAGAGCCTAGGAACTGCTTCTCAGGAATTATCCGGGGATTCTATTTTGCTCCTGGTGAGAGAAGGAGCCAAGGAACATTATTCCCTAGCCTTTCAAGAGATTACCAATCACTGAACAGCCTGATAATTTCTTCTTGAGGGCCAGTTTGGGACTAATGCCACTGCTTTCTGTCTTGTACAGAAAGTACAGAAACATTGGTTCCTAGTGATCTCTGATTGATTTGGTTGCAGTTTTGTGAGAAACTCTTGAAGGACCTTTGTGCAACTTGGTTTTCTGCTGTGTCAAGCTGCTATATGAGAAGATTATAGCAAGTTTACTGAACCAGCAAAATCTGAGAAAATACTATTTCTCAGGAAACAGCTGGGAATTGTTGCTATTGTTTTGCTTCTGATGAGAGAAGAACCAAAGGATCATTGATTCCTAGCTGAATGCAGCTGTGGTGAGACTGGCATTAGTAGTAACCAGGTAGTCACCATCAGGGAAATCATCCTTATTCATCATTCTCAGCTGATCTAACTCTTTCTTTTCACTAAGTATTGCTTTATTAGTTACCATTAAACCAAACTTAAGAGTATTACCCTAAATCCTCTGTCCGTACATCTTCAATATCTTCTGTACTAGTCTTCCTCCTATCCTTGAGTACTGTAATGAACTGTAGTCCTCCACTCTCTGGCAAAGCTGGCTCAACAATCTGCTGTCATCCAACCTGTGGCCAGTCTGATCACGATACGTACTCTTAGTGCTGCAACTGCCTTATGCTTACTAGCTGTTCACTGCTTCTACCTGCTGCTAGTACAACCTGTGAGAGATGTAAATATTTAAGAAACATGGAGACAAACCTCCTACATCATACCTCCACAGCACCACATCAGTCACAACATACCACTAGGCCCAAATTTATGATGAAGCTAAAAAAAAAAAAAAAAAAAAAAAAAAAAAAAAAAAAGATTTAACAAAGCCTCCTAGAACACAGTCTCCAGCAGACAAGGCAACACCTACTCCTTTTCTATATGCACACTGTAAATACACATAGCTCACCCAAGAGTCAACAAGAAAGCAGACCTAAGCCTGTAAGTTCCACTAAGTCTGTTTCCGCATATGGAAATTAATTAGTCATAGGTAGCATAAAGACTCACCAGGATGGACAAGAACAGGGTGACTGTAAGCTGTTTTTCTGGTGCCAGGATCTGTGGTGTCACAAGGGCCCTAAAAGCTCTTAAATCAGACTGCGACCTTGTCGTTGCCCATGGGGGGGGGTGGGGGGGGTAAATGACCTGAGATGTTGCACCATTACCAGCTATATTTCTGACATTAACACATGCTGGAATAATGATGATATAAGTAAACAGACCCAGTATCTAATGAGTAAAACCACTTTGTTAAATTTATCAGACATAGGTTCACTATCCCAAGTATAAATGGGTTTATTACTGTGCAACTGCACTTTTATTGGACATTCAAAATCAGGTTCATTTATACCAATGCAATACAGATCAAATATGCCATTTTACTTCCCATTTATAAAGTTTCCAACTGTATAAACATCTTATGGAATACAATAACCCTTTACTAAATATTACAAATATGTACAGGTGTTATTTTATTTGTTTCAGTGGTTCATCAGGTAACACACTTGCCTTTGGTGCTAGAAATCAAGGTGACTGGATTGATTGATTGATTTTATTTTACTCTGACTTTGTTAACTGGGTTAGACCACTGATCCCACTGGATCTGTTTCAGTCTCAGCCACGGGTCACTATAGATACATGATATTATATACAGACTGAATGACAAATTGCAGCATATACATCTATTATATACAAACTGAATATTATGTACAAAGTGCTTCAATGATTTTTAGCACCAATAATGTAGTACAACATTAGAGGGTACTAAATTCTTGAGTATATGCTATGCTTCAGATAAGATGCTAAACAAAGATCCCATCTGTTTGAGTTTCTGGTAGTTCAGGTGTATGTTAAAGATCCCATGGCATTTATCAGAAAGAGTGGGGGAAGTTCTCCAGCATCCTGACCAAATTTCCCCTAGTTAGTATGAATAGCACCTTGTGTCTCCCCAGAAAAGGGGACACTGGCCTAGTGGGACTAACACAGTCAACAAAGGATAAATAAACAAATTCAAAGGGTAAATAAACAAATTATGTAAACATGCAGTACAGTGCACTTTTCAGACCTACATAATACCTTCACATCCTGGCTGCCCCCTACCTAACTTAATTCCATCAACATTACAGAACATACTCCTCAAGATTCCTTCATCGGCTGACCTGTCCATCACAAATGGATAAAACCTCCTCAGCATACTGCAGGATGTAAACAGTTCCAGCTGAAGGCATTCCAAAGCATATATTTCATGATTATCTGCTATTACAAATGTGCTAGTCAATACTTAGAGCATTTCATACGGAGACAGTGAACCTGAATAGTATAGGAGACAGTTAACTGAGTCATCGTTAATATTAGCATTGATGATTATACCATGGAAAATGCAAATAAATAAATAAAAAACAAAAGAAAAATACTGCAGCCATGCTGCAAGAATTGCTTTCTACACTCTGACATATATCCATCAGCTGGCATTGTTTACTACAAACCTGGTTCTGTGATACAACAGTGAGAATAAATTGATCATGAATTCCAGTTCATTTAGAGAAAACTAACTTAAAAGAGAAACTCATACTCTGTTTTTTGCATGAGGTATGCCTCCCACATTCCCCTAATGTAGGGGTTTTACCTTCTATGCCCTATTACCTAATATAATCATCTCGAAAGGTATGTATCTTGGGAAAAGGGAATTCCCTGACTTCTGATACACAACAGTCAGACGAGGGCATTTCTGTTTTAGCAGCATGTGCTGTGATGGTACTTATGTGCTGAATGCATCGTAAAACATAACTTAGGACTGTATTCAGGTAGGACAAATGTATAGTACACTTGCATTCATATGCAATCCCCTCTGGTCACTGATGCAACATAAGAGCATATCAAGAGCTATACGAGAAACTAAAAATAATTTTGTTGTTTGCATTTGAAACTAAACATGCATATGTTATTTTATATATAAAACCACTTACTTAAACTTATAAAGTAGAATGGCTAGTTTTAGGGTTCTTACTGAAACTTCAAAGACCTTATTTACAATCCTTATAACAGCAGGATTTAAAAGTGCAAGAAATGTAAGTGGTGAATATATATACCAAATACAAAGTTATGGTACCTCATGGACCCCCTTGCTCTGAGGTATCTTGATCTCAGACTTCACATGCCAAGTATTAGGCATACAAGGGCACAGCCTCTCACATCAGGATGCAGGGGGGGTTACATCCCAAAGCAAAACATGTGTTAATAGCATTACAGCAAGTTTTGAAGCTCAGTCTATGTCTTCAGAAATCATACAATTTTTCATAAGTGCAGGAGCTGCATTTACAGTATGTGCCTCAGACTTCTGAAAGGGTTCCCGAACTGTATTCTTATCCCTATCCAAGTTCTAAGCTTCACTATCCCTTTCTTTCCCATATACCAGCAAGACTGCAGATCAATACTCCATAATTTAATAACTGTCATATTATACTAAACGTATTAATAAAGCTTAAAACAAATAAATATACAAATGCACACAAATACTGCCCCGTCTATTATAAAACAAAACCTTACCAGGAGGTGCTGTGTGTTACAGCTGAATATAATGCTGTTTTGCATAGACTATGTCTCCCTGTTGTACAAGTAGATGGCCCCTGAATTACCTGGCACATAACAGATCACTTGCTTTACAAGCAGAAGTCCACATGCACAGCCAGCAATGAATGGCCTGCTATTTTTTTTTCAGTCCTTATAACCCAGATGATGACCATAATATGGAGCTTCATTATGCAACTACATAAAATCTCATGTCTGTTTCACAGAGACAACAGATTTGTATTAATATATAAAATAATACAACCAATCCAGTCAGCAGTTTTATAGCTGAGAGTACACAAGCATCTGTGATGCAGGGCCTTCACAAAAATGGTTCTACAGATCTCTTCCTCAAGTACATATTAATTTAAAACCTAATTTAATGAGGACATCTCCTTGTTTATGACAACTATCTCATGCTGTGCCTAAGTGTTATGTTTCATGTAAGGTAACAGGTAGCAGATGCATAATTAAAGTGAGAAAATAACTGAGATGCTGAACAACTTATTTGCATATCGCCATGGTAACAGACCCAGGTGAGAAAAGGAAAATCCTTGTTTCCGGAGGCTACCACAGAATCTAAGAAAAGATTCAAGTCACATCTGTATGGCTTAGTTACTATATGTTCAAGTACTATACAAAGTGAATCTCTAGTGCATCACATAAAATCATTTAAAATTAATCTGTCAGACTTCATATGGCACTAATGAGCAAACCATATTAGCCAGCATAAACTGCTCTGATATTGCTGCTGTCTTAAATCAGTCTTCTTTGTGATTTCGTATCTTACTGAACTTCTTGTTTCAGTCACTTTTTGTATAATCTTACCCCATGAGAAGCACTGGATATGCGTATATTTGCCACAAAATATCCTGTCAAAATAAAAAATCTTTACAAACCTGCAGTCAGACTTACTGGCCCATTAATGCTATTCACTCACTTGATCATTAATATGCAGCTACAGTAAGTAAAGCAGGTTCTAACTGCAATTATTATTATTATTTTTGCATTTTGTGTATAATAAAATGTACCAAAATATTTAAAAATGCCAATGTTTCTCCTATTTTAGTAAGAACTTGCCACTTTTCAGCAGAAGTAACTGCTGTCTTACAGTTCCACTTGTAGCTGGTGAGGCTGCATTTTACTTTATGAAGAAATAGCCATAGGTCTCACTGTATCTGGGGTGCAAAGGGATAAAACATAGACTGCAATTCAGATAACCAAGGACTGATTAGAGTCCTGGGCTCTGGAGGAGCCAGCTGGGGGGTGGAGGTAGTGAATGGGTAACTGACACACACTTACCATCCTGGGGGATGTAAGAGTCCTAGTCTACTGCAGTACTGGATCCCAGCAGATGCCAGATGTCAAGGTAGTGCAACAGAAGACTGAGATACATGCTTGGCCTGCAAAGCTGTGCATATGCTGTAGCAAGAAGACAGAATTATCATGGAACTGGACTGCAATTTCGTGTACTCTTTGATGGCAAGGGTATAGGATTAGGGACATAAGCAGATAAAAACAGAAAAGCTGTGATGCTTAATTCTCTCCATGCATAACCCAAGGCATCCATACTTAGAATTTGTTCAGGGACAGGAGGTCAAATGTTTTAGAGACAGGATGCTGGAACCACCAAAGAAACTAGTTTAATTTATTTTCTTTTATTCCTATGTACTTCTGACATACATCTGGATTTTCTTAATGTGGAGTCTCACATCAGGAGCCATCAGAACTGAGGACTGCATGAATCAAAAATCACAATGCCTTCAAGAGCATTCTATCCTATAGAACAGTGTGTTTTATATATATATATATATATATATATATATATATATATATATATATATATCTCCATATATTGATCCACTTTGTAATTCCAAAATACTGAAATCCCAAATTTCAGTATTTCGGACTTACAAAAGCCGAAAACACTAAATCCCGAAACCCCCATAATAGCGAAATTTAAAATCCCGAACATACAATACACATACAGCACACATATACACACAACTTCCCCCCACAATCAAACAGATAATCCTACACTACAGATAAGCATGGGGGGAGCCCCCATGCACCCCCCCACACACCCCTACTTAAATATACTAACTCCGAGATCGTGCAAACAGACACATAAAGGAAACTCACACCCACACATTTCACAGTCCCTCACACACACACACACACACACACACACACACACACACAATCACAGTCACAACACACACTGACACACTAAAGCCCCTAACCAACACACATACACATACATACTTACCTAAACATCCACCCATCCATTCACACACCACACCACCAGAAGCGTGAAATTCAACATCTTCGAGGGATTTCGAATTTCACACTTTTGTGTTTTCATGATTCGGGTACATAATTTCAAAATACTGAAATTCGGGATTTCAATATTTCAAAATTATAAAGTGGACCCATATATATATATATATATATATATATATATATATATATATATATATATATATATATATATACATACACACACACACACATATATATATGTGTATATATATATATATATATATATATATATATAATATTATATTTAAGATAGCATTTGAAAGGATTATGTATCTGGAGGACAGGAACAATGCACATAGTTTGAAAGTAAAGTAGAATTTGATGTATGGTTGAATTCAGGGTCTCTTTCAGAAGTCACTTAAATTTAACAGTCATTTTGGTAAAGGGTAGCTATGAATTTCTTTCATAGTTCCATAGCTTGCTTTGTGACAATAGTAAAGTTAAGCCTTTTGAAGCCTTGCCGTTACAACCTTACTGATATGCCGAACTAGTTACTCCCCTTGTCAGTAAAGAATATGGTGTGGCCAGACATGGTAAATTCATAGTTTTCCATCCATTTTTCTAAATTAGATTCGAAGGTAGTGATGGATATGATTTGCTTTACAGAAAGAGGAATTTTATGCCAGGACAGGGAAATTCTTTGGGAGAGATATCTGTCATGCCAATAAAGCCTGCTCCATGTGGTACCCCTACATAGCCCCACAGAGCCGCCAGGATCTGTTGAACAACAACAACAAATGACTTCTACAAATATGTATTTTGAAAAATGTAAACCATCTACTGACCAAACACAGTACACATAAAACACTTTGGTCCTTTAAAACCATTATAAACATGCATTACTCACCTCCACGCTAAACAGCAATATAGACATTTCTGCTCAACATAAATTCATTAGGCACATAGCTCTTAACTGTCCAGATTTTTGCAGAATGTCTGGATTTCTGCCCCATATTTTTGGTCTGTTACTCTTAAAAAACTGTGTTTTTCTGACAAATCACTGAGGATTTAAGTCACTAAATAATGACATATGTTTGAGTTTCAGACTTCATATCCTTCAGAAAAATGCATGTTAACACAAATCCTATTATTCTAGCAACTTTCTAAATTTGTATGAGCAATATTTAAAATATGCCCCTAGTTTTGGGTCTTTGCCCCTGATTATTTTAGGCTCTGTCCAGATTTCTTGCTTTAAGAGATTAGGCACTTCCTCCATTGCAATGTCACTTGTTTTCTTGATACATATTACTGGCCTCAAACTCTCATCCCTCAGGTATACTTTTTCATACACAATATCAAGGACTGCTTTCACTGCCCACTTTCCATTATGCTAGATAATAAACACATTTATCCAACCTTAGTTGCAGTCTGTATGGTTACCTTTTATTCCATCTATTTCTGGCGATACACTGTCATTCTGTGCTTGAGAATGCTGCATACAGTTTTGCATCAGATAAATGCTGTGTCCACCAGAGCCTATATAGCACATACTTTAGACATTGATAATTGCTGAGTTCCAGCTTCAGTTTTGAAGTGCTTCACATCTCTGCCCATATAATATACCTTCCTAGATTAATGTCTCTGTTCAAATCATGCTTAATTATTACACTAGAAATGCCCGTACATCACTATATTTGCCTACTCAGTACAAATTCAGTAACTGCTGCATGGTCTACAGTATAAATAACTTAAAACTCACCTCTTTTAATCTACACTCCATAAAAAGGAAAATAAGGAGCACAACAAAGTGTTAATCAAGATGTCAAAAAACATGCATGCATAATAAACACCCACTCATCTATCACAAAATGATGAATCAAGATGTCAAAAACATGCATGCATAATAAATACCCACTCATCTATCACACAATGGTGACTCAAGTTGTTAAAAACATGCATGCATAATAAACACCCACTCATCTATCACAAAATGATGAATCAAGATGTCAAAAAACATGCATGCATAATAAATACCCACTCATCTATCACACAATGGTGAATCAAGATGTCAAAAAACATGCATGCATAATAAATACCCACTCATCTATCACACAATGGTGAATCAAGATGTCAAAAAACATGCATGCGTAATAAATACCCACTCATCTATAACACAATGGTGAATCAAGATGTCAAAAAACATGCATGCATAATAAACACCCACTCATCTATTACACGATGGTGAATCAAGATGTCAAAAAACATGCATGCATAATAAACACCCACTCATCTATTACACAATGGTGAATCAAGATGTCAAAAAACATGCATGCATAATAAACACACACTCGTCTATCGCAAAATGGTGCATCAAGATGTCAAAAAACATGCATGCATAATAAACACATACTCATCTATCACAAAATGGTGCATCAAGATGTCAAAAAACATGCATGCATAATAAACACACACTCGTCTATCGCAAAATGGTGCATCAAGATGTCAAAAAACATGCATGCTTAATAAACACCAACTTGCCTATCACAAAAGGATGTACACTTCTACATGCCCATGATCATTTTCTTCCATTTCTGTGCATACAGTCTCCATAATACCAAGATGTACAACAGATATGCTTGGGTCTGGCACTTTTTGATGCCACTACTGTACAGGGCCATTCCAGTTACTGTCTAGCTCTACAGACGTTCATAATTTCCAGCTTGCTTCCAGACCCACACCCTGCCTACATAGTGCATTGCAGTCTGTTAGAGACATGTGATGCCAGTCCAAACAGCAGTGTACCATCACTTATTCAGTGCACTTCCACTAAGAAATGTGTTTAGTCTTAATGTTACAATAAAATTCATTAAATCCATGGAATACCCAATGTTACACATACTATTTGGAAAGCAATGGAGCATGACCTGGCATGCAGACCTTGAATGAAATACAAGCCTAGTATTCTCATGTGCAATCTGGCCCTAAATAGTAGGTATTGTATGTACAACACATGAAAATGTATAGCACCACAATACAGAGCAAGCGGTTCTAGTAGCTTGAGTTATTATGAGAGAACACAAAACACTAGTGGACAGTGGAATGTCTCCAGGTTACACAGAAGACAAGATAACTAAATTCACTGTAAGCCCCAGCAAGCATGGACCAGTGCATTATATCAGCAATGTCATATGCTAAAAATTATGTTTTGCAAAGAAATATATTAGAAGATATATATATATATATATATATATATATATATATATATATATATATATATATATATATATACAGATATAACAACCACATCCTTTAAACACTTAGGTTATGGATATACCACTTAACTTCCAAAGCCACACTGAAAACACCAGTAAAAAATCAGTTCTCTTAGTACCTCGCAACTGTACAGATTTTCACAGAATGTCCAGATTTTTGCCTCATATTTTTGGTCTATTTTTCACAAACTTATGATATTTTGGACAAATTAGTGGCAAATCACTAAAGATCGAAGTTAGAAAATAATGACAGACATTGATTTTCTGGCTTTATAACCTTCAGAAAATTCATGATAATGCAAAACCTGTTATTCTATCAACTTCCTAAGTCTGTGACAGCAATATTTAAAACAATTCCCTATTTTTAGGCCTTTGTCTCACTTTTATTTATGGCTTTGTCCAGATTTCTTGCTCTAAGAGGATGAGAGGTATGGTTCTCTTTTGTTCCGGTCCTGGAAAATATCTCCTTTTCTCTCCAGACCGGAGCTGCAATAAAAAAGGAGTCCTTCTTGCTCAGCTTGAATATGGGCTCCCCATCATGGTTGTTGTCATTGAAAAAACTCATCCATTCCACAGTCCATTGAAAATAGCATTTGCTGATTCATTTCCAATTTGCCCCATCAGGAACATCAGTACACCATCATCTCCAAAGCCAAATGTTTACCAATCTCCTAAAGAGTTGAGCTACTCCTAGGGTCTCTTTTTTGGAAACTACTTCAACCAGATGCTTTCCCACCTCTTGCAGCCAAACTCCATAATAAAAATCAGCCCCTACTACCTATTTTACTCTATCAACTCCAGACACCCCAAACCAAACTGCACTGTAACGACCATTCATTATCCCGTCCCCTCACCTAAATTTTCCACATTTTCAAAGCACAACTTAAAAGACACCTCCATCAAACACTAGATTGCAACTGCTTTTCCACAGAACACATCACCTGACCCCTTCTTCACCTACATCACTTCTACCCTCTGTTCTTATGTGCTGCTTCCCTGTCGTATTTACTAAAAAAAAATAATTCACATTTGATTTCCTACTCTAAAAATAATGTCATACCTGGGAATTCAATAAACCGCATGTAAGCTTTGCGTGAATCCTACACAGAGTTAACATGTTTGCCTGGTGAGCAGCAGCGCTAATTATGTATTTATGCCATGCACCATGTCTAAATGTAAATAACCATAGTTTCATGGTTAGCAACAGTGTTGCTGGCCAGGAAACCATGTACAGTAACACAGATAGAAGCAGACATGTAGATCTATTTACCTACAGGCAAACTAGGTCTGAGGGATTGCACAGAATGCCACAATGATTACCAGGGTTTATTATATAGCAATGTATATGGTCCAAACACATTACAGGACAGTGTATACACTGCAGAGTATTGTGGAATCCCATTTCAGGCATTCTGTATAAAAGTTGTGTAAATGATCCATAATGGTACATGGACTGCCATTTAAAATAAACAGTAAAGGGAAGTGTGTGCATTGAATAGAGACACACAAATGAACTGTCCGAGAAAAACACAGGGAAAGTGGACAGGTGAAATATCTTAATGTACAGCACAGGAGAACATGTAAATGAAGACAGTTGTAGCAGGAAAGTTAATCACATATTGACAAGATACAGTACAGACTGCACAGTGAAAATGTATATTATGTGACTGTTACACAAGGTAACAATGGAGAAGATGTCTTTGTGATATGAGCATCCTGATATGTACAAGGGATGTTGTATTGTGAAGCTGGGCAAAACAAGTTGTCTGAATATGACTGTAATGTCAGCAGAGGTCTCCACCAAATGGACACATAGTTACATGCTCTTGGACAACAATAAACAGAAGCATAGACAATATCAGAATAATGCCACCAGTAATCCCATGTCTCTGACATAACATGTGATTATAGATGGTTCTGCACAAACTTACTTGCACAACTATTATGAGATGTCAGCAATCTCTGAGGGTAATCAAGCACATCTTCCTGGCACTACAACATCTGCTGGAGATGTTAGGAGGGACACTGCTATACCTGCATGCAACATTATGAACAATGCAGGCTAGATGACAGGTGTGCATTGCATATATATGGCACAATCCACAATGTCACTAATGTAACCAATGCCATAAATGTTGTCAAATAGCTAGCTATGTATGTACTGTGTGCATCAACGGAACAGGTATCACACATGCATCTGGTATAACACTTTGATGGAGGTTCAGCACTATCAGACAGTAATGTTTATGCAACAAAAAGAATACTTAGGCATGGCTAATAAGATGCATGGGTGCTCACTGTGGCAAAGATGGTACACTTGAGATATGTATCCCTAGAAGGGAGGTACATAAAGAAGGATGCATTGTACTCACTTGTTGGTGTGATGAAGGCTGCAAACTATGTAAGTATTATGGCCTTTGTTGTGGATGTCTTGCACACATTCAGGAGTTGTGTTACATACAAGAGAGTAGTCACCACTGTTGGCACATGCTGGTGGACGTCCCGCATACCATCTACCTCAGTACACAGGTCACATACCCCTTGGCTTGCTCATAGGTGTGTGATGTCTATGTTATCTTTGGGTTGCGAGTTTGTTTTCATAACATAACAAATTTTTCCATGTTTTTGTTTCAACTCATGTGTCTTCATGGCTGTGACAGCAATCATGGCTGTGTGTTGATACTGCCTGTATCACACTAATATCACAGTTGGATTTAATGATTGTCCACAATTTGCAGTCCTCCAGACAGCTGATGGATACAGGATGTGTATGCCATTCTTGATGTCTGTGACTTAAATAATTGTCAGGAAAGGGCCTAACAGACATCCTTGATGTACGGACCTGAACACTGGACTCGAGATATTGGTCACTTCACACACTTCAACATATTTAGATGCAAAATATGTGATTTAGTGGTCTACCCACTTGGTGACATAGGTTTTTATGACCATTTGTGACAATGTTGAGTTCTAACCTCAGTGTGGACTTGGCCTGGTCAAGTTCTGCAGGATAACAGTGCTGTCATCATGCAAGCCCTTGATGACATTCTTGAGGATATCTAACACATGCAACAGACATGGATGTAGCATGAAAAAACACACATCTTTTGCACACACCCAGGATACTACTAGTGTCCATTAAGAAAACATCCATAATGACATGTTGGTCTACCTCATAGGTGAGGAGAGTCAGGATGTGTCTATACATGCAGGCATCAGGTGCTGCCCCCCACTCAGATGGATGCATGTATAGACATATCCTGACTCTCCTCATCTACACCCTTCTATGAGAACATATTCCATCTGGAGGCTGGGTTTAAGTGTATATCCAACCGTGTTAGGTAGGCCTATGTTCTCAGTGATGCTATAGGCGATCGGTGATGTTATCACAACCCACTGATTTTGTGTTATTAGCCATACATGGAACACAGATGTGCAGCCCTTTTTAGTATAGAAACTGAGAAAGGATGAATGTATGCTTTGGCTGATGAACAGTGGTAACAGGGAGGTGACTTGTGAAACAAACAGTCAGCTAGTGGATTGTCTATTTCCTCTGGTTGGGTACGTCTAGTGGCATCCACATGTACATCTGTGCTCAGTTGTGTATTCCACTTACCATTTCAATGGTATAGGAATAAATTATTTGTGAAAAGGCCCCACCCTGATGGAAGTGCTGCTCATCCACAAATCAGCTATAGCTGATGACATCAGCAGAGTCTGGTGAGAGGAAGATGGTAATAGCAGTGCCCCACATGCTGGTTTAAAATGTTTTTTCCACTGTCAAGCAAGTCACACACACACACACACACACACACACACACACACACACACACACACACACACACACACACACACACACACACACCAGTTGACTACAGTGAGAAGATAACCCCTACCTAAACGCACTGACTAGAGATCATGGTACTTTATGCAAGTTCCATGGCACAAGTCTGGCTTTTACAAGAATTACATCAACATTGGATGTTGGCGAGATGTTGGGAGGCCTGCATGAAATGGATGTGTAGGCATGTGCAACTGTCAAAATATTGGTACCCCATGAAACTAGAGTGGCAACTGCAGGATACACACTTATGCTGTTCTGACTAGACACACACACACACACACACACACTGACTACAGTGAGATTAGAACACCTACTTAACCAAGTATACAGACTAGAGAACTCTGTACTTTAAACAAGCACCACAGCAAAAGCCTGACTTTCTACAAAGCTGCAGGACAATTTATAGTAGATGATATCAGCATTGGATGTTGGAGGGAAGATGTTGGGAGGCTTGCATGAAATAGATAGCAAGTCATATCCAACTGTCAGAATATTAAATATTAAACCAGATTGAGGAGTGTGTAATGTGTATTTGCTGTTGTATTTTACATGTGCAGGTATACTTTACAAGACAGCTTTACAAACTATATGCAAACAGCTGTCCACATTACTACAAGTATTTGAAAAACAGAATGTGTATTCTCATTATAAAGATGTGTGTAGTATATAAGAAAGCATATGTTATCTATTTCTGTATTGTAATTGATATATTTATGAACAAGTACTGAGAAATCAAGTTTGCAGTGCATGGGGGAAAACACATGGCTGCAGTGTACATATGTGTTTTTTTTAAATTGCCTTCCTTTTATTTGTGTTTTTAGATGTACTTACATGGGATGAAGACTAAATGGACAGTACAAAACAATAATAAATACTATGGTGCACTTTTCATAGCACACCGCCGATGTTCAGTGGGGTTCTGGTAATGATGGCAAAGTGTTTGCAGATGAGAGATACAAATTCCTACTGCTTTCTCTGTTTGTGCATAGTTAAAAGGTGAGCAAATGTGAGCCTCATTGATAACATTTTTAGAGTTCTGAATACTGAGTATATGAAACACACCTGCTGCTTAGCTGACTCTGGGGCGGCAGGTGTAAATGCATTGGCACATTTCTTTTGGAGCCCAGATGATATAGGGTTTGAATCCAGGTGTATGCAATAGTTTTAAAAAATTGTGATAAATCTGTGAAATAATTGTTTATACCACATTCACTGTGTGTTAGTGTATGTTATCTTAGCATAGCATGTTTAAGTGGTATTGCGAGGAGGTAACCGTACCACTGAATAGCCGTTCACCATTGCTTGGCATTGGTGCAGGATGCCAAACTCCATTCAAACAAAGAGGCCAAAAGTAAGGATTCCATTGTTTTTTTTTTTTTTTTGTTAGTTATGTGTGATTCTATTTTTTGAGCAGATTAAAGGTATGAAATAGGGTAGATAGGAAAGTGGTGAAATTGGGGGCAAGCAGGGGGAAGAACAAAGGGAAAGCAATATGCAGGAGGGAGGTAGGAAAGAATCATAGCTATCCACTTCAACATTTCAAAATATAAATATGTACAAGATACTAGCTGAATTTGGAATGTCACCTCAACAAAGAGGGGTGACAACAAAGCAATCATGCTGTATAGCCAATTGGACCAAATCAAGTGTGTCAAGAAGACACATGTGCGAAGTGGAGAGCTATGTATAAGACAATATTTTCGTGGAACAGGTGCCGTTTTTTTTGTTACTTCAGTAAGATAGGAATGTTGGGTAAAGGGATACTGGTATTTCTGAGTCAGGTAAGTTTGGTAGGTAAGGAAAGAGATGCAAATAAACAGGACAAATAAGAAAGGACACAGGTACGGTGAGGGATACAAAAGGTTGGGAGACACCATGATTGGGGTTAGGGAGGGGGCAAGAAAAGATCATGCCCATCAATTATGGGGGACAGTGAGAATCTAATCCTCACCCACAGGACTGTCACCACTGTACCCTTATTCCACTGGCTGCTGGAGTGCTTGACCTTTCCTACTCCTATGAACCATAAGGGAGAGCAGCCTCTCCATCCTGTGTAGGCATGCACCAGTGGTGTTGTGCATGACTCTGCACACCAACCCTGGGATCTCCTGAGGAGTGATAAAATCCACACCTCTGCCAGTACTCCTGAATGGTACCACAGCACGAGCTGCTGGGGTAGTGCTACCTGAAAGAGCAGGTAGGGCAGGAGACAGCAGAGACAGTATTGCCAGGTTGAGTCCCAGATGTGTTGGGCATCAGTGCGGGAACCAGTGGAGAGGGGGCAGTCTGAGCCACTGGGGTTGACCTACCTCCCTGTGCTGTAAATCATTTTGTGATTTGTTAGAGCTGGATGACATGGAAACATTTTGGTGAAACATAAAAAAAAAGAAAGAAAGAGATAAAGGTTGGGGGTGAGAGAAAAAAAAGAGGTAAAATGAATACCATCGTATGTGAAATACAATGCATTATCACAATAATAGAACTATTTTATCTGAACTTTTACATTTGAGTATACTTCCTAACAACTACAAACTATAATTATGGATTGCTGAACATAATCCTTGCAATGTGCTATATTGCATGTATGCTTGCTCCAGTTATAAAGATTAAAGTTAACAGCAGGGTATTTATGCCACTTGTGCAGAATTTAATTTATGTATTATTTTTACTTGTTGTATTTGAACCCACAATGTCTGACTACAGTCTTACACTTGACTACAAAAGTTGGTTTGTGCTACAGACTGAAGCATGTATACTTTCTTTTACAGTTAGGATATGCATGCTTACTTTGCTATGACTGCATAGAAAAGAAAACATGTAATTCAAAAGCTACAGTAATACTTCTCTTGTGCTGCATAGATAGCTCTTGCTTCCCTCAGTCTCGCTAGACATTCAGCATGGGCTTCCCTATTCACAATGATTTCTGCATTAGCTATGGAATGTAAATAAGAGAATAGAAGAGCATTATGCGTACCAGTCCTGCCTATATGTAGATTTCTATCTATTATAAATTCTCTTTATTAGTATACTTACACAACTGTGGGATGTTACTAGTTCTGAACTCATCCAGACACTGGTTGAGTGTATCCCTCTTGCACCTTCTCAGGTCATTAAAATGATGCCTACACTGTTCTCCAGTGCGTGGAATGCCAGTCGCACCAGTGACAGCCTTGGACAGACTATTCCAAGCCTCAGACTTGTATTGGGAGCCAGTATAGTACACCTGCAAAAGCCTCTGGCTGTAACACTTTACAGGGAGTCCAGTAAGGATTCTGAACCCCTGAATAACCCACCTCTGCACCCTAAATTGGACAGCTTCCCTTCTAATACCAGGCATGTCTAACCAGAAAACAAAACAATAGATAATAATGATTTCCTGCCAATGCATGTTCTCACATTTACTGATAGTGCGCAAATGCAAACAATGATGCCAACCACATTTGCATGATATTAAGCAGAGAGCAGCACTGACAAACAGACAGGAAACCAGTTTTGGAAATTGGAAAGTTAATCTGACACTTGACATTAGTTTCAGGGTTGTTTGCTACTGGAACTGTTAGGTCATTTCACTTTGCAGACATATACTGGGGGCATACATTTCATGACCTGATACATTTTTGGTTTGGATTTATACAGCTATAAAACTGATTTTTACAATGTGGGATTCAAACCTATGGATAATAGACCAAACATTTTCTTCCACAACGGCGATTCTCCATTTTTGCCACAGAAGAAGTGCTCCTCAGATATAACCATGAATTATATATGAATACACCTGACAGACTGAGGGGTTAACCATATATGTGTGCCACCTCACGATGTCCTGGTTTATACATTCATGTGTGTATGAGTCTTACTGAAGTCTGAAGGCCATCCAAAGCCAGATAGCACAATTATAATTACAGAAACATAGTAGTCTGCATACCCTCATTCATACATATAATTCATGTAAGCTCCAGTGCTATGCATACTTATTGTTACTGTTATTTTTAATTATGTTTACCTTTTTTATGTTACATTTAATACAAAGTGAAATGGAACAGTAAAAATATTTGGAATTTCCTGTATTAGAACCCAAGACCATCTGTACTGCAATCCTACACTGGTGCCACAGGAATAGATAAACAACGGTAGGGTATTTCCCTATTCATTATTAACTTCTGTGTATTAACCACCGCACAACGCCACTTACCATATTTCTGTGGTGCTCAACCAAATTAATGGAATGTATCCTTTTTGAAACTGTCTGCTTCCTGTCTGCAAGTGTTCTAGACCTGCAGGTGTTGGGGAAAGTTGCTAACCACTGCACAGCACTGCTTAGTGATGATGGAAAGCAAAAACTGTAACAATGTAGCCTTTTTGAAATTATAAATGTCTGCAGGTGTTCTGTATGCTTCATGTGTGGGACATTAGTCCAGGTTTGCATGATGGTAAGCATTGTGCAAACAAGACAAGCAAAGCTAAACTTGGTTTAGCCTGGTGAGTAGTATTTATTAAGTTTCATCCTTCAAACAGGTGGGACGTGAACCCTGTTCTACTGACAGTATATGCTGTGTGGATTAATGTGTTTATCAGATGTGCTACACACAAGTGATTCCCAGGTGTAGTTGTTGTACTTGTTATCAAAGAAGTACTTTATACGAGGTTACGTGTGGTTCTCCATTTTCTGTGTTTCTGCTAAGCCTGGCACCATACAAATACTGACATTAAAAAAGACAAAGAAGAAAAAAGGAAGAAAATAAATCTATTAAACAACAACATGCATACAACATTACAAAATTTATGTTAGTACAAATGAAAGATTTTTACACAAGTCTGAATTTGAACTCTCACACCAATGAACCTTCAAAACACAGTAAGGGTGTCTTATCCCTCTTTGCCAGAGAACCAGCTTTGTAGCAAAGAATGAAAATCATTGGGCATGCAAGCAACTGCGACATCATCCACAGTATTAACAAGACATATAATAGTTGTACATTTCTGAGTTGTCTGTACATGTGTTCATTTCAGATGTAGTGCAATGAGCAATCATACAACCATTTATGCCTATTGCTTGCAGAAATGCAGCTCTGTCTTATCTCACTGTGTATGTTGTTCAGTCATCTCTTATCTGAGACACGCAGTCCGTAAGACATTCTGTATCACTGACCTTAAAATGTGTGAGAATATTAAATGGCAGTAATATACAGTTTTCAACAAATGCAGGGGAGGTCAGATGTTACTGAAAAGAAACTGTGAAACGTGTGCTGCTTACTTACATTTAAAACCTTGATACAATTACTTCCTACTCTTTGTAAGTCTAACCTGGCTGACATACCCACTGGAGGTAAGGGAGTCTGAACTGCTGTTGTGTTTCCTTCTCCCTACCAGTCAACATTCACAGTTGTAATCCATTAGCAACAAACACTGAAGGAGTTGCCTGTACTAGGTTTACATGTGCTGCATGCAGTCAATAGTTTGGGATTCAGCAGTTCTAATGAGTTCACACCTCATTTGCATCTTCTCCGTGCTCATAGGCCTGAATCTACACTATAAAAAGGGAACCATGTAGCTAGGGAACCTGAAGGTGAGGAGACTTGTTTATGTGGACAACACAGAAGAATACTATAACTTTTGATTTTTTTGTACAGAAGACTACCGATCTTGATAAGGTATGATTGCATTTTTCAGTTATATGCTCAGATGTAACTTAAAATACTTTTAGGCATGCATTAGTAAATGATACTTTTATCTGTATGCACTTCATGGACGTTTATTGATGGCATTGGAATTTTTGTCAAGGCATTTTACTTTCTCAGATGCATAGCCTTATTAACTTTCATCACAAGTCCTAATGTTACAACTGTTTCTCTTTATACTCTATTGTTATTTCAGTGAAATGTAAATGTCCTATATTGTTAATGACACAGGGGTGTCAGCCCTCTAGTTTGGCCCATAGACATCTCTAGGAGAGTGCCGGCCACAGGTAGAGGTGACTGGCCAATCATAAAATTGAATGTTGTGTGGTAAATGTGTACACAATTTGGGACAGTTTTTGATATCACTTATAACAGTTCAGTGATATTTTATTCCTTTTGCTTTGTAACAAAATGTGTTATTTGCTTGTTGTTTGGGGGGGTGGGGGAGCCAAGTTCAATGTCTGTGTTGGCACAAAGAAAATTGTTTGTACAGAGGTTTACTTAGCTATTGTTACTCCCCATCAAATGGGGCCAACCTTGCTTTGTGTGTGACTGTGATATGTTACAATCACATAAATCCTTTTTTATATTTGAATATCTTGAATGTTTTTGTTTCTCGAGTGGGTAGTATTGAGAAACTACTTTTGTGTGTTATATCTAAGCAGGACTTTTATTTATAGGTTAGTACTAGGCTAACTGCCCTTGTGAGCCATTTTAAGCCTAGCCAGTTATCCCCTGTGAGATTCAAACCCTGTACCTTGTGTTTGTAAGGCAAACATCTTAACCATTAGGCCACCCTCCCAACCCCGATATGTACGTGTATTATCCTTTTGTGTTTTATGTCAGCTAGGACTATGGCACCCAAGTGTTCAAATCCCTGCAACCCCCCTTCGGTGACCCTGAGAATGATGTCATTGTCCAAGCATTCAGGCAACATTGTGCCTTTCTGCTTGAGACAGGATGTGGGGATGTGTCTGGAATAATGTAAATTTGGCAGCAGATAGTGGATGATGTCAATGCTGTTGGGTGATGCAGAAGGACATATGATCAGGTGCATCATACGGCCACTGACATGATTTCATCGGCCTGGAGGAGAGCAGTTGCAGTGGCTTTTGGAAAGATGGTTACCAGGGGGACTACTACAGAGCTACCACTAACAGCAAATGAAGAGTTCCTGTCCACTGTCAGGGATTCAGAGAGCTCAGTGGAAAGTGCACAACAGCAGGTGATTGATGTTGGTGCTACTCTTTCAAGGAGGACAAGTATGTCCCAGGAGGAGCTTCCAGGTAGGCTTACCTACCTCAATTGTTAAATACTTCTTGTATAGTAAAATATTGACAGCAATACTTAAGTTTGTTGAACAATTTTTTTTTTGGAAGGACAAGTTACAGACTGACACAGTTAACAACATATTCTGACTCATTACACATGAGATTGGAGTGGACATGTCATCCAAGATTTTGTTAAATGTATCATTAATGGACATATAAAGGGCCAACATTTTAACCCCTGTGTTACCGTTAATTCTAATGATGTCCTTACCGTTTGCTTAACTTCTTCCAGGACCATCCTCCCTAGGAAATCTGGAGTCATCTTCACATGGTAAACCAAACATGTTTATTTCAATAATGCTGAGCAGTTCACAGAAATATTTATTTTACCCGTATGTGTGATGTGGGTGTCAGGACTGTGTGTGTACTGCTGTACTGTCTATAACAGTGGCACCACTATTAGTTTGTTACCATATACTGAACTATAGTAGTGTAGCTATTAATTTCTTTCTGTGTTTGTTGATTATTATCACGGGTGCTCTTGACAGTGGAAGGGTAGGACTCTTTAAGGTAAACACCTTAACCATTATGCCAACCTCCCACTCCCTTACAACCTGATGTCAGAGTATCAGCAGACCCTGATGATGATGGTGGGCAAACAGAGGCACAGCTGGGGGGTGCAGAGGTTGAATCTGACACTGACGTTGACATTCAGCCATCCACTGTAATTCCATCATACACAGCCAGTAGGCCAATGCCAACCTATCCCAGTGAGTCTTCAGATACTGGACAGGTGGAGGGTGAGACACTCAATCAGGGTAGTGTGGTTACTGCGGCTTCAGTGCCTGTTGACTCTGGCCATAGGCAAAGTGTGGGTGAGGTGCCACGCAGGAAGATTGTTAAGGTTGCTCGAAGGAGGCCTGCTGTCCATCCTCCACCTGATCTAGGTGTGTCTTTCTGTGCCACTTGATGTATGTTTAGGGCCATCATGGAGGTACAAGCACATTCTAATAGGGGCTCCAAAGAAATGCTTATGGTTGTAGATGTGGCACAGGCTGACATGTGTGACTGACTCCAATGTGTTGCCGATCAATGTATCAGATGAATGACACATTGGAATGTTTATTGTCTGTGACGGAATGTCTGCTGGGAGGGGGATAGCATCCATGTGGCATACGTCAGCCATATCATCTGATGTTAGCTGATGTGGCCATACCCAATCATGCTCCCATAGTGGCACTACTTCCACTGTTCTGCCAGTGGTCACCATGTCCACACCCCAATGTGGCAGGCCAAGGGGTCATGTTCCTGGCTGTACTCATGAGGAGAGCTGATCCAGCAGACATCAGTCACATTCAGGTAGCAGCAGTGCATCTGACTGTGGGAGTGGACGTGTCAATGCAGCTCCAGGCAGAGCCAGTTCTCATAGTTAGGTACGACAACAATGAACTGTCACCTTTACCATGCACAGCTCACATCTGTCTGACATACCCTGCTGTAGAGCTAACACAGAACTTGGCTGTTTTCTTTCAGACAGTCACACACCATTTTTCCTGGAGTGCCCATACAGACACATGCACACAACAGTTACATGGTTCAGTCATCAGGCTTAAAGCTCATTCTGTCTCATTGGCTATTTGATACTTTATCCAAATGTTTTCCAGTTTTTCTTTCTTATGCACACACTCATTTACCTTTTGTGTCAGCCTAGGCTTCCTGAACCCCAACCCCCCATCCCCCCCCCCCCCACACACACACACACACGAAGTAGAAGTTATGATAACTGTGCCATATTCTTGTTTTGGATTCAGGGATACATAAACTTTGTGTCTTATGATCAGGATGCATAGCTGACTTAGTGCTTAGTACATCTGTGTTTGTGATGCTGTTTTGCTAATTGTATTGCTTTCTTTCTGTTTTTTGTAATGTGTACAAACTCTTACAGCAAGAAAGCTAAAACAAGCCATAAATAAAAGTGTGACAAAAGCTGAACAATAGAGGTACTTTTTAAATATTTTGGTCTTACAAAGTTAGAAGGTTGAGAAAAATACTGATGCAAAAACTGTTTGATTCTAAGATTCTTCTGAGGGTTATGAAGTCTGAAACTGAAATGTGCGCCATTAATTTCTAACTTCTCTCTTTAATGACTTGCCAGTACAAAAACTGTGAGACCAACTGAGGACATTCGGTGATCATCAGTACTTTTGAGAGGTATGAATGTGTGAATCTTTGCTGCATGCACCATATTACTTGATAGAGGACTGATGTATTCACATAAGTCACTGCTATCACATCTTGAAGTCGTTGCTGTACAAATCACCCACATTTACTTAGTTATATTACTAAGTAACAGTATGCAAGGATATGCAATTAATTTGTATTATTACACATTTTTTAATATTCCAGGTTCAACACTTACCTTGTAAACCTACCAGTTGCTACAGTTTTATTTCAGGGCTAAGTCTGTCTGATGCTAAGAGTACACAGCCATTATATGGGTAGGTAAAGGTTGCGAGCTTTGCCCGGCATCAAGGTTGCTGTATGTATGTGCATATAATGAAGGTTTTAGCCCCTTAGGTGGTGAGTGAGTGTGCTGTGCATTGCGTCTTAGCCAATGTAATGGCATATTGAGCATGCCTACATCTGCTTACACCCACAGCAGCTGCTGGTTCCCCCTCTGACTCCTCAGCTGCATGTGGCTATAGTGACCTTGCCAGTGGTGGTGGAATGTGTGCCCCTTCCCCTTGTTGAACCTGCTGAAGATATTTTTTCAGGAAGATATTGTGAAGCATGGCACAGATGGTGAAGATTTGATTTGTATGTGAATTGTACTGCAGGACTCCCCCAGATGTATCTAGGTACCAGAACCATGACTTCAGGAGCCCAAACATGCTCTATGATATTTGTGGTTTGAGCAACTGCCTAATTATAGCATTCTTCAGTTGGTGTTTGTACATTTCTGATGGGTATCATGAGCCATGGTACCAGTGCATACCAGTAAATGACCCTGTGGGCTATCACTCCTATTAAACATCTGATACAGTTCAGAGTTTTGCCAGATGTGCGAGTCTTGGTAACTGCCTGGGTTGCCAGCACACACATTCAAGATGATTCCCCTAGTGTTACACAAGACTTGGCAGTTAATGAAGTGCAAGCCCTTTCTATTTATGTAGATCCTTCCCTGTTCCCCGAGTGGTGCTTCGATTTCTATATGTGTACAGTCTATGGCACCTAGCACTTCAAGGCAGTGTGCTACAGGGCAGAACTCTTGCATATTTGTGGTGCTGTCTTCAGGTGTACGGGGAAAATATATGTAATCACTGGTGTGTTGGAGCATAGCATTCAGGAATTGATGGAGAATCCTGGATGCTGATGGTTTTGACACCCTCAGCATATCCCCTATTAGTCTCTGAAAGGTTCCTGTAGCTAAAATTCTAAGTGCCACACATACCCTTGTCTACACCGGTATTGGTTCCCCTCAGTTTGCCCAGGGTCTGAGTTGAGGTTGACAGAGGTTGCAGAGTGCCTCTAGTGTGTCTCTATCCACCCCTGTAGCACTCTACAATTTCCACCTCATACAGATTGTGATAATTTAAAAGGGATCTAAACACTCCTCTCCCTTCTTGGCTGTGGATTACCAGCAGCATAGACTTTAACCTGTTGCACATACACAAGCATTAAAGCAACAGCAGCCCCTAACATTCTTTCTGTGCAGACTCCTTTCCATGGCTGTATTTCAATAGGTTTTGGAATTTGCATGGAAAGTCAGCACTGAGTCTACACGGTTTCTTTATAGCTTGTTGAATAGCTATATTATTTCAATTGTTTATGAGATTTTCTACTTTCTGTGATTAGTCTCTGTTTGTGAATTTATTCTGTTTTATTTTTGTTTGTGAATTTCTTCACCCAGGGTGTGCCTGCAAATGTTTGTTTACTGGGGTAGCGCACAGAAGAGAATAAAACTAACTAAACTATATATATATGTGTGTGTGTATGTATATATTTTGTTTTATCATGAGTTATGGCTATGTATTCTGACAAATGACATTTTTAGCTAACTGACAAGTCAATGACTTCTAACTGAACTAAATGAATGAGGGTTTATCTCCTCAGGTAAAGCTCATCAGTTCTGCACTTCCTGAGCTGTTTTTTTACAAAGAAACTAACTGCTGGTTTGGTTTCTATTCGTATGCGTGTGGACTTTTCACTTTCTCTTGTATTTATCTAATCATACAGTTGAAATAAATAGGGAGGTGGGGGTGAAGTGCCCCATATGAGAAAGTGCATGCCACCTGCAAAAGAAAAAAAAAATAGATTCCTCGTCAGACTGAATCTCTGATCAGTTTCTCAGGGAAGTTGCTTTTTCCTTTCAGAATGTAGTTTAGTAAATGGACTCTTGCTTAACTTTGTCATTTCAGGAGTTTTTCTGGGGAAGAATACACTAGTTGGGGAAAGCGCTACATCCTGGAAGCTAGTGTACAATTACAAAAATCATGGCTTCAGCAATGCTGCTTTTTTTTGTAGGTTTAAAACAAGGCACAGACCTCCCTTATATGCACAAGTAGGGGATCACCAATCTCGTGGCCATTATACACACACACACACACACACACACACACACACACACACACACACACACACACACACACACACATATATATATATATATATAGGGGAAGCAAATATTGTGGGAAGAAATAGCCAGGGAATTGTTATGGCTAGGCTTGTATAGGCCCTAGGGCCGATAGCCTAGTACCAACATATGAACCTATATATATATATATATATATATATATATATATATATATATATATATATATATATACATACATACAAGTAACAGAGATATAGAGGTGCAGAGAAATTAAGTCCCGTAATACAAAATGCTTCATGGCATTATGGCTAGTTTTAAATGTATTATTTTACTTTTTCAAAGCTGCAGAACTCACACATAATGGTCTCATACTTTTTAAAGGAACATCCACAAGTAATTTAATAAATACAGATACAGAGATGGATAGAAAGCTATGGATAAACTAAATATAACACACACACACACACACACACATACACACTACACCTTTCTATGAAGCTATTTTCTATATTTGTTTTATCCCTTTAGGGTTGCAGGCAGCAGCGTATCCTAGCAACCAACTGATGTAAGGCATGCACTATTCCCATATCCCTGAAATGCACCATTTTCATTTCTATTTCACAATAGATTAGCACTAAGCTAACTGCCCTTGCGAGCCATTTTAAGCCTGGCCAATTATCCCTTGTGAGACTCAAACCCTACACCTTGTGTTTGTATGGCAAACACCTTAACCATTAAGCCACCCTCCCAACCAACAATTATTAGCCTTTTTGTAGCTCACTATCCCAGTTTCTGATTTTGATTGTCTTAGCCCTGTTTTAAACAGGCTTAGCTCACACAACAGGCTGAGCTCACACAGCCAAGAGTTCCACACTATCTATTTGCATTTCTTAACTTTAATTGGTGGAGCTTTCGCACAGCAACCAGAAGAAGATGCCTGAATAATCCATATAGTAATGCTGGTATCCACATTGAAAAAAATGGACGTTTAATTTATTTCCAAAAGTAAATAACCAGTGGTATTTACTAACTAAGCATATGAGATGAGGCAGCCTTACAATTTTATGCTATTGGTAAGGCATTATACAACTGGTAGATTTTGCATACAGCAGGACACTTCAAATTTAAATGAAGCATATACTAATTGCTTAGTACTCGCTTTTTTAAACACTTTAATAGTGTATAGTAAATATTTAATACTCATTTTCTTAACCAAGGAACACACACAGTATAAGGAATCATAGGTCCATAAGTATATAACAGGTTAGCAACCACCAGGGCCTTTATAAACCTAGTCACACTACCCAACCCAATTGTGTCCCTATATATCATGGGTGTTTATGGGTATGTTAGGGAAGCTTGTAAAGGTTAGTTTGGGCATAGTTATCTGCTTCTGTCCATCAGAGATATGGGGGCCAGACCAGGGGGTGGATTTCCGATTTCCCATCCACTGGTTAAGGTTATGCTTAAATAGAGTTAGAGATGGACTCTGCTTCACATAGATGGGGATCCTGTTCTACAGCATGGGGATCCTCTGATGCACATATCTGTCTTGCCAACATGTCCTATTTATGTCACAAGCAAAATTTAAATTCCTGGATCAAGTGGTTCTGATTCTGTTCATTTTGCAGATGAGCAAAAGGTCCATCAGAGCAGGGTCTGAGATTGCCTTGTATGCCGGACGTAGTAACCTATAGGAGACTGAGAATAGAGACAGGGCTTTAAGGTGATCTGTACTGGACAATGTGTTTATACTATGGATCTTCCTGGTAAGGAACTTTTGTGATGTTCCAACTTTTGCATATGTTTGGTCAGTTACATGTTGAAGGGGGCATTATACTCAGTGATGGGTCTGATAAGGGCTGAATAAAGTGACACTATGACTTGGGTTCACGCAAATCATCTCATCCCCTACAAGGACTGATAAATCATCCAAACATCAGTCCATCCTGGACTGGATTCTTGTAAGTAATCTTTCCCTTGCATCTCAATCAGGCTGTCTGCCTGACAGCCTAAGCGACCATCAGCCAACCTTTCCCCTTAGAATCCATACTCATCAATTTAGTCAGACTACCTTTCAATTAGTCAGAAATAAAAAATACTTCAACCCTAACAATTTTATCTTGTCTCTAAAATGTTGTAACTTGAACTCTCTTAAACAGCTACCAATAGAAGATTCAGTAAAGTACGTTAACACAACTTTTTTAGACATATTAAACTACCATGCACCCCCTAGAACTATAACAGTAAAAGCTAATTATGCACCCTGGCTAACTAAAGAATGTAAATCCTTACTCAAGGCAGAGACAAAGCTTGGGAAAAACTTCACAAATGCAAAACCCAGTCACAAGGCAAAAAGTCCTAGAACTGTGAAACAAAGCTAAGAAGCTAGTAAAGTTAGACAAAATAAAATACTATTATTATATCCAGAACAAAGACACAAATAGCCCTCAAAAATTCTGGGCTGCAGTTAATAGCATAATTAATTCAACCAGGTAAATCAGCTCCCCCACACGAACAACAACAAACAATTCTGACAATAACTGCCACCCAATTCAATAAATATTTCACAGAAACTATCCAAGACCTTGCAGACTCCCAAAGTAGTGTCACTAGCTGTGCACCTTCAGCAACCCAACATACCACCAACTCCCAAAATAACACCTTCCACTTTACCTTACACCCAGTATATATTAAATCCATTAGAAAACTTCTTCAAAAACTCAAACCAACTACCCTGGCTGCTGACTGCTTACCCTCTGAATTCTTACAGTTAGTAGCAGAAGCAATAGCCTATCCAGCAGCCATACTCATAAATACATCAATATCAGAGAACAAGATACCTGTTATTTGGAAACCTTCCATATTCTATCACTACATACGGGAGGAACTCACTAATTACTTTCCAACTGCCATTCTATGTCCTTTATCTAAAATCTTGTCTCCTATACACAACTAACGGATTACCTTCTCACGAACAAACTACTATCAAACAACCAACATGTTTTTTGACCCACCCACAACACCACCAGAGCTCTAATGTACTTTACTAACACAGTTAACCGCTATAGAAACACTGGACATTTTGTATCTACTATATTTTTGAACTTATCCAAAGCCTTTGATATGGTAAACCGCAATAAACTTATCAATATTCTCTCCACTCTAAACCTCAGTTCTTCCACTATCATATGGTTCCAAAGCCACCTACTGGGATGACTGCAGGCAGTCCAATGGCAACAACAACTTTCTTGTCTTCTTCCAGTTGCCTTAGAGGTTCCCCAAGGCTCCATCCTTGGGCCATTACTATTCTTTCTATTCACTAATCAGCTCACTGCCTCCACACCATCCCTCTCAACCTCTTAGAGCAAAAAGTCTGGACAAAGCCTAAATGATGGGAGGGCAAATAGGGACAGATTTTAAATACTGTTCTTACAAACTTAGAAAGTTGACAGAATAATAGGTTTTTCATTAGCATGAATGTTCTGAAGGATGCGGAGCCTTAAACTCAAATATTTGTCATAATTTAATGACCTCAATCCTCAGCTCTTTGCCGGAAAATAACAGATTTTAGGAGGAGCACACCAGAAATATGAGGCAAAAATCTGGACATTCTGCAAAAATATGGACAGTTGAGAGGTATGCTCCACACCAACTGCCTTGTGCAGCCCTTACACTAAAAGACCTCCACACCATAACCTAAGACTCCTTTCTATCTGTCGAAACATGGCTCACTAACTCCCAACTCATTCTTAATCCCAGCAAAACAAAACTCCTTCTCTTCAGCCCAACAACATTCCCCTCTCCGTGCCTCACTTTTAATATATTGTCTAAAAACAAAACAATGATCACTCCAACAACCCACATTAAACCACTTGAAATCGAAACTGACAACCTCAAATTTGATATTCACGTAGCCCAAACCATCAAGAAGGTTTGCAAAAAACTAGGTCTCCTGTAACAGCAAAAGCAATTTCTTACAAAACACACAAAAGCCACTATAGCTCAAAGACACATGTTATCTACCCTCCTCTACACCTCCTGAATTCTAACCAATCTCTGCAATACTGACGTAAACAAACTCAAATCTTGTTACAATAAAATTGTCAGATTTGCAACTGAAGTCCCATACAGGACTCATCAATGTACATCTATATAACAGCTGAACTGGCTCAAACTTCCTCAGTTGCAACAATTTAATCAACTAAACTTTACACACAAAATATTCCATCACCCACAGAAAATCCCTGCTCTCCAAAATCTAGTACAACCATATGCCACTACTAACTCAATGGTCTAGTAATCAAAACCTTCTAAATACCACCAAATTTAATAATGATGCTGGAAAGTCTCGCTTCTGTAATACTATTTCAAAAATATGGAATAAGCTACCAACCCCAATGACCTCCAACTGCTCTACTACACAATTTAAAAAGCTCCTTATATGTCATACTTCATGAACACCTGGTTATGTTCTTGCAACTCTCCTGGGTAAACACCCCCCTAAAATAGTTGCAAATCATTGTATAAGAATTAGCAATTTCACAGCAACGGGTATCATCAACTGTATAAAATTAGCTTTTTAGCATATCTAAGTGCATTTACTCGTTGATTTTCTCCTTCAGTACAATTCTACTCTCCGCTATTATGTAACTGTTATTCTCAATCATGCTTGTTACTAATTGTTATTCCTGTAATCATTGTTACTTTATTTGCATGTAATCATTGTAACTTTATCTTTATGTACTCACCTGTAAATACTGACATGTCTGTAAACACCAATATGTCTGTAACTGGAGATTTTATCCCTGGGCCTCCGCTGAAAATGGACCTGTGTCCAGTCGGACTTTCCTGATAAACAAATGTAAAATAAATAAATAAATAAATTAGGGAGCATTTATCATTATGTGAGTTGCACTTCCTGATTTTATCCATGACTTTTTTTCCTTTTGTAACCTTGGCTCTAGATAATGGTCAGGGTTGAATCGACACCCTGACCTCAAGTGCAAAAATGGGAAAAGAGGATTGTAGATGGAAGGATGGATATACCCTATTAAGGATAGGATTCCACCAGTGTGGTCTGTTTTTAGAGTTTGTTTTGGGCTTACTTCTAGTAGGAACAACATCCTCTATAAAGGCATTTACATTTTTGAACGGGGGTCTCACAGCATAAAAAATGCTTCTCAGTTTACACACAAAAAGTTTGGAATATAACCAAATTTGTTTTACAGGTTTCACCTCCAGCAGTATGCAACGAATCTTGGTTTTCAGATTTCTTTATTTGCTCTTTTGATTAGCTTTTAACAAGTCAGTATTTAAAGGACAAATCACGGTTCTGGAAACCTTATCCTTTCCAGTACAGTCTTTCACTGATACCATCAGTCTCAGACTGAGCTGCACAAACAAACCCCACCAATACTCACAAATATTACCCATTTTACTTTTCCAGAGCTTATGGAGTCCTATGAAAGTTAAATATAATTAAAAAGTATAATGCAGAGTAGCTGTGAGTACACAGCTGTATCTAAAAATATAGTAGACTGTTGCTACTGATGTATAACAAAACAGCAATGTTTAAACATTTGTAATGTTCAAAGACTTCCTGGAAAGCCATTATATTTTAAACCAGTTGTCAAATCTAAACAAACTCCTTTATTCTGCTGTCTGAGATGGTAACACATAAAGCTGACGCATAATCTGAACACATGCAAAGTATTACACAGTCCAATATATAGCTCTCAACTCCCAAATGTAGAATAAATACTTCTCTAAACAGGCAAAATATACAGCTTTAACTAAGAAACTCAGGGAATGGCTAATATCTTGTTGATGAAACAATGCAATTCAATATAATTCATCATGGGTTTTGCATGAAAAACCTTAATGTTGAATGTATAACAATCTCTTCAAATACTGAATAGGAACTATAAACACTGACTATGTAACAAAAATACAGAACAGTGAACTTTTGTGAAACAAAAGGAGGAACAGTTTTTCAAAGGAGGTATAGTTAACGGGCATGACCCAGTATTTTCAATACCTCTGCTGTAAGTGTAAAAATTGTTACTATGAAATTTACAATGATGTCTATAGAATTACAGTAGTGTCAGTGGTGCAGAGGGTAGCACACAATTGTCTTTTGTGCAGAAGGCTGTGGGTTCTATACCCAAAAAAGAAAGACCGATTGTTCACACTGCAGTGCAGTATAAGGGGGAAGCTGCATTTCTGAGTTTACTGTCCTTTGGATGATGCATTAAGAAGAGGCCCAATCTGCCTGAACTGGGGATAGTTTATGAGGCACCTCATGGCCCCTATCAAAAAAGTAGGGGTCCTTTATATACAAAAGGAACTCTTATTTACAACATATTTACAAATATAAAGATGAATATATTTACACATATTCATAATTTCCTTTCCACTCATACTAAATTTTCATACCTATTACACCCCAACTCCTTTTTCCAAAACCACCATCTGATTTTACTTAATACTGTTGCTAAAATTCCCTTACCATTATACATGATTTAATTTACTCTTTCATTCCATATAACCCACATAACATGAAATATTGTTTTTGTTCTTTTAAAATATTTACTTCTAGTCTTATAATATCCATATTTAATCACATCCATGTTTATTTTATCCACTTTTTTATTATCTTCAAAAAATAATCTGCTTTACATAATGTAGTTTTCCACATTTCTTATTCTTTTATATTTCAAAAATACATGTTTCATAGTTTCTTCTTCTTGAACATATTCTATCACTTTTCTTTTTACATGGCATATTTTTTTTATTTGTAATTTATCTACTACCAGTCTTTCCAAAAAATCTTCACATCCTACTTCCTGATGCCACCACCACTTGCTTCTTACTTTTATAGCTTATTTTTTTTCATTATCTTAATGTTTTTTCTTTACATCCTTATGCAATACTTTTTTTTCTATATTTTTTCTATATTATCATTTATTTTCCTTAAAAAATATTTTTTGTTAGTAAAATTTTATTTCTTCAGTTATACACTTTTTCGATTTTACTCTATTTACCATACCCCAAAACTTTTCATATTTATATTTATACAATTGTACTACTAATCTTTCATCTTGTTCATTTATCCATGTTAACACTTTGTACAAATTTAATGAAACAGCATATACTACTAGGTTAATTAACCCTAAACATCCTTCTTCTTTATTTACATACAAAATTCTCTTTTTACTGGGTTTAATCTAGAACCCCATATGAATAAAAAACATGTACAATAATTCCTTTTTAATACTTTTGGCAACATAAATATACTTGCTAAGTATGTTATTTTCCCATCAGTACTGAATTTATCAAATAAGCCTTTTTTTCTGAATGATAATGTATACGTTTCCCCAGAAAACACAGGTTTATTCTATTTCTTCTATTGTCTTTTCCCATCAAATTCCACTTATATCCTTATTCCTAAATGTTATACCTAACCAATTAATTGAAAATATATACCCCCATCTTTACTACATCACATAAACCTTTACTTTTTCTCGTTATTTAAAGCCAATCCTATCATCTCTAGATATTCATTTGTGCAAATTATTACTTCATTTATCCGAATATTATGTTTTGCAATTATTATAATGTCATGTATGTTAACAGAACTGGAATTCTTAACTCTTTGGGTGTTATACACACCATCTCCTTTATTTTGTAATTTATTTCAAATACTATCACATTCATGTATTTGCTTATATTACAATTCTTGTATTTTTCTTGATTTCTTTCATATAATTTTTTTCTTTGTCAAAGTAATTTTTGTCATCATTTTCTAAACCAATCTTCCAATGCATTATATGATCTTTTATATTTTCCTTCCTGTACTTTTCTCACATCATACTGCTACTGTAAAAAACATTTTTTATATATATTTCCTTAAATATCATCCACCATTCAGACCCATTTTTATAAAGTGTTCTCATAGTAATATGATCGTTCCACAACTGTATTATTAATATCTTTCCTTCCTCCATTATCCTTCTGATTCCTTTGCCTATTTTATACATATTCCTTCTTTTCCTTGATCTCTAGCCATATTGCAAGATGATCAGAAAACCCTGTTTCAACAACCTCCCCTTCTCCTATAACTAAATCTTCTGATACTATAAAATATTCTGTTTCAGTTCTACAAATACCTCTTTTGTAAGTCTACAAATTTTTTATCCAAAGTTTTAACTTATCACATCTTACAACTTCTAACATTTTTTTTTATCCATTTCCTTTTTTTTTTTACACTTGCCCCAAAATAACAATTAATGTCCCCTATTATTATAATACCCATGTTTATCATTACATAGTATAAAGTCTGATGAAATAAGTTTTCCCTTTCTTTGCAATTAGTATAAGCATATAATGTTATAATTCTATATACTTGTTCTTTTCATTTTTAATCTGCAATGGTTAACCTTTCCATGTTTGCAAAATTTCCATCTAACATCTTTACTGTATTTCTACAGAATACAGCTCTTCCAAAGCAACTCATTTCCAAAATTTCAGATTATCTTCATTCCCATAGTTTCTCTGTTCCTATATCTTTCTTTATTTGTTAAACGTCGTTACTTCGAATATAATTACATATACATCACATGTATGGCAGCGCTCCAAAAATCCCTATTCTTCTTACTATATTCTTAATACTATTCACATTTATAGAAAGCACTCAAAATTTTTAATTTTCATTAGATTTATGCTTCAGTACATTCACAGCTGATTGCTAGGCTAGCTTTCTTAATGGGCCATTCTAATTCTAGACAGTTTCCCTCCCAAAGGTAAGAATCAAACACTGTACCTTGTGTCTGTAAGTCAAACACCCTAGCCATTATACCAACCACAGATCTCAATTTCTTTTATTTTTCTTTTGTAGTTTCCCTTTAAATTTTCTTTTTCTGTATTTTACCCTTTTACCAATATAATTCTTTTTTTTCCTTTTGCCACCTGCCAATTTATGTCTTCTTAATCACTTATTTCAGAACCTTCTTCTATGTCCTCTTTACGATTTTTTTTCTCATCTAATTTTTTCTTTTATTTCTACTACTTCTAAAACGTCTTCAGTTTGTTCATTTTCTTCTCCGTCTTTTTTCCTTACTCTTATTTTCATTTTTCCATAAATGTCCAATTGTGTTACATTTATAACATTGCAATTCACATGTTCTTGCATCATGTCCCATTTCTCCACAGATATAACATTTTCTTTTATCACAGTTACTTATCAAATGTTCTTTTCCACAAATATATGCATTGGATTTTCCCCAGTATTTTATGACACCCCTGTTCCCCTCCACATTTGCCATGCTTTGTATATGTATATTTTTTCTCTTTCTATCTTTAACATTATATTACAATCCTATCCATCAGTCCATAAACCCCTTTTATCATAAACATTTGCAATGTCCAATACTCATCATTTACATAAAGTTTTCAAATAAATGCTTCTATCCCCTAAAGATTCCATGGGTTGCAATCTTTCTTTTTTCATATTCTCGAAGAAGATTTTCCATTGAAAAACAGTCTTAAATATGATGTCATGAAATGCCTCTTTGTTAATAAGCATAAATGCTCTTACGTCATGCTCTTTTATACATAAAGGATCTATTAAATTGTCCCATACTTCATATCTGTCCAGGTCTTCGTCCTCTTTGGATCCTTGCCACGTGCTTCCATTTTTCATTTTCTTCTCCCCTCTTGTCTGCTACTCCCCTTTTGCCTTCCTTTACTTTCTCTGCATACGATTTCATTTCCAGCTCACCACTAAGTGTCAGGTTTTCTCTGCATTTTCCTTTTGTATTTTCTCCATAATGTCCCCCAGGAATTGTCTCCTTCATTTCATTTTCTGGCTCACTCTGCATCACCATTTCTTTAAGTAAATCATCCTGCAACCCTCCCAACTGTAGAGCTGTAATTATACATCCATCCCTTGTCAACTCATCTCCATCATATTTCTTTGAAACATCTCCTTAGAATCCTGCACACATTCTCTGGTCTCGATATTTGCTTTCTCCATCATTTCTCTCACCACTCCATTATCTCCTTCTCTCTCCATCTGCCTGCTTCTCTGGGCCACAACAGTATGCAGAATGTAAACAGGAAGTGTTCCTGCAAAATGGGTTCCACTCCCAACAAGTAGGGGAAGTTCCCCAATACCCTGGCCAAATTTCCACTAGTAGGTAAATACTACCTCAGGTTTTCCATGAAAATAGCCTACTAGCCTAGATGGACTAACCTGGTCAGCAAAGGATAAATAAAATAAATAGTCTTCATAAAGTCGATAGAAGCATAAAACTAAATGATTAAATAAATTCCTTTCATCTTTCCAGATGGCTCCTTTCAAAAAAAGGGATATCACAAAATCATTCACCAAACTGGCCACTCTAACTATCCTAGATATTGAGTTCCAGCAGCTTAATTAGTTAGAAAGTTTACAGAGGTCATAATACTCCCTGGAATGCACCTGCCATTAATGGCTATTATTCCAACTATCATAAATCAGCAAACCAAATTATGGTTAATCACTTTGCATGGGATTTCAAGCAACTCAACAGCAGAATCAGCTGGTTCGTTTAGATACATCAATCCACTGGTAGCACTTTAATGAAGTGTTGTCTGATTGAAGGAAAAAGAGCAAAACAAGTTTTGCTGAACCACAGAGGTTAAGTATTTTTGCAGGAGGCCAAGCCCCTCTGCATCCTCCATGTGGGGGACACTCCACAAATCCCTCAAATTTAAATATACCTACTCTGAGGTCACACAACAATTGAGAAAAAAGAAAACTCCACCACCTGCAAAATTTGTTTTCCTCTTTTTCCCTTCAGTTGGAGAGTACCCAGTTAAAGTCCTACAGTGGGTTGACAGGATCTCATTCTTTATTGGTATGGACTCAGATTCTGCCACTTTCATCTGCTTATGTCTGCATGTTACTACAGAGACATTTAATCAGAAAGGCTGTATATTTGATACTTCAGTCATAAGGCTACTTGAGCAGGATTAACAGATTATGCAGACTGTATAGCTAGCTATTATGTTTTTTTTCTGGGATTACTACAAAATGAATATAAAATAATGATGATACTGCGGTGGTGGTGCTGCGGTAGCGTTGTCGCCTCACAGTAAGACGTTGTCCTGTTCGATTCTCAGTTAAAGCGTCTTCTGTGTGGAGACCTTCGTGAATGGGCGTACCTTTGTTGAAGGTTGTGCGTCAGAGCTGGCAACTCGGTATGTAAAAATCTACTGCAAATCATTAGCAGACCGGAGTTCCGCTGTAGCGACCCCTAACCGGGAAAAAGCCGAAAGATAGAACAACAACCTGGATACTTTGCTGAACTTAACTATGGGCTGTGGTGGATATCACGCTGTATCACTATTTTCAAAAGAGTCACTGGCAAAATTAAAAACACTATAATTGTTAATGTCAGAAAAGCAGAAGGTGTTATCCAAGATATATAAAATAGTTAAAAACTATACATTTTGTTATTTTTGTACCAAAGTTAACTGCTGTGATTATGTTCTCCAAATGAGTCATTCAGCCTTGACTACAGTACTTTAAATGATTTTAATACCCACAAAAAGTACATTATCTTTATTTTGGAGGTCATTGTCTTGGACATTTCTATACAGTTCATCATTCCACATAAAAATAAAATTGCATACAAAAGAAAATTGTTGATTGTTGGAGGTCTAAATCCTTAACCAAAGCTGATTGGCAGTAGATCAAAAAATGAAAAGGCAAACAACTGGAACCAACTCCACTCTGCAGGTTGATTAAAACAATAATTTTAATACGGAGTAAGTTGCACCCTCCAAGTGCGGCAAAAGACACAGCAATGCAGATAATGAAATTAAGCGCTTTTCGTCTGGATATTATCCAGACTTCTTCAGATATACAACTCCAAGTTACAAACTGTTTAAAAAGCCCACGTCAAATGACGGGGTCAAATGGGTGGTACTAAATTAATTAAATCCTTTAAAAACATCGTTTAAAACCAATAATCAATTCATATAAGAGTCGTTTCCAATCGTAATTAAGTAAATAAAGGAACAAAAAATAACTCTGCAGGTCGACACTAATAAATTCCAGAAAAATACTGCAGTGGCACGGCGGTAGCATTGTTACCTCACAGCAAGAGGTTCTCCCGTTTGATTCGGCTGGGCTTGGGAGTGCCTTCTGTGTGGAGTCTGCATGTCCTCCCCATGGTTGGGTAGCATTCGAAAGACATGCGTGCGTAAACTGGCATGCCTTCGTTGAAGGTTGAGTGTCAAGCTGGCACCTTGGCATTTTGTAAAAATCTACTGCCAATCATTAGCGGACCGCAGCCCAGTGGCAAACATGGCAATGTGGTTGTAGCAAATTGAGAGTTTGTTAAGGACAGTCTTGTTTAAATTCGAGAGTAGAGGGGATGCATACAGAAGGGTTGAAAGAAGGTGAGAGCGAGCTATGGCAATTTTAGCTGGAGGGGTTAGGAAGGTCTTTATTCTGTAAAGTGACCCTAGTTTTTTATTGATGGTTTTGATAGTTTGGTTAACATGTAGGTCAAATTTTAGATTATTGTCTATGATGACACCTAATAGTTTTGTAGATGGGTCAGGGGAGATTATTGTGCCATCATTTGATTTTATGGTAAAGGTGAAAGCGGTAGACCTACGTGTTGGTTGAAATAACAGCATTTTAGTTTTTTTGGGATTTAGGATCAGATTATGTTCAGAAAGCCAGTTTTCTATGGTATTAAAAGTGGTCTGGGTAGCTGACCATAACTCTACTGGAGATGTGGCTGAGCAAATCAGAGTAGAGTCATCAGCATATTGGATACAGCTGACTTTTGGGATGATAGTATAAAGGTGGTTAATGAAGATGGAGAAAAGCAAGGGCCCTAGGTACTCCAAGGGTGTTAGGTAGAAGGTTAGAGAGTTTGTTCTGCCAGAGGACAGCCTGCTGTCGACCATTCAGGTAGGATTGAAACCATTGGAGGGCTCCAGTATCTAGACAGAACGTTTGCAGGGTGTGGATTAAAAGTTGGTGATCAACCATATCGAATGCCTTGGAAAGATCCAAAAAGAGGGCTGAGGATATATAATTATTGTTGTGATTATGGTTTATGGTGTTAGTAAAGGCTAGGAGGGCTGAAGTAGTGCTGTGATGAGGATGGAAGCTATGCTGAGTTTCTGCCATAAGGCGATTTTGGATTAGGTGGTGCATGAGTTGTCTATGAATACATTTTTCCATAATCTTTGCAAGTGGAGAGAGTATAGCTATTGGCCTATAATTGGAGAATTCAGTAGAGCTGCCTCCTTTGTGAAGTGGAATTACATAGGATATTTTCCAGATGGTGGGAATTTTAGCTTCTACTATGGTTTGATTGATTAGTATTGAGACGGGGTAAGCAATAGCATCAGCTGATTTTTGTAGGTACTCGGCAGGGAGTTGATCAGCAGAAAGTGTAGTGGGTTTTAATTTTTTGATCAAGGTATGGATAAGTGAAGTGGCGACTGGTTGGAAGCTGAACGCGAGTAGGTTTCTCGGGGTGCTACTTTCAGGACCAGGGGAGCTAGGAGGTAGATGGCTAGCTAGGGCTTGAATTGTATCAGTAAAGAATTGGTTAAAACTATCAGAAACATCTTCAGGGGTTTTATCAATAGTAGCAGCAGGGATTGGGGTTGAAGTTTTCCAGGATGTAGTAGATTATTTAAACCTGCCCAAAACTTCTGAGGGTTATTTTGATTTACTGTCTGTAAATTACAGTAGTATTGTTTTTTGTCTTGTAAAATTGATTTTTTGCTTTCGTTCCTGGATTGCCTGTATTTAATGTGATCTTGAGGGTCTTTAGAAGAACGCCATAAAGCCCATGCTTATATATATATATATATATATATATATATATATATATATATATATATATATATATATATATATATATATATATATCTACACACACACAAAATATACAAAATAAATGTAAGAAATCAAGATATATCCTAATTCACCTTAGTAAGCTTTTTAATTTTAATATGCATGCTATTGAATAATTTTCATTTAGGCCTGGATAACCGCAAGCATCGAGTCTAAGCTGCCAACTTAACTCACTTTTTTCAAGAAGTAATTTAACCATGTTTTCCTCAGATAACCTTCTAGTGTCTTGTGAAGCTATTTGCGTTATAACCTTAAATCTAATTTGTGTGTGTGTGTGTGTGTGTGTGTGTGTGTGTGTCTAAGCATGTGTACGTGCATTAGGGAGTGTAGTGATAGGATGTCTAATGATGGATGGATGGATGAATAGCTGGACAAATCTAGTTACTGCGTAGGAGATGGTCTTGAATGCATATTTATTAGGTATTTGATTCTCATGCTAATTACCTTTCCAAATTTTTAGCTAGAGACACCTTTATCTGAATTTTCATTGTTTGCAGGTTGAGGGGTATGTTTAGCCCGGATGGGATGTTAGTCCATAACAGGGCATACACTCAGACATTCACTCTCACACACACTCACCCAGGGATAACAATGTTACCAATCAAGTTACCAGAATGTCTATGGTAATGTGAGAGGAAATGGCAGACACCCAAGGAAACATGCACAGACATGGAAAAAAGAGTCCACATGACAGAACCACAGCCAAGCATTTACAGGGGGGGGCTACATGCCGAGATTTAGGCATTTTAATTGTTAAACGACTGTGTTTCCCACACATGCCACACATACTTCAAATACTTCTTCGAATATTTTCCCAAGATTCCATCTTTTGGTTGTAGTGTAAGCGGTATATTGTGGAACAGTGAACAAATCATCACTCAAGTGTACGTGTGTGTGTGTGTGTGTGTGTGTGTGTGTGTGTGTGTGTGTGTGTGTGTGTGTGTGTGTATGTGTATGCGAATGACCTCAGAAGTATGCCTTTTCTCTACAATTAGTTCCTTGAACCATTACACATTAAGTAGTGCACTTACTACACGCTCATAACTGTTTACTTGTGCCACCATCTACTCTCACTATTTTTCAAGTCCTGAGCTCCTTTTCTTGATTTTCCTTAACATCTTTCTCAGCAGAGTGATCAGGCTTGTCAAATAATGTTATACTACTCCTGAAATCCTGACAATGCTTTAAAAACCAGTTTACTGACCAGTAAACACATTTTAATGACTACATGCATGTTACAGTTTACCTAGGATTTACATCATTTGTCGCCTGTTTTTCTTTACATGACAGTACTGCAAATACAAGTCATATGTGTCTCCATCTGCCTTTTTCTCTTACTCCCAGTCTCGATCTCTGTCCTTCTTGCTCTCCATCCCACTCCCTTTTTTTATTCATTTATAGTGCTGTTTTGTGCATCTTAGTGTTTTCATGCCATTTTATTGCTTAGATAAGTTGTTTAGACAAGTTCTATTGTGTTAAGGCTAAAGTCTAGGGGTAAACAGCTTCACTAACTTTTCCTATTAGCACGGCACAATTGTATTTATTGTCTCTTTTCCTCTCTCACCCGTTCTACTTGTCATTGTACCATTTGGGTGTTTCATGTTTCGCTATATAATTGCTGCATATCTGATATGCTCTGTACTTTATTTTTGTTCTAGGTTTGTAGTGGTCGGTAGTCCAATTGCCTAGTTTTTAGTCTGCCTTATATTCACTGAATTCTGAGACGGCAGACAAGTGTGCAATAGCACTTTCAATGAGTAATGATGCTGCAAACAAAAAGATACTGGAACACAAACATGATACAATACTTTTTCTTGGACCAACATAAGTTCTGATTTGCCAGTCTAAGAAAACGTATTACATTACAACAAATCACATTTGTGTTCTAGTGTCCTTGTGCATTCTTTTGACAGACCAACACTGCATTTATTTATTTTTTTTATCTACCATCAATGCAGCAAAGTAATTTTTCCAAAATCTGCTTTCAGCCATAATGGGGCTTTTGCTTTTCTCCACAGTTGTGTGACCATCAGATTGGTATATATATGTTTGAGGGGTTTGAGAGTGTTCCCCACATGAGTGATGCAAGGGTGCTTGGCCCTTCCAAAAATATATTTGTGTTTCGATGAAAACAGCTTTGAGGAATTTCACTTTGCATATAATCTCACTCTGATAAGGCCTTTATTACATTAACATGAACCCCCATTATAAATCTCTGCATTTGCTTGTGTTTATTTAATTAATGCATGTATCCAACATTTTTCTACATTGCAATTCCAGTTATGACTGAAGAGAGTGTTCAGACTGAACCTATTGGTGAACCACAAGACAGGCAGGTAAACAGCTCAAACTACACCTGTTCTTTTTTAAATATGTCAGTCAACAGTTCACAAATAAAATAAACCCTTTCCCTGTATTCTGTCTCCTACAGGCTGCTGAGGGGAGATATATGCCTGGCATGCAAGGAATTGTCAGACCACACCCTGATAGACCTCCTGCATGCAAAACAAACAGCACCAGAATTACCCATTCTAAAGACAAACCTTGTCTGTGATATAAATAGGACCTGCTGGAGAGACAGGTATATATTCCAGAGATGACCCCTTCTCTGGATCAGGCTTCCCATCCATGTGAAGGAGAGTTCCTCTCTAACCCAAATCAAGTGTAACTGACAGTTTAATGAAGAACAGGAAATTCATTCCTCGTTTGGCACCTATGTCATTAATGGATACAGGCAACCTGGAAACTGTTAATCTCTCATACCCCTGCTTACACTTTTAAAGGGTACCAGAACTTATCAGAGATTCGGGATACAATGCTAACCTTTAAGTCTTTGTGGTCACTAGCCTTGTACACACCTATAAATAATTGGAGGATTATACAAGGAACTGAAGAGCTGTATAATACATTCGGAAAAAAAAGATTTATAAGAATTCAATGAATAATAAAGGAAAGAAAAGCATGTATAAATGCAGTTATTGTAAATGGCGCTAATTTACTTATGTAAAACGATGGCTTAATTTGGCATGTTTCGATAGCCCTTATCAGGCTAGATTGCTTTACACATACAATTCAGGCAGGCTAGTTTAAATTGTTGTGCCTCACCTGTGATAGTTACTATGTCAGGAAAACCATTACGAAATTGGAAAGACGTATATACAAAAATATTCATTCTATTAAGAAAAAAAGATGAGACAAAGCACTAAACAAACACTCTGTCACTTGTAATGTGTTCAGAAAATCTGATATCAGTTATGATGAAATAAATATCAGGGTGAAAACTTTGGATAATGTTTAAAAAAGATAATTGGAAAATAATTTTGAAAGCTGATAATACACCAGGCTTAAATGTACATATAAATACAAAATGTGTAATGGAATCTCGTCCTCTTTGATAAATATACATACATTAAAAAATATAGTGTAGTAGGAATACCTCATCATCAGCTCCCTTGTCCCATTTTTTTCATGGAATTGGGGTGTCATATCACTTATCACCATCTCTCCCTATGCACTGCCAGTCTCCTACCTTCTTCAATACTCATGCCTGACTGCTGCAGGTCTTCTCTCACACAATCCATCCACCTCTTTGCTGGATGCCCTCATTTCCCCTTGCCTTCTTCCTGTCTATCCCAAATCTTCTTCATCAGATTTTCTTTTGCTTTCCTGTACATGTGTCAGAACCACTGTAATTTGTTCTCTTTGACCTTCTCTGCAACTGAAGCAACTTCGGCTTCTGCTCTCATGTCCTATTTCTTCATCTGTCCCACAGTGTATTATCCAACCACCTGCCTCAAGCAATTCATCTCCATCACCTGTATCTTCCTCAGCTGCTCTGCCTTCTCTGCCTTCACTGCCCAGGTGTCTGTGCTACACATTAGTACTGCTCGCACCACTATTTTGCACACCTTACTTTTCAGCTTCTTTGGCATTCTTCTGTAATACAGTACCCCTGATACTCTGTGTCAGTTAGCTGCAGGCTGCAGCCCCTCTGATCCTAGTTTTGACCTTCTCGGTCAGACTTCCCTTCTCTTCAACCACCCCCTCCCATATTTGATTTCCCTCATTTGCTGCTATTACAACTGTCTTATGTGAACTCAGTTTCATCCCACGTAATTTTGCTTTCCATTCCCCTATCCTTTACTGAAGTTCTTATTCAGAGTCCGTCTGTAATGCCACATCATCTGCATACAGCAACTTAGTTGGCCTGTCAACTCCAGCCTGTTTGCTAATGTTGTCCATCACCAGTATGTACATCAATGGGCTCAAAACCCTGATGCACACCCACTCCCAATAGGAACTCTTTTGAAGGACTGAAAACTGTTCATACTTGAGTCTTTGAGTCCTTATACATAGCTTGCACTCATTTTACCAGTGTTTCTGGGACTTTGAACTACCGCAGAACTGCCCAAATCAACTTTCTTGGGACCTTGTCATATGCTTTCTCCAAGTCTAGGAATGCCCAGTTGGACTCGTTCCTCATTTCTAGCTTCACTTCAGGTATCTGTCTCAGGTCTATATTATAAAACCAAAAGTTTACTTCAGCGGACGCTCACAAGAGCGAAAACGCTGGTAATCAAACTGCTTATCCCACTCCTCACTGTACCATGACCCCACAAACACTCTTTCATTTACCAGCGTTTTCGCTCATGTGAGCGTTCTCTGAAGTAAACTTTCGGTTTTATAATATAGACCCTCTGTCTCACTGTAAACATTGGGTTGGTTGTGCTGCATCCTGATCTGAATCCAAACTGCTCATTGCCCAGGCTTACTTTCTGCTAATTCTGCTGACATCCTTCACTGTTTTCTGTAGCCTCTCCCTCACCACAATTCATTTCCCAGGCTTACTTTCTGCTAATTCTGCTGACATCCTTCACTGTTTTCTGAAGCCTGTCCCTCACCACAATTCCCACACCATTTCTAGCCTGTCTTCCTCATGAGTAGTAGACTCTGAATCCCAATCAAAGTGGCTTTGCTATACTGCCCTTCCACCTTGTCTCTTGGACACAAAGGATGTCCAGCCTCCTCCTTACCATCGAATCATCCACTTCCAAGCTCCATCCTGTCAACCTACAATTCAGGTGGTATTTCTTAGTTCATGTTTGGCAGGTTGATTGGTTTGATATCTAGCTTTCACTCACCTGAGCTATCCCAGGTAACCCAAGCTGGGTAACTAGACACTGGCCTGACAGTAGTTTATTGACTCAGGACAGCTGTGTTTTATGGCAGGCACACACTGAGCAATAGGGGCACATACACCCCTGCCACTACTAACATGGGTCTCTAACTTAGGTCAGGTCTTCAACCACTTATCACCAGCAAATACCCATGCCAACTTTTGGTGACATTGGTCAATATGACCATATCACCTAGAACCATATTTTTACACCACTGAGTGGCTAACCCCACCATGGTACATAGTCTGTGATCCCTGTTCTCCTATGTTGAAGATACTACACACCACAGTAGATGTCCAAAGAGGTTGGTTTATACAACTCATCCCTACAGAGAATCACAAAGAGTCTGTGCTGCTGCCCACAGCTCTGTTCTTTGGTGAGTCTGAGATGGAAAAACTCAGCATGGTTTTCAAAGGTTGGATAAACCCCAGAGACACAGGGAGAACATTCTAACTCCAAACAGGCATTAGTCAGAGATCAATATTATCTTGTGCATAAGAAGTGAAAACCTTAACCACTATACCAACTTTAGTAGAAATATATAATTTTTAAATGTTCATAGGTTGGTACTAGACTATCATCCCTAGGGCCTATACAAGCCTAGCCATAACAATTCCCTGAATATTTCTTCCCACAATATTTAATTCCCTGGACCTCTGTCTAGCAGGGTGACTGACGTGATGAATTTCCTATCTCCCATCCAATCATCAAGGTTCCTTTTGAAGAGCGCCAAGGAGGTTTTCTGCTTGACATGTATGGGCAGTCTATTCCAGAGTACGGGGAGTCTCTGGGTCAGAAACCTATCCCTCCAGCATGTTTTGTTCATTGTGATGACAAGGTTTAGATCCCTGGAGCATGTGGCTCTGAGGGATTGGGATTTCTTTAAATGGAGCATGTCCAACAGCTCAGAGTTTGACATGGCCTTGTATGTTAAGCAGAGATCACCAATGAGTAGACGATATGCCACAGAGTATGGCTGGAGTTTTTTTAGACGGTCAGTATAGGGCATCTGCTTTAGGCCTGTGATTCTTTTAGTGAGGTATTTCTGCAGCCTTTCCAGCTGTTGCAGATGTCTTGTGAGGTACATACCAAATGGTGCATTGTTCTCTATAATGGGTCTAATGAGGGATGAGTACAGTGGGGCAATGACCACCTTTTTTCTGGATAAAAAGCCCTTAGTGATGAGGTGTGCCATATAGAAGGATTTCCTGACTGTTGTGGCGATGTGGTTATCAAAGGTGAGACCAATGTCCACCTGTGTCCCTAAGTCTCTCATCACATTTTCGGTGTTTAGTGTACTGCCACCTATGTGGCAATTCATGGGTACATGTTTTTTCCCAAAGGGGATAACTATACATTTCTTGGCATTAAGCTTGAGCCCATGGCTCTGGCACCAAGCATCTGTTTCTGTAAGGCCCTTTTGTAGAATATCCACATCATTTGGGGATTCAATAATGGCTCCCAGTTTGCAGTCATCTGCGAACTTTGTTAGCCAGAGACCCTTAGTGTTGGCCTGTACTTCAGAGAAGTAGATGCCAAACAAGAGTGGTCCCAGAACTGAACCCTGAGGTACTCCACTTGTCACTTGTCTGGAGCTGGATTTGGAGTCAGCTACTTTTACAGTCTGGGTTCTGTCAGTAAGCCAGTTGGCAACCCATCGAGTGACGTAGGGATTTATGCCCAGCTTAGTAAGTTTATTTATGATTCCAGAGTGGGGGATGGTGTCAAAGTCCTTGGCGAGGTCCAGATAGGCTGTGTGGACCACCTTACCCTTGTCCACAGCTCTGGAGACTGATTCAAAGAAGTCAATCAGGTTCAGGAGACAAGATCATCCCTTCACAAACCCAAACTGGGTGGGGTCCAGTGTTTGAAGGTTGCCAACGTCCTTGTTTATAAGTTCCATGATAATGTGTTCCATGCCCTTGCAGATCAGGCTCATCAGACTGATCCCCCTTGTGGAGTGGGATAACTGTAGCTGTGCACCACTCATTGGGCATGAAGCCAGAGGTGAGGCTATGATTAAACATTACGCTTAGGTGAGGTGCCAGTTCATTCTGTAGTTCATGTAGTACACAGCCCAGGATGTCATCTGGTCCCATGGATGCTGTATTCTTAGCTTTGGAGAGTGCGGTTTCTACCTGTGTGGCCATGATTACCGGAATTTGGCAATCTTTTGGTATTGAGATGGGCCCTTTAGGAGGTGAGAAGGGGGTGAAGTTTGTACTAAATCATTCTGCCAGGATATTGGTAATATCCTTGGGATCAGTATATTTAATGCCATTCTGTTGCAGCTCAGAGCATAGCTGAGCATTGCCATTTAGATTATTGACATAACTATAGAATGCCATGTGGTTGTCTTTGGAATTTTGGCAATTTTATTTTCGTAACTAGCTTTGGAGGATTTTATGAGGGATCTCAGCTTTTTACTGAGGCTGGTAAGGGAGTTTTTTTCATCCCGGGATTTTCCTCTTTTTGGCAACAGTTTCTTTCTTCTGTTGTATAATCTGTTTATGGCAGGGAACCACCAGATTGGCTTCTTTTTTTTTGGAGGAGAGCGTCTTGGTTCTATTTGGGATGGCACAATTCATGCATGAGTAGATGTGCTCATACAGTGGCTTAGTATGGGATTCAGCAGTCGAACTTTCAGTTCCCATCTGCATAGGTGTTATGACGTTTGTCACTTCTGAATTCAGAAAGTTGGCTTTGGATAAGTTTTTTTTTTACAGAGGTTTCCTTACTGGGGGGGTGGAGGTGGGGGTGTAATGTGGATGTCAAGGGTGATTTGCTTTTGGTCAGACCTGAGCAATGAGGGGATGACCACTGGTGTGGAGCATCTATCTCCCATGTTGGTAATGACCAGGTCTAGGATATTGGAGCCCCTGGTGGGACAATGGATTAGTTGATCCAGGGCATTGGAATTTATTCATTCCAAGAACCGTTGGGAAAAGGTGTTGGTACCCGAGTAGTTTTCCCAGTTAATGGCAGGGTAGTTGAAATCACCCAGTATTAGGGTGTTTGGTTGTATCTTAATATTGTCCAGTATGTTTAGAAAGGTGTAGTGAGAATCTTTGGGCATAGGTTCATAGGTTTATACTAGGCTATCTGCCCTAAGGCATTTATAAGCCTAGCCCAAAGTTTTGTGGCTTACGCCACCCCTTATGTTAAAAAATACTGTGCCCATTAGTTTGTTGTGCCTCTGTCCAGCAGTGACACAGAGATGATTCCCGGGGTAAACCTACGATCTCCCATCCACCGGTCAAGATTTCTCTTGAACAGAGCCAGCGAGGTGCTCTGCCTCACATGGACTGGGATTTTATTCCACAGCATAGGGAGTCTCTGGGTGACAAATTTATCCCTCCAGCATGTCCTATTTATATCCGTGCTAAGGTTTAAGTCGCTTGCTCTAGTGGATATGGTGGGGGATCTGTAGCAAGCTACAATTTGGATTGCAGTCTTACCTAGTGTTAGTTGCACCTGGAGAATTTCAGAAGCATTGTGATGGGCAACTAGCCTGGAGGTGTAAATATCCTTAGTGAATATGGACACTCCTCCACCTTTATTGTTTTGGTCTTGGTTTGATGGCCAAAATGTGTGGTCTGGTATTGCAGGGGTGCTCTCTGGAGCCTTGAACCAGGCCTCAGTTACTGCACAGATATCGATGTTCTCCATTTTTAGGAGTGCCTCAAGAGAGTGCATTTTAAGGTTTAGACTTCTAGCATTGAGTAGCATTACCTTCAGATTTTGCATGCTTGTATCTGTTACAGTGGTGGTTTTGTCCTTTGAACCTTGCCTAAAAAAGGCACTATAGGGGTGTCGGGAGCTTTAGCCAGTAACCTGACTCCAAGAGCTGACAGGTGCAGACCATCTCTGGCAAAGCATCGTGGTTTATTGATCATGTCGTCCCAGGCAGACAGATACTGGATCCCCTTTGAATGACACCAGAAGCTTAGCCAATTGTCGAAGTCAATCATTTTGTCCTTATACTGTGGTATCATTCTGGGCAAAGGCAGGATGCTACTCAGGGCTAGGGTCATACCTGCCTGTGCCACATGATCAGAGAGCTCTTCCAGGTCTCTTTTCATGTAGTCCAGGGAAATAAATCTCAAGTCCAACATGGACAATGACAGAGTCATATTTGTACTTGTTTTGGAGTGACTTGAGTGCATGCGTTATATGGCGGATCCTGGCACCCAACGGGTAGCTGACTGCAATTTTCTCCTTGCTCAGCCTGGTGAGTGGGACATCAGTGTGCCTGACTATAGAGTCACCTATGACTAAAGTGATGGGTACATTGTCTTGCCTTAGGGGCTGTTGTTGGGTAGCACACTGGTGTTGTGAGCTATGTGTCACTTTGTTTGTGACTGGTGTTTGTTTGCGTTTCAACTTTGGAGGTCCTTGTTGCTTGGGCAGGTTAATGTTAAGGTCCTCCGCATATGTGGGTTTAGTGTTGCCATGTGTGGGTGTGGATGGTGTAGGTTTTGAATGGCTATGTGTTGCTTGAGGTGTAGTGCAGGTGTTAACCTTTTCCTCTTGACTGTCTAGCACAATTTTGGCTGGAGAGAGCTTTGCTTCCAGTTTGGCTATGTAAGTACATCTCTCGCAGGTTGTAGTGCTGTGTGGTAGGAGGAGAGGGTTGTCTGTGTACGAGGCAGTTGCTGCATTGTCCCAGTATGCCCAGATTCACCAGGTGGAGAGGAGAAATCTGGTTAGGTGCTTTTATGTAAAGTACAATAGCTGTTTTCCCTTACCTTTGCAAAGTACTTTGCAATTATAGGCTGTTTAGTGCCTACGATTAATTTTTCCTTATTAACAAGGAGAGCTGAGTGCTTGTATCAGTTTAAGGCTTCCTAGTGCTTTCCAGAAGGTTCTAGAGCAAGTACTAGTCACAAGGGTTCAGATTTTAGTGCTACTACTGAGAAACCAGCTATTTCTAAGGGGGAATTTGAAGAGCAGGCTTTCTGGCACCTGGAATAGTTTAACTGTAGCCCAGCAGTGCTGCACGATGCGAAAAATGTGCAAACACACTCGTTTTTAAGCCAGAAAGTTGAAAGGGATAGAATTCAGCCCAAAATGGCTAAAATTGCAATTTCAGAGCTGGAAACCACTCCTCTAGTGTTAGACAGGCAGTACAATGCTCACCACTCCCACTGGTAAGCAGTAGGACTTCCCTCTACCACAGCAAGGTCTGGATAGCTCTGAACACAGAAAATAAAGTCCTGAAACCAGCAAAGCCTGGGATATGGACTATACTAGCTAGGAAAGGAGGGAAACAAGCAAACAAGATAGCTTTTTTTTTTTTTTTTTTTTTTTTTGGTTAAAACAGGCTAAACAAAGCAATAATACACTAAATAAACACAGAAAAGGCTAACGTACTTTAGTGTGTAGCCCTAAACAGTAAATACAATTAAAACTCTACAAAATTAGCAATTTAAAACTTTTTAAATGAAGCAAGGCAAGTGCACGACTGAAAAACGATTTAATAGGCAGTAATACAGTACAATAAGTAGCTAGTCTACATATGCAGAAAAGTCTATATATACAGAAAAGCAGCTAAAACAACACTAAAACAATTCAGATGCAGTGCAACGTAGAGAACTTGAGTTGTAGCAATATTAAGGCAAATACAGTTTTAATAAATGCACTAAAATATACTCTATATTTCCAAAATGCTTGAGTAGCACAGTCAGAACACAAGGATATTCAGACAATTTTTTTTCTAGAAAGAGAGAAAGGAGGAACAGAAGGAGATTATCTGTATTAGGTAGAATGAGCTAATGACACTAGACTGGGAGGAGTGTCCAAGATCAAATTTAGAGTAGGGGTGGGTAACTGCAAGGCCAGCAGGTATAAACGCAAGATGCCAATAGGTTGGTGTAAAAAAAAAACACTACAGAAATGTTTATCACGAGTGAGCCAATAGCTATGAAATACGGTACAATATGCAGTATACAATAAGATTGCTATAAATAACTAAAATAAGCAATAACTACTACAAATAAGCAAAAAAACAGGCTACCTATTGTTGTATATCACAGATCAGCTGCTCCTCCTCAGATACTCTGTGTGTAATGGCTGAAGCCCTCAAGTTAACTTCTTAGCAGAAAGTTGAAACCTGAAACAACTTTAAAAAATGTTCAAAAGACCAATGAGGTGCTTTCTCCAAGCTGTAGCCCTGGCAACCCAACTAGACAATGACCATAAACACTAAACTCTCATTAAAGTGGGGGGTGGTCTTTGCTATGATGGCCTGGACAATGAGCTCAGAAAACAGCCTCTAACAAACAACTAGGCCCACAACACAATCAGGAATATGGAGAATATTACAGCTACATCCTAAACTATTTTAGGCAGAACACACTGCAGAAATGTTTATCACAAGTGAGCCAATAGCTATGAAATACAGTACAGGTATGCAGCATACAATAAAATTGCTATAAATATCTAAAATAAGCAATAACTACTACAAATAAGCAAATAAAACAGGCTACCTATTGCTATATATCACAGATCAGCTGCTCCTCCTCAGATATCTCTGTGTGTAATCAATGTTAACATTATATATATATATATATATATATATATATATATAAAATTTTATGAACCTATGATAGTTATTTGAGCATATGAAAATGTTTGGTCACGTTTGTTAATTTGTTATACAAGACTGGAATAGTAGCATTTTTATAGTTCTGAAGAAGTCTTAATCAATGGAAGATGATTTGTTTACCTATAAATGTATGAATCTCTTTCAAGAAATAGCAATGCTACTATGAGATGCTTACTGTATGATTTCCCAGACATTAATCATAACATAAGATTAACCTGCAAACACAAATATCTGTCTGCCATTAATCCTCAAGTCATGTGGGTCACATCATACTGTACATTGATATCTAATATATGGGTAACGGTTTACTATTAAAAGTATGAAATTCCAAATAATTTCGTACTTAAATGTCGACAATTAATTTCAAAACTGCAGACTTACGACTGTTCAGTTAGTCGTAAATCTGCAGTAATTGCCGAAAATGTCAAATTTGACATTTTATGGCAATTAATGACAATGCCACCTTTGCCGTAAATCCCAACCTCCTACAACTAACATCCCATTTATGCAGGGGGGTAAGCCCCCCACACCCCCTAACTACATATTCCAACTCCGAGATCGCACTACAGAGAGGAAAGGGATGTATTTCCCTGTCCGCACTGTACCGCGATCTCTGTACATCCCTTTGAATGTTTATATTTGTGAATGCACAGGACATTCGTCAATATAACGTTCGAACATTTGGAATGTACTCATATGAACTAATCGAACATCTGTAATTCAAATAATTCATAGGTGTACATTCTGCCGTCTAGATATTAATAGTAAACCATGGGTAACAGGTGGTGAAAAATTCCATGAAACTGACTGAATTAGTAATTTTACTTATTCAGAAATGTTCTATTTCATATTCTAAAAGTTTGTAACAAAATCAGGGATCTTTAAACAGTGTAAGATTCTGTTGCCAATTTAAAATGAAGAGATAAAACAATTAGTAGAAATATGTTTTAAGATGTTGCCCTGCATGTTCCTGTGACTCAGGATCTCACAATCACTAGCTTTCTTATGTTAAAGTAAAACATGTGAATGTCTAAGACTGCTTTGTGCTGTTTTGGGGAGTGTGATGATAAAAGCTGCGTACAGCTTTAAACATCTATACATGTATCTGTGGATATGTAATATAGCTATGTGTTTTTAAAAACTGCCTACTCCCATAAAGCATTGAGGTTAGAGAGCCAATTGCACAGCTGTGGAAGTGAAATGAAGATATTAACTGTCTTTCTGCTATGCTGACATTTTTTAAGCTACTAAAGTTGCAGTTTTATTCTGAATGCTGTTGTCACATGCGATTATTAGCAACGTAGAACAAGATGACCGGGTAACTTTGGCATGCATCATGATATGGCCTCAGAACCAGGATATATTTTCAGATAAAATGATTGAAAAGTAATATTTAGACTAGAAAGCTGCTCCCAACCGCCAAGCAGATGCTACAGAGCTCAGATTAAGCCATTTTTTACTGAAAAATGTCAGTTTTAACTCTAAACAAAGTCATTTCGGTTATCAGCCTTATAGCAAACAAAAAAAAAAAATGACCAAAAGTTTACCAAAAATGGCCAAGTTTAACCCACCAAACTATTCAACTTCACAAAACCATTTCCTTAGCCATCACAGAGGCAGAGATTGCATTATAAAAAGAAATAATATTCAGGAAAGGACATGCTTCACAGATGCGCCCAATTTAAAGAAGAGCCTGATAAAGCTTTAATCAGGTGCTTGTATGAACTGTCTGAAAGTTGTTGCTTTGACAAAGCAACAGATGAACAAACTACAGAAAGAATATCAGAAAAATACCAGTCCGTAGTGAGCCAAAAACCCAGAACACAGTTTGATAAAAATAAAGTAATCCCAACAGAGGTGAGGAATCCAAGGTATAAACAGCCAACTCAAACAGCAACATAAATAAATCCAAATAGGCACTATCAACCTAGTATGACTTGGTGTATGTTGTCTGAAGAAGCAGTGTTTCACTGTGAAAGCGCTTGGATTTTACGCCTATTTGGATTTATTTCTGCTGCTGTTTCAGTTGGCTGTTTATACCTTGGATTCATCACCTCTGTTGGGATTATTTTATGTTTATCAAATTACAGAATGAACTGTAATTTGGCTGGCTCACACTTAAGTTGCAGCTATTTGGACTTGTTCGGGCCTCCCTGAAAATGTCCTAGATCTCAACTGGTAGGGTAGCCTCGCCATATGGGAAGCACTGTACTAGACAATTTTACCACAAAAAGAATGATGTAGGTTGTGCAATGTCAGCCATTATGCATTATCATTCAGTCCTGGAAATCCTGCCTTCATATAGACAAAATGAAGACTATCCAGGAAAAATAAAACTAATTTGTTTTTCTGCCTCCATCAAAAGCAGTATTAGAACAGATGGAAGGAGGTTATTATACATGCATCAGAAGGAAGTAGGTGGTGACAGAGAGGGAACGTATGACAAAAATTTTTAAACATCTAAAGGGAGTTAACCTCCAAGAAGAAACAACTTTCAGAAAGTGGTAAGTAAGAGTTGGAATGTACAGCCAAGAGAAAGAAATGGGATGCCATGACAGCATAGCTGGGAAGTACTTTTTTAACTCAAAGTATTACAAAACACAAGGACAGCTTATTGTGACAGGGTCTATATTATATCTATATTATAGTAATGAAGTTTTTAAACTTCAAACGCTATAATAGCAACCTGTTTTTGTCGAAAACTCAAAATAGCGAAGCCACAGAACTTCGAAATCTTACCTAGGGTAAGATTTCGGTTGTCCGTTCCATGGCTTCGCTATTTACTCTACTGTGGTGGGAAGGTTACAGACCGGAGTAAGGTAAGTATGCAAACGGAGGTTATGGACCGGGTTATGGTAAGTGTGGGAATGGATCGGGGTAAGGTGAGTGTGCAATAGTTAGGGACATTAGGGTTAGGGAGCGGGTAAGGTGAGTGTGCGATAGTTAGGGACTTTAGGGTTAGGAAGCGGGTAAGATGAGTGTGTGGTAGATAGGGGCTTTAGGGTTAGGGAGTGGCTAAGGTGAGTGTGCGGAAGTTAGGGACTTTAGGGTTAGGGAGCAGGTAAAGTGATTGTGCGGTAGTTAGGGACTTTAGGGTTAGGGTTGGGTTAAGGTGAGTGGATAGGTAGTAGCGTGGGGTTAGAATTATGGTTTTTGTTAAGTGTATGTGTGTGGTTTATTTATTCTGGTGTGCTTGTGTTGTGTGTTTGAGTTTCGGAACAGCAAATTTTTTCCTGGGAAAAAATTTGCTGTTCTGTATGTTCGATATTTTGTGGTTTAGATATTTTAGGTACGATGAACTGTGACATGCTGATAGAGCTGCTTTCTGTTTTACCTGCTCCATTTTATTTTCTGTTGTAAGAAATTTGCTTAGCCTTAAATTATCTAGGCTCCACATTTCATGTTTTTTTCCATTGGTTAAATTGTCTCGAGTGATACTTAATTACACAGTGAACTTCTGGACCTTTGACTTTACTAAAATGATTTCAAGCTTGCATAAAACTAAAGCACTGCTGGTGATTCCCTGCTAGTTTGTCCCATCCACCCTCCTGTTTGTTGATCTGCTTTTTAAACCTAGTCATTTTAAGATGCCCACCCCTACTGTAAATTGAGTTTAATAAGCTCCTCTCTTTCTACACTGCTGTTAATATCTTATTTATTTGACTTTCCTTGTGCTTATATTGAAAAATTCCATTTTAGCATCTTTGTTCTACTGATTTATTTGCTCTGAATTCATTATCTAGCTAGCTGTTGGATAAAGTAGTGTATTTTACACTCTAGCAAGCACTTGTTTTTACATCAAGAGGTCCGTGGACTTTCCATCTAGTGAACTGGGAGGTAACCTAGTTTGTTTGGGTTTGGAGAAACATTTGAAATTTCTGCGCATAGTTTTATTGGCTGGAAAGGCTTATTAATCAGCTTATCTTGTTTTTAGTGTCTTTACAAATTTGTACAACTAAGTGGCTCTTGGCTCATTTATACAAAGTAAAGGGGTCTATATTATATAAGCGAATGCTATATAATCGACCCACAATCCCTGAAAACCCAAAAATGTCGGACACATGGATCAGCAATTTTTTTCCCAGGGAAAAAAAAAAATCACTGATCCATAAAACAAAAAAAAAAAAAATCAAGAGACAACATAAAAAGGGGGGGGCCTTGCCCCACCCCCATTGTGGGGGGCTGTGCAACCCCACACCTCCCTACTTAAATATACCAACTCTGAGATCGCACCACAGTGGAGGAAATGGCAAAGGCCCGCAAACGACCCAGTGATTTTTTTTCCCTAGGAAAAAAATCTCTGTTCCGTGCTTTCGGTATTTTGCCATTTCGTGTAATGACGTTCGATTAAACAGCGTTTGCAATTCATTGCATTCGCTAAAATAATAGGAACCCAAAGTAAAGTACTTTATTGAATAATCACACTTTTATAAGCTGTTTAAAGTACACTTCTGTATCCATACCTTTACATTTTGTTTGTGGCAGCATTTCATATCAGTTTGTTTGTGGTAGCATTTCCTTCCAGACACTCCCCTACTGTACTTTTACATTAGGAGAACTGGGATTATTTATTTAGTGGCAGTAGGTATTTACCTGATCTATCTGAGCAGGGAAGCACACAAAAGGGCCCCAAATATTTTTTGCACGTCTCTTATTTACTGTGATTGTAGTTTAGCAGTTTCAAAAAAAACTCTACTGTCTTCTGCTTTTTTAAGTAGTTAATTGCACTGTATTGCACTGTATCTGTTAGTTGTAGGGCTGTTGCAGGTAGTTTGTATGGTCTTGTTACACTTGGGCTCCAAAACAGCTATTCTACATTAAGAAGGTGTTCTTCTGCACTGTTGTGGAAGAACAAGTGTGGTGACCTAATCTGTCTGAGCTGGAAGGTTTACTGTGTGCTTTCTTGATTGGTAGTTAGGTTAAAACTTGTTTCTCTTTTCTCATACTTAAGGCTTGCATTTGTGCAATGTTGCTCTTTGGCAAAAGACGGTTAGCAGTGCCCTGCACAGATGCAAAAGCCTAGAAGCTCAGTTTTTCCCAAAACAGCTGTCAGTGAAACTCTTTCAAGGTTTTCTGATGCTCTAGGAGCAAATCAGTTGTGCACTGAGCAGTGTTGCCTTATTAATCATCCTTAGCCTACACAAAGTATAGGTCCCTCTTGTAGTCTCGATGCTACAAGCACAGCCCTGACAAATTAACCCATTCTCTTCCCTAATAAAACATATAGTAAGAGCCTGATATCATAGACAGCAGTTTCCCATCATCTCTCTGGCCAACCTGAAAAACACGAGCATCCTGAGGGAATATAGCTAGCTACTGTCTGATGTATACTGACAACCACTTACTCCTGAAACAAACAAATACTTTATGTGAGAAATGTAGTTACACTATGAAATTGGAAGCAAGATCTCACATAAGGACAATTCGAATGCCAAACAGGTTGCCAGCACACAGACACTTCCCATACTAAAAAAGGAATCAACGCATAAACCCACATATGCAGATGAACTCACTAGTAACTTACCAAAAGATCAGAGGCCACCCAAACAGAAGACACTTACACACATAACAAAGCAAAAAACAGCACAACAAATAACACAAACACCAGTGTCTCAACAAATAAGCCCACAAGGCGTAACACCACAAAACCTAATGGTGACTCCATTGTGAGACACATGGATGTTCCCCTCACCATGCTGTATAAAGAGCGGGTTACAGTTAGCTGCCTGTCAGGTGTCAGGATTCGTCAAGTCACTCATGCACTCAAGTCACTCAACCTCAGGTACTGGTATGACTCCATCATACTCCATGTGAGGGGTGAATGACTTGAGACATACCTCACTAGACTATATGAAGACAGACATGACTGAGCTCTCAAATTAAGTGTCACAAGCAGATATAAGCCCAGCCTTAAGCAGAATTCTAACTTCTCCAAGGATGATGCCACAATACAAATAAAAAAATTATTGACTTTAACAATTGGCTTAGCTTCTAGTGTCAGTCCAAGAGGATACACTATCAGCCTGGGAAGACATAGTTGACAGGCCACTCTGCTTTGCCAGAGATGGTTTGCACCTGTCTTCTCTAGGCTTTCGGATACTGGCAAAGGCATTAGCTGCCCCTATTGTGTCTTTTTTAGGCCGTGTCAAAAGTAACCAACCTCTCAACATAACAAAATTCTCTCTAGATAAACTCAAGGTACTGCTGCTTATTGCTAGGAGTCTAAATGAGAAGCTTCACTCCCTGGAAGCACTCCTTACTTTGGAAGATGCTGACATCAGTGCAGTCACCAAGACATGGTTCAAAGGCAATGAAAGCACCACAGCCATACAGGGCTACAATACCTTCCATACATTCAGACTGCAAATTGAGCAAAAGAACCAAAGGAGGAGGTGCATCCATTTTCATTAAGGATAAGTACACCTCTAGATTGGTCAAACAGTTTGACTCTCGAGCTACTCCATGTCCAATTAACTATTGGTAAAGACCCCTACCACATCATAGCTATCTATAGATCCCCCACCATGAAACAGGAGAAGCATACTGCATACCTGGACTTACTGGAGTCACTTGCCATACAGCCCAACACCTCACTCTTGGGTGATTTTAATCATCCCACCATCGACTGGGAAACATACATGACCACAACCATGCTGGTTCAGAGGATCTTGGACTTTGTAAATGCAAATGCTCTGGAACAGCTAGTCAGTACACCCACAAGAGGCTCAAATGTCCTGGATATAATACTCACTAAGATGGGAGAACATTGCACCCCCCTCCATGTGGTATCCTCCTTGATAAGATCAGACCATAAATCAGTCTTGTGTAATGTAACTATAACACCAGATACCCCCATCAAGCTCAAAAATTTTTTCAGAGTACTAAGTGATGTTATAATAAGTTTCAAAGTCCCCTCGAATGCAGATAACATGAACTCCTATGCAGAGGTATACATCAGTGCCCTATATAACCACTTAAGCAGTTGTACAGAATCAGCAGTACTTGACCAGATTAAAACTAGGTCTTGCTGAAAAAACAAGCCACCATGATGGACCCTAATATAAACAGGTTATACAACAAGAGAAAGAAACTAATGTCCAAGAAGAAAAGGGAAACGGCTCAGCAGAGGAAGAAATCCCTCTCTATCTTAAACAAACGTACTAGAGATCTTGTCAAGTCCTCCAGTGCTAGTTATGAAGTAAAAATAACCTACCTAGCTAAGGATAATCACAAGGCATTCTTTAACGTTATCTGAAATCTAAAAGGGAATACCTAACTGAATTGGTTGTGGATGGCACCACCCATACTCAACTAGATGCAATAGCCAACCTGCTAGTTGACAGATATGGAGCAAACTTCACCCCCTTTCCCCTCCAGTGACCCCCCCCAAGTATATCTGCCACCATTCCTCAGCCTATTATCTCAAGAGAGCAGGTCATCTCAACATTCTCCATGGCTAAAAACACAGCATCAATGGGACCAGACAACATCCCAGGTTGCCTTTTCAACAACCTAAAACATGAACTAGCAGACCCACTTGGCTCCCTGTTTAACCACAGTCTGCAAACTGGCTATGTCCAGTGGAATGGAGGACAGCAACAGTAATCCCACTCTGCACAAAGGGAGACCATCAACCAGTCCTGGGAATTATAGGTCCATAAGCTTGACTGGCCTCAGCTGCAAGGCCATGGAAAGAATTATTATGGACCTTATTAACAAGGACATAGGTAATCTCCAAACTCTGGACCCAAGCCAGTTTGGATTCATTAAAGGTAGAGCATGCCTGTTAAACATGGCTGACGTCTTCGAGAAAGTCACCAAGGCCCTGGACGAGGAAAAGACAGTGCAAACAACCTATCTTGACATAGCCAAGGCATTTGACACAATCTCTGACCCAGGTATTATAGAGAAACTCCACAAACTGGGAATTAACCCCTAAATTACCAGATGAGTAGCCAACTGGCTCACCGACAGGACAGATACTGTCAAGGTGGGTAACTTCACCTCAAGCAAAAGACCACTCACCAGTAGAGTACCACAGGGTTCTGTTTTGGGCCCTTTACTGTTTGGAATTTATTTCTCAGAAGTCCAGGCAAACGTGGACAGCCTGGCCTGACCACATTTGCTGACGATTGCAAATTGGGCGCAATCACTGAGTTCCCCAATGTTGTTAATATACTGCAGGCAGGATTAATGCAGACAGATGATTGGTTCCAAAGCCAAGGATTAAAGCTAAATGCAAAAAAATGCATTATTATTCTCTTTGGGAAAGCTGGCATCTGTGCTATTTACATTATAGACAGCAGACTCAGTGGTATGTGATCTGGGTACTTATATTGATAGCAGTCTGAACTTTGAGCATCACATATCCACAGCAGTAAGTAACTACTTCTATGTGACACATCTTATAAGTAAAGACATTGCATCTAGATTTAAGGATGTTATAATCCCATTATATTCAGCTCTCAATTGAGTACAATGCTCCCTTGTGCATGTATCTCACCAGACACCTGCAACAACTGGAGAGACCACAGAGATTTCTCACCAAGAAATTACACGGTACACAAAACAAGTCTAACACAGAAAGATTGAAAGCCTTGTCACTGTATTCCGTCTCCTACAGGTTGCTAAGAGATGACCTGTGCTTGGCTTACAGGGCAGTCTCTGACCAGGTCCTAATGGAAATGTTACACATTCATAAATCAAACTGCATGAGGGTTAGTTGATCCAGGAGTCTTAACCATAGCCTCTGACATGAACAGGTCATGCTGGAGAGATAGCTACATCTCACGGAGACTGCCACTTCCCTGGAACAAGCTTCCAATTCATGTTAAGCACAGCCTCTCCCTGACTCTGTTCAAACGTAGCCTAGATCAATGGATGAGTGAATGCAAATTCACTCTTGGGGTGGTGCTCATATTCCTCCTGGACAAAGGAAGTCAGTATTAACTACCATAGACCCTTACCTCTGTGAACATCACTCACCTAATTAATGACAACTGGGGCAACTTGGGATAAATATGGTTAAGCCTGTAAGGGATCTAGGGGGTCGTAAGCTTACTAATCTTCTATGAACCTATAAGAAAGCAGTGTAATTACCAGTAGTAATAATAAAGTCCTTCTATGTATGAGAAAGACATGAAACAATTTTACAAAGACTAAGACTTATAGATATATACTATTGATCAAAGTGCAATTTATTTACTATATATATATATATATATATATATATATATATATATATATATATATATATATATATATATATACATACATACTATTGATCAAAGGGCAATTTATTTACCATATATGGGTACAATCATTATGATCAAAATGCCCACATGCTGACATCAATAACATCAACCACAAAATGTCAACAATGGAAATATTGACCATGCACTATGCATTTGTCGAGGAAAATACTCCCTGCGTGCAAAATAAAAATTAAAAAAAAAAAAAAAAATCAAAACATTTTTCCAGAGGGGCAAGCTCCATTGCACCCCCATACCTTATGCTAATTGTATATACTAACTCTGATATCACAAAATCATTGAGGAAGGGACATATTCCTCTACCCTGGAGACAATCGATCTTACACACCTATCATTCATCAGCTTTGTCGGCCAGTGTGTGTCAACAAAACAGATGTCGCCCTTTGGGAGTTTCATATATATATATATATATATATATATATATATATATATATATATATATATATATATATGTATGTACACACACACAAAAACACGAATATCTACACATATGATACATATGTGTGCATGTATGTGTATATGTATAATTTAGAAAGGGCTAGTTGGAATATATACAGAAGAATGTGTCCATGAAGAGGTGGCACTGATTTGGAAACTAGTCTGACAGTGTAATGCTGATTAAACATTTCCCGTTTCTGTACAGATAAAATAACTCACCTATCTAATGAGGAATGACAGCATGATCATACCGTATTAAAATATCATCTAGAAAAGCCATTTTATTTAAATACACCCAATATTCAGTTCAAAATAATTCATTTTCAATTAGCATTTTTGAGTTAAGGATAGCCTGTGAATATTGATGGTAATTGCTATTCTAACCGAGTGGTGTTTTAATTTCTTTGCACTTCAGATCTGCTCTTCTCTGAGGCATAAATATGCAGATACTATCAGGGACCATAAATGGAATTAGTTATAAAATGAATCTTATCACTAACCATTCAGATGGTCGTGTTGTCATTTCATTACAGTGTGTGACTGCAAGACTTATCTTTAATAACTTCTGAGTCAACTGTGCAGACAAGAGTCTAATTAAGCATTTGATAACAGTTCATTATTCTAGAAAATTTGGAATAATCCAGTGATCTCTATATGGTTAATTATTTTTCAACACTGAACAATGAAAAACTATGATAGTAGTAGAGTTTTGCAATCCACTGATCTGGAAGAAGTCTTGAAATAATTTGAAGACTTATAATTGTATATATCAAATAACTTGCAAGATGAAATGAAATTTCATTGTGCATGGTTTTGCTGCAGTCAGTTTCTTTTTCCTTATGCAGCCTTGTGGCTAATATTCAAGTTAAATTAAAAAAGACAACTTATATTAATTTTCACAATTCCCCTTAACATCAGTAAAGCAAAACAGTTCACTACATTGCAAGCTAGCATGCAAATACTGCTATTATTTTTTATTGCATTTGTCTTTTAATTTATTTTCATTTTTTCTCTTTGGTGGCAATAGTTAACTTTCTTTAGGTCTAATGCCTATTTCTGCATATAGGATCATAGGAAGTTACTAGGCTATTGGCCCTGAGGCCTTACAAGCCTAGCCAAGAATTTATCCCATGTTCCAACAAGTCAGCACCCGATGCCCGTGTCCAGCAGGGACATAGGTGAAATCCCAGGGGTGTATTTTCTGTTCCCTATGCAGTTATCCAGGTTGCGCTTAAAAAGGGTTAATGAGGTACTCTGCATGACATGGAGAAGGAGTCTATTCCAGAGACGAGGGGAGTCTCCGGGACACAAATCTGTCTGGCCAATAAGTCCTGTTGATGTCACAGACCAGGTTGAGGCTGCACGTATGGGTTACTCAAGTGGAGCCTGAGTTGCGGATATGCATCAGTCCCACCAAGATGGGGTCTGAGATCGCCTTGTATGCTAGACAGAGGTCACCTCTGAGGAGTCCGTAGGAGTAGAGGGACAGGGCATTTAGCCTATCTGTGTAAGGTAGATGTTTGAGGCCCTGGAGTGTCCATCAAAAACTGTTCATTTTGTTTGCTGGCATTTGAATGGCCAGTACTCCTATACTGCTGGGCTATTATTTTTCACTTGTCAGTAAGTAAATAACAGTGACAGCACGATTTTCTCTGCCATCTAGTACCTACTCTTCTATCTGCACTGGGTCTGAAAAAATAAAACTTCATAAAAATAAGAATGTTAAACTCTGCTTCTTCATTAAAATACTTCCAATGCAATTACAGCAAATCAAACACTAAATGTGTCTGTACTTCATTAAACTGCTTCATAACTGATAATTGAACAAATGCCCTATCTACATTCTCCTGTTCATCAGTAACATCTCTTTTTTACTGCAGTCATTGAGCATCATACTAGAGAATGTAGAATAATGTCTTCTCACAGTGAATATCCTTAGTATGTTGTTAAAATTTGATTCTATTGGTGAAAGTGTGCAAATTTCTGATTGTATGCATTTCAAGAGGCAGTAATTCAGATCTTATAATTAATGCAAACTAGCAGAATAAAATGCTGAAAGAAAAGAGAAAAACACTTCATATAGGCAGATTCAGTTCCAGTTTACCCAGCTACATATTGATACATACAGTGGATATAAAAAGTGTACGCACCCCTGTTAAAATGCCAATTTTTTGTGATATAAAAAAATGAGACCACAATAAATAATTTCAAAACATTTCCCACCTTTAATGTGACCTATAACCTGTACAATTCAATTGAAAAACAAACTCTGTTAGGGGAAAATATAAAAAAATATACATTAAGCTGGTTGTATAAGTGTGCACACTCAAACTAATACTTTGTTGAAGCACCTTTTGATTTAATTACAGCATTCATTCTTCTTGGGTAGAAGTCTATCAGCATGGCACAACTTGACATGGCAATATTTGCCCACTCTTCCTTGCAAAAGTGTTCCAAATCTGTCAGATTGTGAGGGCATCTCTTGTGCACAGCCCTCTTCAGGTCACCCCACAAATTTTCTATTGGATTTAGGTCTGGGGTCTGGCTGGGCCATTCCAAAACTTTAATTTTCTTGTGGATCCATTCTTTTGTTGATTTGGATGCATGCTTGGGGTCATTGTCGTGTTGAAAGGTGAAATTCCTCTTCATCTTCAGCTTTCTAGCAGACACCTGAAGGATTTGGACCAAAACTGACTGGTATTTGGAACTGTAAATAATTCCTTCCACCTTGACTAAAGCGCCAGTTCCAGCTGAAAAGCAACCCATAAACATGATACTGCCACCACCATGCCCGCGGGAATGCTGTTCTTTTGGTGATGTGAAGTGTTGTTTTTCTACAAAACGTACCTTTTAGAATTATGGCCAAAAAGTTCAACCTTGGTCTCATCAGACCATAACACATTTTGCCACATGCTTTTGGGAGACTTGATGTATTGTTTTGCAAAATTTAGCTGGGCCTGGATGTTTTTCTGTGTAAGAAACAGCTTCCTTCTCACAACCCTACCCCATAGTCCAGACATATGGAGAATACGGTAGATTGTCATGTGTAGTACACAACCAGTACTTGCTAGAAATTCCTGCAGCTCCTTCAGTGTTGCTGTAGGTCTCTTGGCAGCCTCCCTGACCAGTTTTCATCTTGTCTTTTCATCAATTTTGGAGGGATGTCCAGTTCTTTGCAACGTCACTGTTGTCCCACATTTTCTCCACTTTTTGATGACTATCTTCACTGTGTTCCATGGTATATCCAATGCTGTGGAAATTTTTTTGTACCCTTCTCCTGACTGATACCTTTCAACAATGAGATCCCTTTGATGTTTTGTAAGCTTTCTGTGAGCCATGGATTCTGCTGTAGCAAGCAACTGAGTAAATGTCAGGAAAATCCTACTAGGACAGCTAAACTTTATTTGGGGTTAATCAGAGTCTCTTTAATTGATGGCAGGTGTGTACCCAAGAAAACTGAATGCTGTAATTAAATCAAAAGTATTAGTTTAATGGTGTGCACACACAACAAAGTATTAGTTTAAGGGCGTGCACACTTATGCAACCAGCGTAATGTACATTTTTTTATTTTTAATATTTTTTCCCCTAACAGATTTGTAGTAGATTAAACAAAGTCCTGTTTAGGCTGATATATCTAGCAGAGGCTTGTATAGCCACTGTTGGTTAAGTCGTCTGTTTACAACTGCATGGTGATCTCTACTATGCTATGGATGACCCAGAATCCTTTGAATCCCTCACTTAAATAGAACCTGTGGGAAAACAAATATGCTCACTAAATGCTTAAACCTATACCAGCACATCAACACTATGACACAACAGGTTCCTGTCCCATTGTGTTGCCCTTTTCTGATTTCAAGCTAAGTACTTCCATACCAACCTTCATAACCAGTATGGATGACTGGATGACTGATCACATGTTTTCACTAAGGATATGTGGGGACAAACTAATTGACAGGGGGCAGAGCTAGACTCCCAACAGCATTAGGTCATATGGTTGAATTCTCAATGATCTCCTTGGCAATACACTTACTAAGAACCCATGGACCTCTATTTTATTACTTACTGAGGTGCATGTTTTTTGTGGCCAGCTTAGACCCTTTAGGTCACTGGTCTATTTTTAGATGAGAATTTAGATGATGCTAGGAAAATTTCCCTGCTTTCTTGGTAAGTATAATGAGATCTTTAATATCCACCTGAGCTACCAACAACTCAGGTAAACGAGACCTCAGTTTAATGTTTCATCTGACAGATAGAATATCAGGGACACTACAATGTCAGTAATGGAGAATGAATCTAGGCACCTAGTTTAAGGATAGAACCCAGGGCCCTCTGATTTTCCTAGTGGAATGAGTACCGCTCATAATATAACAAAGATGATGATGATGATGATGATGACAAATACTAATAATACATACCCTGAATATGGTAGATCAGTACTAAGTAGCTGCAGTACTTCTGCAGTCAGACAATAACAAATAAAGGTATATGCCAGCAAACACTAAAGGAGTGTCAGTAAGGAGGGAAGTGGTCAGGATAAAAATAATAAGGCATAAGGACAGTGCTATTGTCACTAACAGAGACAAAGGCAAGCAACAAAAAGATGAGTTCTTAGGACAAGAACTGTAATGCTGTCTTAAAAATGTAGTTAGTGACAATTAGAAGAGTTAATTGACAAAAAGAATTACCAAATGCCTTAAAATGGGAATTATGATATCTTGTGCTGGGTGAAAGTAGAAATCAAAGCCATGTCACTATACTTGGTATCTCACAGACTGTTAAGAGGTGACCTGTGTCTGATATACAAGGCATCTGCTGACCCATTACTGAAGTATTTAATGCACATCACCATGTCAAATGACATCAAGAAATACTCCGTCTAGGGATTTAAACCTCTTCTGCAACATCAACAGAATGGTTTGGAGGTATATTTCACAGGTGATATCTCTGCTGTGGAACAGACTCCCCATCTACATAAAACAAAGTTTATCCCTGTCCATTTTCGGGTCTATATTAGAACATCAAAGTTTCAAAGCTTCGAATGTTCTAATATCGAACCCTATTCAGCGAGAATATTGAAGCAACAGAAAACCAAATTTTTTTCCTAGGGAAAGAACTCGGTTGTCCGTTTCTGTAGCTTCGGTATTTTCAGCACTGTGGTGGAAAGTTACGGGTCAGGTTCAGGTAAGTGTGTGCTTGAGTGCGGGTTAGGGTAGTTAGGGTTAGGGTGTAGGTTAGGTATTTGCACCATTGTGTGAGGGTTAGGGCGGGTTAGGTGAGTTAGGGTTAGGGAGCGGGCTAGGTATGTGTGCGATTGTGTGGATGTGAGGGTTAGGGCAGGTTAGGTGAGTTAGGGTTAGGGCGCGGGTCAGGTAAGTGTACGATTGTGTGGACGTGAGGGTTAGGGTGGGGTAGGTGAGTTAGGGTTAGGGTGCTGGTGAGGTGAGTGTGCGATAGTGACGACCTTAGGGTTAGGGTTTGGGTTAAGGTAAGTGGATAGTTAGTGGTGTGTGTATAGTTTAGTGTAGGGTCAGGTGCAAGATTTTAGGTGTATGTGTGTGGATTGCTGTTTGGTGTGCTTGTGTTGTGTGTATGTATTTTGGAGCAGCTAATTTTTCCCCTAGGAAAAAATCGCTGTTCTGTATGTTCGATGTTTTCAGCTTTCGCTGAATAGGGTTTGATATTAGATATTAGAACTTTCGAAGTTTTGAAACTTTGTTGTAATATAGACCCTCCATTTTCAAGCATAACTTATATTTATGGATGGGAATCAGAAAATCTACCCCAGGACTTCCCCCAGTACCACAAATAGACACAGGCAGTGCCTAAATGCTTTATCTCATGCATGGATCCTCTCAAATTATATAAAGTATGATCCCAGTTATTCTCAATAAGGGTGCTATATAAGTATGAACTATGGGATGGGTAAGACTGATTTATAATGAAATGGGATAGAAGCACAAAAAGGGGAAGTGCCCAGGCCTGAAATGGCTTACAAGGGCAGCTAGCCTATAACCTATCAATCTATGAACCTATAAATACTAGTTCCAAACAACATGCAACTCCCCATCAGCAACTGTGTGCAAGGCCGAAATCAAACTCCACAGCATGGGGTTTCTTTAGAGGGAGGCATTTACTTTGGATGTTATATGGTTTGGTAATTTTACAATGATAAATTTAGTAAATGGTAGGCAGTAGCAGGGTTGGAACATCCATGCTGCTGAGACTCATAACTAAGTGTCATATTTTGATGGGTGGAAAGAGACTAAATGAGCTTCCATAGCATTCCTTTCCAGCTGGCATTAACTTAACATACAGTAAACTTTCTGTGAGAAGGGTTATCATGATACTACTAAAGACAGTCAGAAAGCGATCGTGTACATGTAGTAGTGTTGTAGGATGATGATGTAAAAGTGCGCCCTCACAAATTTAAGGAAAATGAGGTTATGCAATTGCCATAATGGTATTTCTGGAAGAGCAAGTCCATCCTCTGTAACAGTGGGATGAAGGCTAGCTAGTGTTAGTATTGCCTAGGATGTAAACTTTTCCTAGGGTGCCATGCATTCTTCCATACCCACAATGCACTGCAGTGCCATGCTTCTCCAGAGTTTTGGTACAATGCATGAAAGCATTGAATAATTAGAATAAAATAGGGAAATGACAGACTGAGACCAGCTACAACAAAGGTGGGTTAAATGGGTATTTTACAAAATATGGGTTTGTTTACACAGCTCTACTGTTATGGTAAGAACTTGCATTCATATATGATAAGAGGAACTTCATCCTTTGTTACAGCAGGCAGACTCTTAAGCCAATCCTCATTGGTAGGGACTTTGTAGAGCAGTTTATCCTTTATGGCTTCAGTCAGTAAATACTCAGATATATGGTGCATTTTGTTAGTTATGCCACACTTGAAAGCTGTCACATGGATCTCATAAGCTAACAGCAGCAAAGCTGTTGTACATATACACCTTCTGCCCTTCTTTCCCTACTTATTACCCAGGATTCCTTATCTCAAGAGAGAGACACCTGGACGCAGGGAGTCAGAGCGTTCTTAAGCGCTGCTGCACATTTAACACTGATATGCCTAACATTCTCTGACCAAAAGCCCCATTCTCTTGGAGGCCAAAAGGCATGCTCAGCTTTGTTCGGTTTTAATCTTTTTCTCACCGATCCTACAAAAACTACACTTGTCGATTCTTAACTTCTTCCTTTACAACTTTATGGTTCTCCCATCCTTACTAACCTCCAGTCTTTACAAAAAAACTTGAACAATGCTATAAAAAGTGGCTAAATGTGCAGCAAATACCCCTTTCAGAATCCACCACTGTATAGCACTAAAAGGTCTAAACTGGTCAGAACTACCCCATCAAAAAACATATACACAAAGCTTCTTACCACCTATGAAATTATCCAGCATCCATCTGCTTGTCCAGCACTAAATACCATTCTACACAACTATGTTCCCAGTCTGTCATTACAATCCAGTAACCAACAACTTCTTTGTCACAAACCTATCAAATCTTCTGGGCATGGTCTGTACTCATAGCATGTTGCTAAAACCTGGAGCTCCTTACCTATATCCATCAGGTCAATACCCTCCTGCCAGTCTTTAAAACCATTCTGAAAGACTTCCCAGCCAAATCTGGCTTTGTTCTTGCTCAACCCAATGATAAACTGCATCCCTAAATATGAACAAGTACATATTCACACCTTACACCTACTTAGTCTCCTCTCTTCACTCACTTCATTACTTCAATCAATTTCTCTCCCCGACTCTTTTTCTAAATTTATCATAACCCTGTTTTTTGTCACTTCATATGCAATTTCTCCTTGCATTATACTAACTTGCCTTTAATGTATCTGTAAACTGGCTAAAATTTCTCTAAATATTAAATCATCATCGTATAAATGGTATATTTATTACTTGTATTTATTTAATGTTTGTTTACCGGGATGGTCCAGTTGGGTCAACAGAACCAGTTTTCCAAGGAAGCCCAGAGTGAAAAGCTCCACATATATATATTTAGAACATTGAAAATAAAAGAAATTCGCATAACAGACAATAAAAATAATACAAACATAGTCATGGCATTAAAATTCATTACAGTATAGTTCTAGTAAGATCATGAGAATTTACAATAATGTAAAATGGGACATGTAAACATGTCCCTCATTTGTAATCAATAATCTATGTTCTTAACCAATGTTTTCACATGATGTTTTATGTTGTATAATTACTTAAACTGTAGATGCTTTTATAATACTTTTGAAGATTATTGTTCTTATTTTTTTTAATACGTTGCAACTTTTCTCTCTAGGCCTCTGCTGAAAATTTGAACCTACCCAGTCAGATTTTCCCGCAAATCAAATGATAATAAAATAAATAAATAAATAAATAACTACATTTGTTAACTGGATTAGTGGACTGATCAGTTATAGACCCCTTTTGACTACAGGCTGTGACAAACCAAATGCAAACAAACATGAATACTAAAGAGAAAAGAAAGGTAGCTGAAACCATATTGTATAGCTTATAAAGAAAGGAATTCTGTCAAGTTCTAGAAATGTCATTGTCCCCCCATTAGTCAATCACCATTAGGCCAATCATGGACTTTAATGCCCGTTTGCGACAAGCAGAATGCTTATTGGGATACCTTGCTAAAAGGATACAAGGCCTAAACAACATTTTCTACATGGACTGGTTCAAAGCCCTGTCACTATACTCTGTATCTGACAAACTGCTAAGACGTGACCTGTGTCTGGCATACAAGGCATCCTCTGACCCAGTACTGATGGACCTACTGTGCATCAGCAAGTCAAAGGGCATTACAAATACTCAGGGATCTAAACTTCTTCTACTACTTCAAAAGAACTGTTTGGGGGGACAGATATATTGGTGCTCTGGAACAGACTTCCCATCCATGCAATCACAGTATGGGACAGATAAAGAAATGAGTATGCCGTTGCAGAAGCGAAAGAAAGGCAAATTGCAGACAAGGTCAAGGAGAAGACATTACAGTGGTTCAGTGACATGCAGGAAAACAGAAAGAAATTTGGTAAAGAAGATCTGGGAAAAACAAAGAAGGCAAGAGGAGAAGAGGACTCCAAACAACAGATAGAGGGATTGCAAGACAGAAGACCAGCAAGAGTCAGGCATAACAGCTGATAGAGGTAAGGTGTCTCAGAAATCATGAGAAGTAGCAACATTTGTTGTGATACCCTAACCCTATGTAAAAATGTAAAAAATGGGTAATGGTGATGATGAATAAGGTGCCTATGTTTCCTAGGATAAGGAGTGTCCAAAGCAGAAGAAGAGACTCTCTTTCATATAAGTGTTATAATGGGAGGCTCCAGAGGGACTGCATTGTATCTTCTGCCGTAGGACAGGCTGCAGAACTCAGGCCTCAAGAGTGGAGTGCTCCAGCATAGCAGGTTCCATCACTGACACTGAGGTATACTGCATAGATGGAAACACTGCCAGGGTGTTTCCAGGTTCAACATTAATGTGGACATCAAGAGCTGTGTTGATACCAAGAGGCACAGGTGCCAAGAACACCTCTGGTGCTGACAACAGTAGCATCATCAAATAACCAAGAACTACCCAGTGCTGGAAGCAGTGACATTGGCCCATATGGTGCCAAAGTTGCCACTGTAATTGCTCAGTATTTTTGTAATAACCCAGATACATACAACCAATAACAATACATAAGAAGAGCATGAGCACAAGTCAACAAGCAAAACAGAACTTAATGTTGTAATAATAACCTGAGTTTGTTCTCTTACTGTTATAGTCCCTACATTAGATAAATAAACTTGCAGTCCCCTTACAGAATCTCAACTAGAATTAAAGGCCATTTTTCTCCTATTTGCAGCCAGACAGTTTTGAAGAAAAACTTTCAGCGAGATGTCATCAAAATCTGTCATTAAAAAAGGACTATTAATATAACTCCTTCAGCATGTTTTCCTGAGTGTGAGCTACTCCTTTCAGTAGTGGATATCTGTTTTTAAAGTCATTGGGCTTAGCACTGAAAAAGTCAGTGTAACTGACTAGCCTGGCATGTTTGTACGCAAACCTACCTAAGCCTACTGTGGAGAGATGATATGAGGTACCCCAGTGAGTAGCAAAGCAGAGGCATGTGATCACAGAAATCTGGATTGCTAATACTCAGTGACCTGATGCATGGAGAATGAAACAGGAACTGGTCATCAATTCCAACTAGAATTGTCTGCCGTATGACCTCTTCTACAGTCGTTGCCAGACATTCCCATACTGGCTTGAGTAAGTTGCAATATTTCTCGAGGACAATATCAATGAAGGGAAGTTTGAGAGTGGAAGATAATTATGTAGTTTTCTAGAGTTTAGAATAGTAGTTTTGAGAATTGAAGTAACCGGGGAGTCTTTTATGTATAAAGGAATTACTTGTGAAAGACATTTAACTATATTATCAATGCAATTCAATTTCCATTTGAGATAGAACGTGGCAATTATTATTAAACTGAACATTGTATAAAAAAAGTTAATAAATGCATTGATCTTCATATCAAATAAATAGGCTACAAAACTGGTACAAGATTCTCTAATGCGGATGGCAAGAAACACTACAACAAAAGCAGTCATTCATGGTAACTCACTGACCGTAAAACTGCAAAAATAAATCCCATCCACAGCTTTGGATTGAAGAAGTCAGACAAACAAAACTGATAAACCACCAGCAATGAAAATATACAGGACTAGTCTTAAATAATTTTATTTATTTTTGTTTGTTAACCGGGATAGCACACTGATTCATCTTAACCATTTGCAGGCACGGGCCATTTGAATAACATTCACCTAACAATTTAGAAAACAGAAGCGATACAGTTGTAATACCAAAAATATAGTATATACAATAATATATGAGAATTGAATAATTAAAACAAATTCAAAGACGTATTTGATGTGCAAATAGAAATATTCAGAATAAGACTAACAGGAGGAGCACATAGTGTGAGAACAATTTAGGGAATTGGAGTAAGTCACATGATGACAAAGCGGGTACATTTGGCTTGTTGAAAGTAGGCAAGACTTTAGATATTTTCTAATGCTGGGAAGGTGGGTGAAATCTCTAAAGTGGGTGTGGTTGGGGCAATCAAGGGACAATAATGCTGGAGACTTCACTGGATGTGGAACTATACTGCAATCCATGAGTGACATTACAAGCTATGAAGATTGAAGAGCAATATCCCAGACAAGGACACGTCATAATAGCATCATGTCTCAGTAAATGCTAATGTCAATAGACTAGTCTCTCATTCTATATGGATAGGACCTGGATGAAGCCAAACACACTGGTGCAATCCAAATTACACAGCCATTCTAACTGTCTACTGTCTGATGAAGCCAAGCACACTGGTGCAATCCAAATTACACAACCATTCTTAACTGTCTACTGTCTATCGGCATGTAAGAATAAAGCCAACCATGAAACAATGGATAATTCCTTCACTTATATCCCAGCTACAACAATGGGATAAAGTATGACAGCTGCGACAATATCGCACTTCCTGTATGTTGAGGCTAGGAAAGGGACTATTGCAAATTATTTATCACTAAAGTAGAACAAAACTACTTTTAGAAACTTCTCAATCATAAATGAAAAATATCAGACATCTATCCAAACGTTTCTTCATTCCACTACGAGCACCTGCAGAGATTCATTATCTGTAACTACCAATAATATCTGTCACGCTTGTACAGATTTATATAAGTTTATTTCTAGTAGATAGTAGGAACAATAATATCCACTTGTTAACCAGGTAAACCCGGACTCGCAGTCCATTTCAGGGGTAACTTGGGATCAATATCTGGTTAACTGACTCACTCAAGGTCACACAGGAGGCAAATGAGAGATTAGAAAGCAAACCTTATACAATAGGAACTACAGCTCACAGCCTTAACCCTCTGCGCCAAATGTCATTCTTAAATTGAACTTTGCTTGACTATAAGGAATCCTCCATTGATATAGTAACTATTCTACGAGTTCAGTCAGTAAGCAAGGGTTGTACCAGGACAATTGAAGCAAAATTTATGTTCATGGGTTCACCTTAAACAGTTTCATTACCTCTTAACTTTCTCACATTGGTTGGTGAATTAATTGTACATCTAATCTAGGTATTGATTTACCACAGTATAGCTAAATCCAAAGTACTAGTTATGTGGAAACATTCAGTCATAATTCTGTGAATAAAGGTTCACATATCTATAATCTAGCAAATTACATGCCCATACCCCAACTCAGTGTCTTGGAAAAATATCTTAGGAAAAGGATATGGTTAACCAATTTAATAATTAACAGCTAAATAACTGATATATCTCCACATATCATGTAATCTATTCATCGCATGGTGCCAGTAAAGTTATACAGTTAATCAATAAATTCATAAGAACTCAGCTACATGAAGACCACAGATTGCAATTAGGTAAACCACATGACAATGTTTTACAACAGTAGTCCCGTCCCCCCCCCGCCATCAGATGCGCAGTAGCTAGGCCCGCCCAACAGGCTGCCCATATGAATAAACATGAAGATGGTGAGGAAGTTAGTATGAATATTCATTTATTATTACTGGCATATGGTAAACATTACCAGACGCTCTTTAATGTATATTTAAGTGTTGCATGAAGAGTCATCATAGATGAGGCACTAGACAAGGATTCCATTACAGAATTGTGTTTAATGAAGATACCAAAACACTACAAAAGTTGTGGATCATTTCTTCCCAAAAAGTAAACACACATACCCACTTCCCAACAAAGCAATATACACACAAATGAAATTGATATAAGGTGCATTAATCCCAACACCCAGAGCCAGTACCCAACAAAAGAATACCAATCCAACTAACAGAAATCTGAAAAAATACACACAATGACAAATCATCCATTTGCTCACAGTTTTGTGAAATAGTCGCAGTCCAGGCGGCTGATTCTCCTTATCGGATTTACTTCCAAGTCGGACATCATATTGTTCTTCATTCCCAGACACTCTTAATGGGAACATCTCAGCACCGGCTACACTCTCCATTTGGTGAGCTTCCCGAAACTCACGGATGTGACCAAGGAAACCGACGAACAGCTCATTGTAATTGTTGCCGTATTTACTGCATCACATGAATTCATCTAAGTAGCTGGACACCATGTGTGTCAGGGTGCCATTTATGGCTTTAAAGTGTCTCTTGTAGCGAGACCACATGCTTTCCTCAGCATTGGTGTGTTCACCTGAGAGTAAGTCAACAAAATTGTGAGCATGATTTACTATCTGGTATGGATGTAATGCCATGTTAAGCTGCCCTCTGATCTGAAATAATTGTTGTTCCTGGCAGAACATATCGCTGGATAATAGGGAGTAATGTGCCAGCATCTTGTCTCTCCACAAAGGTCAGATACCCTTTTTTTTCTGAGCAGTCAAAAATTAAAAAGACCCAGTTGTCCTGTTTACCCACATGTCTACCATAGTTGTATTTGGCTTTTACTAAAAGGCTCTCATCAATCTGCACTTCCTTTCCAGGACCCCCAGGTAATATAGGGTCCTGGAGAAGTTTCCAGCAGATGTCTCTTAGGAACTGTCACCAGTCCACAATAGATTTTGGTGACACTCCAAGGTGAACTGCAGTCACTGTGACTGGAAACTTTTGAAGCCAGCAATAAATTATCCTCAGCAGAGATTGTGGAGGAAATTTACTTTTCTGAAAAAAAATGTTCCAATCTGCATACCACTTTTACATCTACACTTCTTGGCTCTACACTTCCAGGCATATGATGATCTGTGAGGAATAAGGGACCTTATACCCACATGATGCAGTTTCTCTCCTCAGGCAAAGTCCTAAAGGATAGCAAAAATGAAATCAGTTTAAGCAAGGAAGTGATTTCTACAATGAAATTCTTGTTGTAGCTGGACATTGTCACAAAGCCGCAAGACCCTCAGTATCTCCTGACCATTATTGTTGGAACATCAATTTTAAACTGAATAAACTGCCAAAATGACAAATGGCAAACTGCTATCAAAAACTAATTCTTTAGCTTTGATTATCTTTTATAAGATGGGCTGCTCAGAGTGTATTACATTGTAATTTCTATCTTCGTCTACACTACTTCACTTTTATTTAGCATTGTCACTGCATAATTATACCAACTCCAAGATCACACTACTTTCAGGAAGCAGGTTAACAACATTAGACAATGAATATTCATGATTTCACAGGTAAATCTGCACGACATGTCAGTCATGCATCATTTGCATTCTGTATCATGGCCATTGCGCATGTCAATCACTATGGCCATGTGTGAAACTGCTGGAGGGGTACTGTTGTAAAACATCACCAAAGACATACACAGCCATGTCTTTGAAAGAATAGAACACAAAAAGAACTGTAGGGTTCACTTGGTCCTGTGGCATAGAGTGATAAAGTTGAGGGTATGGTGCAGATGGCAATCTGATCATGCACTGGAAGGACCAAAGGGTTGGAGTGAGGGGTCACTGCTGGTTAGCCCCTCTTGCAGGAAGGGCAGCAGTCTGGCTCCCTGGGTCAGAGACCCCAGCATAAGTACTAAGAATTGCTAGTATCGGCTATTTTGGCTCCTGCCACATATAGGCCAAGAGGACATTCCAGGTTATGTGTGGAGGCACATGAGGATCTTTGTAAGCAGTGATTTAAGTAGTAGCCACCAACCACCATGGGAAGGGGACTAGGTGAGGAAGGAGGAACTTGAACATAAATGAAGGCTAGCAAACTTCCAGTTCTCGAATCCAAAAGGGAATGAATTAGCTGACTGACTCTCATCCTGGCCAAGAGGTCTGTAGGGCTCTTCTTTTGGATGAGGAATAAATTAGCTGGATCTTGCCTTGAGGGGAATGAATGGTTTGATAGGGGGTTGGGGGTGGCAGAGGAGGCATGATGGTTGGGAGTGAGGATAAAACAAAGAACTACAGGGTTGTAATGATATGTTTAACAGGCAAACATAGTTAAGATAAGTTTATCTAGCAACATTGTGTGGGATGATTCTATTTTTTTTTCTCTGGAACCAGCTTTTTACATTGATTTGCCTAGACTGTTGCTTAAGCTATCACTGTCAATTGCTTCAGTTATATATTTCCTTCATGGTGTCTTGGCAGCATATATGCAGCATTTAAATATAATTTTCATCATTATAACAATTCAGCACATTATCATGAACTCTCTCTATATGCAAGTATTTACATTTTGTTCATGTTGCCAGTGTTGTAATACTCAGTTTTGCTTTAGGATTTACCCTGGGCATGATAGTATAAATTGTACTTCTAAAACAGGCCTGTACCATTGAAAACATAGGAATCTATTCATAGATGTGGCCTTCGGTTGTTGTAGTTATGCAGGAGACTACCTGCACTGTAGTTGTGATTCACACACTTGCAAATCATGAAGAAAATACTGTAGAAGGTGCCACGATCTATGTGGCCACAAAGTTATATGTGTAGTAATGAATACACTGCCCACAAACAGGAGTCTTCCATATCTGTGAAGGTTTGGTCAGCATTACAAAGCTGAGCATCTCTGAATACTATAAAGTAGTAGGTTAACAATGTGGAAACAGGGATGGCGACATACAGCCCATAGCTGCTCTACCTTCACACCAGCCAACTTGACAGTTATATACCTGCCCCCAGAACAGTGACATTAACAGCCTGAAAACAATGGTAGTGAACCAAACCTCAAATCCTTCTCTTTACATTATATCAAAATGAACCCTGCTTCACAGCCATAGGCAATTAGGCTTAAACTTTTATAAACTGCCTTGCTGTAGTCCCTCCTGTTCCATCACTGTTCCTCTAAAATATTTTAGGTGAAATGTTTGAGGAATGTGGGTGGTACCATGCCATAATATCCTAAGGTACTTGCTTGCAGATACCAATATAACTGGGAGAGTATACAGTAGCTTAGCTGCCCATTAGTGTACTGTACAGTTGCTATAGGCAAAGGGTTGCCAGTATGTATGTGGCTGGATGAAAACTTCTGCTCGCCTGTGGTGGTTGAATCTTCAGCTGCTTTATGCACGTGTGGCCCCTTCTTGTCCACTATACTGTTCCCTGGATGACCATTATATACAAAGGCCACAAACATCACAGTCTTCAGGCACTGCTGGCTCTCTGTAACCTATAAGATCAGTCCAGGTGATGCATACTGTGCAGTACCACTGACATTACTACCCCCCCAATAACACTGCGCTGGCTGTGGTACACCCCAGTTTCCCATCTGTTTCCAGTACAGACACTGATAGCGGATGAATCTGCCCTCCTTTTGTGACAATGCTACACAGTATGCAGAATCCATGCCTGCTGCTGTTTTGGATGAGCATGACAGTATGCAATCTGCCCTCGGGGCAATGTTCCTCGATGGATAGTGCCAGCATCCAGTCTGTATACAGTCAACACTAGACACAATGCTTTTATGACAGAGTATACTATGTTTATGAATATCCTAGAATTTTTTAACTTCTTCTATGGTTATTTTTTGTATTGGCCATAGAATAAGATTACATTGTTTTGGGGTGGTCTGCTTGATTTTTACAAGTGTTTTATTTATTGGTTTGTCTATCTATCCATCTATCACTTGCAACTTCAGAAAGGTAGATTCCAAACAGGAGAGGTGCCAGCACAGAACACAGGAGGACTCGAACGGTAACTGGTCTCTTTTTAGTGGTAACTTCCCCTGTTTTGATCATCATCATCCTCTGTGTGAGCCAGTTGGCAAGCCAGTGGGTGGCAAAGGGCACCTCTGTTATTAGAGTCATCTATGTAACCCCCACATGTTGCACACAGCTCATGTCTTACAATTTCTTATTACAGTGAAATGCATTGTATGTACAGCATTTTGTCTTTTTTTTCTTAAGACACAGAGGTTTATATTCTGTACAGACAAACTAGAAATCAAACACTTAGTACCATAAACAAACATACTTTTCTCCATTCAGACTTTTTCATTCTTTCTGTTTCATAACCCTTTTTGACTGCCAAGTCTGTTGAACTCTATGTTGAATTTGCATTCCTATAGCGCCAAACCTTCCCAGTATAAACTGTAAATCTGACATGTTGGTAGTGTTGTCATTATATTTCTGAAAACCCAGTTTTGATTTCAGCCATTCTAAATACTTCATAATGGTATCAATTACATACCATTGTTACTATTTTGTTTCACTTGATATTGATTGTCCTCACTAATTTGCAATTTTAACACTTTATAAAACTTCACAATCCTTGTCAAGTTATACTACTTTTCTTTCTTTGAAACCTTATTGAGCATTTTAGTAATAGTCACAAATAAGAAAAACAAACAAGAACATTATCATGAACAATGTAATATGATACAGAAGAAGAAAAGAAGGCTAGTGTTTAGTGAATACTTAGTTATGTCTGACAATCCAGTCGAGGGTGGGAGTTAGGTACCCAATATATCCCAAAAGTAAGTACTTATCTTAGTCCCAGCTGTCTGAAACACAATCAGAATCAGGTAAGCTGGGTCTCGTTCACTTTTGTTTTTAGCAATCTTGCCCCATAAACAAAACCAAAGTAATCATTTTCCTAAGTGTTGCTACCATATACGTGGGAAAGAGCTTTCCCTTCTCCGTCAGCAATCCCATCCATTAATTGCATGCTAGTGTACAAGTTACTCTTCAGTCCTCATTATTTGTGCTTACTTATTTACTGTCTGTATAACCGTTTTATCCACTTTATTCCATTTGCCCCGACTTCACAACTCATTGTCTGCCTTGTCCTCCACTCTACTATTTTTTCTTCTTTTTTGCTTAATCACCTTGTGACGCCCGTGCCCTGGCCCAGCAATCAAGGAGCCTCAATACTCACCACTAACACCAGAGAGGGTGTCTCGTATAGGAGAAAGGATAACAAATACACACAGTAAAGTGCAATTTCCCTTAAGAGCACAAAGAGATCACAGTCAGCCTGGGGCTGTTTGCTCCCTTGCTCTCTAGGTCCCCAAATAAGACTCCCCACTGGTACAGCTATAGGGTCCAGATCTCAGCCTAGCTGGCAAGCTAACCTTCAGTACTCTCTCTGTCCAACCAGTGCTTCATGTCCCTGCCCAAGTAGCTGACACACACTTTGAGATAAGTACTTGTACAACTTCACAGACACTCCTGGGAAAGACTGGCACAGATTCCCTAGCTGTGCTCCTATACCCAGACTATACAGTAGTAATTCCTGCCACCACCAGCTAATAATTATCATCTACCTAAAGGCCCTTAAAAGGGTGTCCAATTATTACTGTGCAATATTATTATCCAACAGAAGTGTAAGTAAGCAATCAGGGCTTATTGGAAGGGCTTAGTACAGGATCACTTATAAGTATGCAATGTACTCTAGATCTTAATTTAACTCTACATAAACCAACCACAGTTGAAAAGGGTTTTAAAATATTATAGCAATAACCCACGCCTGGGTGTGGGTAATGCTGGATTTACCCACGGTTGGCGTAGTTTGGTCCCGAGGCGGCCGGTAAACAAAGCCAACCGTGGTAAATACAGCATTACCCACACCAGAAGTGGTTATTACTATTATAATGGCATTACTTAAGACAAGAAATAATTACTTTTCTTAAATAATGGCATTGTATAATGCCTCTTTACTGCCCTTCCACAGCTGTCTGGTATTCTGCGGCAGTTCTGATGTACTGCGCATGCCTCGCAGTTCATCAGAGCTGTGGGCAAAAGCACTGTTTAAGCTATGTTAAATGGGTTTAACATGGCGAGACAGCTTTAAAATAAGCAGCGGAGATCTCTGTTGCTTATTGTAAAGCTGTCTCGCTATGTTAAACCCATTTAACGTGGCTGTAAGCAACGGAGATCTTGCGATCTCCGTTGCTTTTAAAACTGTCTCGCTATATTAAATGGGTTTAACATAGCGAGACAGCTTTAACATAAGCAACGGATATTTCCGTTGCTTATTTTAAAGCTGTCTCGCTATGTTAAACCCATTTAATATAGCGAACTTTAAAAGCAACGGAGATCGCAAGATCTCCGTTGCTTTACACTGTGTCGCTATGTTAAAGCACTTTAACATGGCGAGACAGCTTTAAAAAAAGCAACGGAGATCTCCGTTGCTTTTTTTAAACCTGTGTCGCGATGTTAAACTCTTTTAACATAGCGAGACAGTGTTTTATACTAACGGAAAAAGTCCAGGCGACCGGACCTTTTTCCGTTAGTATATTGAGGGATTTACAACGGGCACGCTGGTTGGGCTGGCCAATCAGCGTGCACGTTTTAGGGGAGGAATTGTATAATTAATGATAAATACTAAAAACACAAGACACTACTACTACACCACAGTGCTATTTAAGAGTTCAGAGATCACACAGAAACTTAAAATAATTCAGTAGTACAGTTCTGACATAACAGAAAAACACTTAGTCTAATCTTTATAGTCCTAGCTATTTCTACAAGAAAACACACTTCTAAGATAACTTACTTAAGACAGCAGGCAGTGCTGTAAGTTGGATATAAAGACAAAAATGCTCAATAATCTCTGGCTCTCACTGTTTAAATTGAAACTGTGGTTCTGCTAAAACATTACATCATGTCACACTTTCCTTGTGTTCCCAGGCTGACACATTAACTACATTAATATTCTTAACACTTACCGACTTGTAAACATGAAAGGCAGTGATTAAATAATTTTAATTTCAACGGCTCAACAAGAAATGATTGACTTAGCTTTCTTTACAGCAGATGGCAGTATTGCTACAATCGTGAAGTTCAACATTTTAGTATTTTCTTTCATTTAAGGAAGAAAGCCTGTATTTTACATTCATATATACAAATGACAGAATTATGTATCAAATTCTATTTGGCTAGGCTGGCAGCCTTCACCCATCTCTATCTAATCTTCACACACCTCTTCTCTGGCTTGTACTTTTTAATATTAATCTAGGAAAACACCTGCCTGTTTTTCTGGTTAGCATTTTTTTACTTTTCAATTGTTTCATCTTTCTCTGCATTCTGTATTTGAGAATCTACAGAAACCTCCACATTATCCATCAACTGTAGCAAACCTAAACTCTATACTTTTTATTGTAGAGCATTCCCTTTTGTTACAGTGCTAGTTGTGTTTTAACATAATATTACTACACACATTTAATTATGGCTCTTAATAACCAGATGCATGAACTTTAATTTAGGCTGGTTTAATAAGTCACTGATATGCATGCTTACAATTGCACTCAAATTATAGTAATCATAATTAATTAGACATATGTTCTGTGCGGTCATACAATCCGTATTTTGCGTTTACACACTACCTCAGTTGTGCTATTCAACCTTTGTCAATTTCTGCACTACAGTCTACTCTTGCAGACTGACTCTGGCCAACGGGACCTTCCCAGTCAACAAACAAACAATAACTGCTAACATTTGACTACTATATTAAGTAATAGATTCAATGGCAGTCATTTTGTATCCCACAGATCATTTAAATAATAATCTGCTTTCATTTTCTTCTGTGATATTTCTGTTTTATTCCCTTTAACTGCTGAGTGACAGCATTTTTTCACTAATCTAGGTAATTTAAAAAATACTTACTCTTTTACTATTTTACATGACATAATGTCCTTTTCCGTAGCTATTCTGTATGACTGACAGAATATTTGATGTTTTCTGGACTACTTCTGTAAGATAAGCCCCCCTACAACCTCTTTTATTTTTTGTCCACTTTCTGTAATGCCTTTCAAACCTCTTGCATTGGTACATAACATGGGTAGCAGCAATATTTCAAAACAGCTGCAAGTCAGTCTGCAAAACTACTATCAGGTCAGGGAGGTAGAGTACAGCAGGATCAGAACTGGACTCTAGTACTGGCCAACAGAAGCACAAATCAGTGTATGCTATACAGAATTCAAACCAGTGCTGGTCAGACATTCCAAAGGTATCACAGATTCCTCAATAAGTGAGCTGAATGCAGTCATTGAAAATTCTAGAATAATAACCCTCAAGATATTCCACACCCAGGAAGACCAGAAACCCTCTAAGACTACTACAAATAGATTAACGCAAATTCGAGAGAATGAACTGACAGGAGACATCACTGATGAAAATAATTCAGAATATGTCCAACAGGGGCATACAAAGGTCATCAGAAGCCCTCAATGTTACAGGGATACTGATTTAAGTATTTTTAAATATCTGAGACAAAGCCAGAGAGGCAAGATTATGTTGGTTTGGACATGTGCTGAGGAGGGATGCTGAGTATATTGAGAAAAAGATGCTAAGGATGAAGCTACCAGGTAACGGGAAAATAGGAAGGCCTAAGATAAGGTTTATGGATGTGGTGAGAGAGGACATGCAGGTGGTTGGTGTGACAGAGCAAGATGCAGAGGACAGGAAAAAATGGAAACAGATGATCCGCTGTGGCGACCCCTAACAGAAACAGCCAAAAGAAGATGATGATGATGAAATGCTTACATTTTTTTTAACTTGTACTTTTTGCAGATATTCTTACAGAATGTTTAGCATAACAAAGATGGATGTCAGGATAATGCCTTGTACATACAGAGCATGTGCTGTGTTGTTAATATCACATGCTAGGTGTAAAAGTGGTCAGGTAGTAGCAAATTGTAAACATAGCAAAAAAAATTTACAGTAATTTTACCCCTCAAGATAATTTTTTTTTTTTTTTTTTTTTACCAAATGCCATGAACATTACTAGGCTGCCATGATGCAGGGCTTTTTAAACTTGTAGTAGAATCTTATCATAGTAGCTGATGCCTTTAAAACGTGTATAGTCTGAAAATGACCTAATCTAGGTTACTATTAGTGTTAACTGTACTTGTGACTGTTTTTTTTTTTTTTTAATGCATGCAGCTACTGGACAAGTATACAGTTACACACAATGATGTCATGACAGTGCAAAACAAGAGCAGTATTGGATGCCCACTGCCAAAAATATGTAATGTGTATCTTCCTACATTAAGCCCTACTGAGTGATCCACAAACTGTGTGATCCCTCACTCACAAACAGCTTGAAAACTTGCCAGCGTTATCAGTGACGAACTAGCAACTGAAAAATGTGCCAGAATGCCTAGTAGGATAAGGAGAATTAAAACACTGTGAGAGAGGAACAGGTGGGCCAGGTAAAACAGGAAGTAGTAATAAATGTATGTGTAATTGTTAATGTATATTATTTAATGTCTATTCATGTATATTACTGAATGCTTGTTTAAAAATATTTGTAATATGTTGGAGCTTTTCTCCCAGGGCCTCCTCTGAAAAAAATTTTTTTTTGACTAAACCTAGTTAGACAACTCTGGTAAACAAAATAAAATAAAAATAAATTAACCATACTTTTTGCAGTTATTAAATAGAAACGATAAACCAGAACAGTCAACTAGTAAGACACTAAATAATTGCAGTTCCAGTACACAGCATCCAGATATCAGCACCAGCACTCCAAATTAATCCACAGGTCTCTTTGTAGAAGTTCCAAAAGATTTATTACAAAAATACACTTAAATCAGGTTAAGCGCTTTCATCTTACATTAAAGACTTCATCAGAACATTGATTCATACTTGAATTGGACTTTTTATAAACCCATCCCCAAGTCACATGGGTTGAATCCTTAAGTGTCTATTAAATTATCTGTTAAAGTGCCAGTGCTCATATTAACAACTTCCCCTATACTTTTAAATACACATTTTCCTAATTATGCTTAAAAACATTATTTAAAATAATTCAACAAATAAAAATACATTTAAACATACATTTGGTTAATTAAAAACTTCCCATATCAAAATTGTTTGTGTTTATAACAGAGGCTTTACAGATATATATTTGTTGATTCCAGGATAAACAGATGCATTAAGCTATATCTGCCACCTGGTTTCTTTCTCACCTACTGTTTTTTTAATGTCCCCTCCCCTACTATTGGGTTTAATGATTTCTAAAATGCCAAAATGAAAAGTGTTACATTTTCCATAAGGCATTTTTTTCATCATGTTTCTTAATACAGTACAAGTGGTCATATATTCTATTGCGTAGGCACCTGATGGTCTTACCTACATAGAAACAAGCACACTGTGTACATTTAGTGAGGTATATTAAATATTTGGACCTACAATTCCCTTCCTTAAACCTTATGACTGAGTTATTGTAATTTTCCAACTTAATACTGGAACTGTTCACAATGTATTGACATTGTGAACAAGTTCCACATTTTCTAGTACCTAGATTTACCCTAGATGGAACACTAATGGTAGATTTCTTTTCTAATAGATTTTTAATATTGTTTCCATTCCTATACACATAGGTAGGTGTATCTCCTACAACTTTGTGCACTCCTTCATCTACCCTTAAAATGTTCCAATTTTTTCTAATTATGTTTTTAATTACCCCACTTTCGGGTGCATACCTTAGAATACATGCTTTACTATATTTACCTCCTTCTGTCTTAAAATTGAAATTATTGTCAACATTTTCACTGGCAATACCTAACAGAGGTTTATACCTAGTTCTACTATATTTTTTTACATATTCAGTAATATCGTATATCATATTCCAGAGGTACCCTCTGTCTGAAAAAAAAATGCCCTATTTTCATTAATTCACTGTCTAACTCAACAGGATCTGATGTCATCCAGGCCACCCAAATGCATTGACCTTTTATAATGTTTCTTTTCTGTAGATATGGATGATTGCTTGAAAAATGTAGGTATGAATTACTAAAGGTAGCCTTTCTAAAAATGTTAGACTTAAACTTTCCATCTTTAATAGTTATAAGTGTATCAAGGTAGGGAATGCTTTCTTTGTCAGTATTAAATGTAAATTTAAAATTCTCACTACATAAATTGAGATATTCCTTAAACTCTTCTAGTTCCCCTTTACTACCTTTCCACACAACAAAAATATCGTCAAGGAACCTGAGGTAACAGGACATATACCTCCTCCATTTTGTATTTATAATGAACTCGTTCTCCCAGTCTAGAAGTACCAAATTAGCAAATATGGGGGCACATGAGGCCCCCATTGCCACTCCCTTAATTTGTAATATTCTCCTTCATAGAATATATAATTATGGGAAAGCAACAAGTCCATAAATTCTAATATCAATAACGTTCTGTCCCACGTTCTGTCCCATGACACACATCCTGTCCTCATAATACTTTTTTCAAACCTAACCATCCCTTCTTCCTTAGGAATACTTGAGAACAAGTCGACTACATCAATTGTAATGAGACATTCTGCTTCATTAACCATGTGGGGTTGTAACCTTCCTAAAAAATCCCATGAATCAGCTACTAAATGTTGGATACTTTTAAATGTCGTTTTCAACCATTTGTCTATAACTTTCCCAAATGGGAAAGACTTAGACTCACTTCCAGAAATGATAGGTCTAAAAGGAGGGTCTTGAATATTTTTATGGATTTTTGGTATCCCTACTATAGTACTAATTATGGGACTATCAACTTTTAAGAATTTATACAGGTCCTGGTCGATTCTGTTTTCTAACAGCAAGTCCTCTAAATACAGGTTAATTTTTCGATATCCAATGTTCACTTCATTTAGAGATGAAATACAATAGTTACCAGATTTCAATAGAATAGTATGAATTTTGTTAGTATAATCACAAGTGGGGTAAAGTACTACCCCACCCTCCTTGTCCGGTTTCATAATTCTTATATTTGAGTCCCCCTGCAATTGTTTCAAAGTAGTATATTCCTCAAATGTTAAATTACATTGATATTTGGTATTTCTACATACCTTACTATACTTATATATGTCGTCGGTAACTAGTTTTTCAAAAGTTCTTAACAAGTTGTTTAAAGGTGGTGTTTAGTTACTGTTCACCTTAAATTCTTTATTAATAACATTCGATTTTCCATCAAAGGTGACTCCTAAATTTAACTTCCTTATATATTTTTTAACATCTACTATACATTCTGTGACATTGAAATGTTCCTTAGGGATGTACTTCATCCCTTTGGACAATAATGTAAAATGTGTATTTTTGTAATAAATCTTTTGGAACTTTTACAAAGAGACCTGTGGATTAATTTGGAGTGCTGGTGCTGATATCTGGATGCTGTGTACTGGAACTGCAATTTTTTGCAGTTATCTAAACTATCCTGAAGAAATATATTCTTGGTTACAGTTTTGCACATGATTTGGTATGTAGGCTGTCAACTAGTCAGCTAGATTTGTTCATTCCTACAGGTGTCCTTAACATACCTCTTAAGCACAAGAAATCTGGACAAAGCCAAAACTAATGTGTGTGTGTGGGGGGGGGGGGGGGGGCAAAGGCCAAAAATAAGGGATAGATTTTAAATGCTGCTCTTATAAACTTAAAAAGTATATGGAATAACAGGTTTTGAAGGATGTAATGTATGAAACTCAAATATATGTCATTTTTTTTAGTATATTGTATCCTCAATGGTTTGCCAGAAAACCACACATTTTATAAGGAACAGACCACAAATATGAGGCAAAAATCTAGATAGTCTTAAAAAAATCTGGAAAATTTAGAGATACAGTCCCCTAAATATAAGACACTTGTGATGCATGACCCTTTTTCTGTCTTTTTTTTTTTTGAAGTTAGCAGAGTGAGAGACAGCGCAGGGAAAGAAAGAGTGCACATGTTGATGTTTTGTAGTACTATGCTGCCACCTTGTGGCTAAGAGACTGTTAGTTCTCAGAGTTTGTATTGACACAATATAGAACTGGCAGTGCCTAGCATTTCAGATTTACTAAAGCAAATGCTTTAGTGTGTACAACTCAGATAATCAACTTTAAAATACACATTTAACTACATGTATATGCATGTGAACAAGCTCAGCATTGCCATCTACTAGACCTCAATAATAATGCAGTAATTTCAGTAGTAATAATTCATGTTACGCATGTGCTTCCTGTAGTCTAGGAATTTAATCCCTTGGCCTCTGTCTGCCTGCTTTAGAATCTGAGTAAGTCACCTAACCAGGCAGTACTCGGTGTCACCATTGATTAAAGAAATTTCTGTACAGTGGACTTACATGGCTAACAAAAAAAAGAGCAGGTATTAGGATATTGTTCACCTTGCTCAAGTTATCCTTAACAGATTTTGTTTATAAGAGGTAAATAATAATGATTACAGCTAAAATGGCGTCTGCCAACAGTACATCTGTATTTTAAAATGATTCATTTATTCGTGATATAAGGATACAGTTTGTCACATCAGATAAAAACTGTCATTCCTCTCAATGCCACACACCTAGCTCAAGTCTGAAATACTGAATTATTGCTGGATTTCATCTTCTTTCTCTACTTCCAACAAAATGCATTACCTTTTTCCATTTCTTTACACCAAGAAAATGTGCCTCACTAATGCAGGGTATTGGTTCTGTAACAGCAGCAGAAGGGCATCTCTTTCTGTCCACATTTCCTCAGAAATGCAACATTTCAAGAAGCATGGGTCTATAGTAGCTTATGCTATTGTGTGAATGCCAGTGACAGAAGTAGTTTTTTTTTTGTAGTGACAGAAGTAGCTTTTTTGTAAAAAAGTACAATTTATTTATATTTTTCTGTTAGATGAGAGGGTCAAACTGGGCAAGTTCTTTTTACCCCAAGAGAAAAGTTCCAGACACACAAGATTTTCTAACAAAACGTTGCAATATAGCAGATGCAGAAATGAGTACACACACAAGAATATACAGGGAACAAGTACAGTGATAAAAAAGGAAACAGATGCATGTGTCAGTAGTAAATAAGCAACTGTTAGCCTGGCTCCATAGCTCAGAGGGATGGAGCTCTGATTGCAAGCCAGGCGACTGGGGTTTGATTACTGGCCCCAGCACTGCAGCAGCCAGACAGGCAGGGAAGAGTGAAGGGGCAAAGCCCCCTTGTTTCTACCAGGGAGTGAAGAGAGTTGCACACAGTCACTAGTACACTGAGTAGATGCGATTCCCTTGGTGGAGACCAGGGAAACCACTTCCCATACTTTGAGGGTGTGGCAGGGCTCCATGAAAGTAAATTCCCTTGTGAAAGTGAGGAGATATCCTTCATGATGATGCACCTCTCAACTGTCCCTGATTTTGACTCAAATTTTAGCTCTGTCCCTCTTAATTCCTCCTAAAACTAGTGACTTTTGGAGGTAAGGTGGTGAATTACACAATGAATAATGACAATAATTAAGAGTTATAGACTTCTTTTACTTCAGAAAATGTGTATTAATTCATATGCTCTGATTCTGTCAATGTTTCAAGTTAATAGCACTAATATTTTAAAAGTGGCCCTGATTGTCCCTGATTTTTTTCTTGACTTGTCCCTGATTCTCTTGAAATTTTTTGGTTGAGAGGTCATTGAGACACTAAATGTTCCCATCATTGCCAAATGCCAGGTTTGTGCAGAGTGGTTAAGGCTGCATAAATCATGAACCACCCCTGATGAACATCTGAATGATAGACCTTCATGGCTGACTTTCACCATGGTGACAGAGAACAAATGGGCCAACTGATTGGGAAGGGACTGATAATCGACAGGCAGTGGAAGGAAAGTGAACAAAAAAAAATAGTAAATGACTAACATTTAAAGTAATTCACAATCAATATTTGTAGAGCAACAACTACTTTACCCACTTCAGGGTCAAGAAGCCAGAGTCTATGCCTGCAAATAATGTAAATAAGAAAGGAAACACTTGTGGATGAGATACTAGTCCACTGCAGGATACACACATTTACACTATTCTTACACCTAATGGCAGTTCTGAGCATCACCAAATTGCCTGCTCACATCTTTGGGATGTAGCAGGAAAACGAAGAAACAACTTGGGAAAACCTACATGGACATAGGAAGGACATGTAGTCTTTGCACAGCAGGCACCCCAGTCAGGAATCAAACTGCCATATTGTGCAACCCAGTTTAGATACATTACCAATGATATATGATCAAAGTAAGAGTTCCAGCAGAACGTGAATATTTGGCAATGAATATAAATATAAGTTGGTTTTGACTAAGCTTTGCTGTGGGTCTTTGCAGAGGCATCCAGGCAGGTGATCATGGATGAGCACAGAGACAGCATCCCTAAAACTGTCTAACTTAATAAGCAAAGTTTTTATCAAGATAAGAATGTTTTCTGCATAAAACTAGGCCTGTGATCTATGTTCCATTCCATCTTTGCTACATGGCAATGATACAGGCATCACTATTTTCTAGAATATACTCCAACCAAATGGATTGGGCTGCGGTCTTCCACAAGGCCTCAGACTATATAGATCAGGAAAGTACTGCCAGCATAGTGGATAGAAAATACAGTTTTAGAAGCAGGTTTGTGTAAACCACAGATAGCTAAGCACCTAAATTACTACTCAGGAGGCCACTGTATATGCTGACATCTGTGCAAGTTTGTCACCAAGTCTGAAGAAGGTGGCTTAGGGCCATCAGTCTAGCTAGTAGCCAACATCAGCTGAAGAAGGACAGTATGTATGTTGCACTATATAATTTACATCCCTTATAATATGTTTTAAATTCTGCAGCCGACACCTTAGCATATGTTGTGGTGTGTGTCTTTAGTGTAGTCATTATCAGGTCTTGTTTTCCTGTCTCTTTGCTTCAGCTATCAGTATATTATGGCTTGGTCCAGTGACCACTAATGACATGTCCATATGGTTAGTATCCTGGAGAGAGAGTCTGGCACAGTTTATTGATATGCTAGAAGTAGGTATTATGGGCATTTCCAAAATATCTACAAAGATGTTTGCAATCATGCCATCTGCACTAACATGACCTGGCAGTTTGTGGAATAATACTCCTTAATGATTCTTCTTCCCTCTTCCCAGCATCCTGCATCCGCTGCTAGGTCTGTTAGCTGATCCAATACATCATTGGAGCCATTTTGTATCTCAAGGACATCCTGGAGAGTTCTGCTGTCATTTAATAAGCTGAGAGGGTTCTACTGTGACCTACCTACCCGAGACCCCCCCACCTCCCTTGGTAACTATGGTTACATCCATATGGGTAGGCATGCAATGAGAGATATTGCAGTATTATCACAGCACCTCAGTCATATCTGCCCATCCATCACCTCTTGGGACATGCCATCCATTACACAATACTCCTGTCTTTACTAGGGATCAGAGGGAAACACCTACACCATCACACACACACCCCACCGATGATAATACCTTTCCCTCACTGCCATTCTATCAGTTGCCTGAGCTGCTAAATGAACCTGGGTTTTCTGAGCTGTAGTAAATGCTATATCCCTCTATGTGGCCAATAACAGCCCTTCACAATCACATATGCCATCCAGTGTGATCCCTTTGAGTCCTTATTCTTAATATGAATGAGTCTTTTATGCTTAACACTATCTGCAGATATGCAATGCTTGCATAGTGGTAAAACATTCATGGATTGGGGTACTGGGGAAGTTTATATACATACCTAAATACTATAGTATACAGGTAAGGAGTGTATCACATATCATGGCCATAAATAACTTGAGGGCACTAATTATTAGCAATGGGCACTATTATGATCTTGTGATTAAGATACAAAGTGTTGTAGACCCTTTAACAGTGAGTAGGATAGGTCATTCATCCTGTCCACTATAGAGTTTGTCCATATGACTCAAGTGCCTTATTTCTGCAGAGTGGCTCTGACCATTCCCTAGTGTTGTAGCAGTTCTTACTAAATTGGCATGGAAAAGCTGTTTGTTGTGCAAAAGAGTTGTCTATTACAGCCCGACAAAGCATGCAAAAGCAGCATATTTCATCTAGGAGAAGAGGCTTTCAATTAAGAAAAAAAAATTAAAATCAGTCACATATTGTCTAAGTTTGTTGCTTACTACAGTTAACACAAATATGTCAGTGTGAGTTTTTAATGCAGCTAGCTGAGTGCAGATCCATCCAGCACCCCTTGATACTAACTAACTTGTGTGTAAAACACTAAAACATTTGGAAGACTTGATAGTAAGTCACTGCATCATTCTCAGAATTATGCTAAACTGGCAGGTAACACATGGGATTAAGGCTACAAATTGTTAATAATCTGCTTCCTGAAGTAAAGGGTTTTATTCCCTTCATTTGCCTACTGTTTGATCGTATGCAAGTTAATTAACAAGTGCAGTGATTAGACAAGACTCGTCAATGGTCTTCTGGACTGTGCGCCTAATAACAAACAATATTATACAGGTCACTGTTGTCACTTGTTCAGTGTAGTCCTGTAAAGTATATCATTGCACAATCAGAAATGTAAAATATAGCTAGATATCATCAAATAGCAAAGATGTAATTTCAGCTGTAAAAGGCAGCAGTTCTGGCAAATGAATAGATTGATTAGCAGTGGATGTAACTGAAGCTGGCAGGTGCATGAAAAATGATGCTCCTCTGTTACTAAATATCCCCTAATCAAGGAAAGGTATGGAATGAGCTTTACAGGCAAGTATGTTTGTGGTCTGATATCTCATAACAAAGGAAAACGGTCTCTCGTGTAATATTGTTTGGTTGCCATGGCTGCATGACATCCAGCAAAATTCATCATTTAGGGAAACAGGTGTTATAAGAAATAAATTCTGATATGGGGGAAACAGTCCGTATAAAATAAAAGGTAATGAATCCAATTTCAGTTATCAGTCACATATAGTGTTCATGTCAGCATAGCTTCTTTTAATTTTAAGGGTTACTATGTTAGTTGCTTTTTCAAGTATACAATATATGTGCAATATTGAGTGCCTTTTCTGTTTTTTCAAGTGCAACAATGTCAGTGCATTGAACACAAGCAATTATGTTAACTTAAGAGGTAAATGCATTTCATGATGTTGTACTTTAATGAAACTGAAAACAAAAATTATGTTTAAATTCTAAGGCATTATGCCAGCAGACAAGGCAGTCATAGTATAGCTGGAGTACATCAAGTAGTGCTCACTATTAATCTTATTTAATGTTCTAGTCACATGACCTGGTCCCATAGCTCAGGAATAAAGCCTTGACTATGACCCAAATAACCCATGTTCAGTTATCGACAAAGGTATTGGAGAAGCTGGCAGAGAAAGTGGCTAGTGCTGGCTCAGCTATCCTGGGTGAATGGAAGCAAGTTTGGTTCAATGAACTGGTGACAAATACAGGAATGTACTGCCCACAAAATGAGCCTAGTTGGCCCATGCTGCACCGTGATTTACCAGTCATGTGAGGAACATTAGTGAAGCTTGTAGAAGCCACTGATGAGAGGGCATTAGTACTTACAGCAAAAATCACATTCCTACTCAAGGATGACAGCTTTATTCCAAGTACATTCAATTTTCACTCCCAGGGAGACCATGGGCCATGGGAGTTCCCATGCATGGGGAATGAATGAATCATGTGAGTTGCCAGGAGGGATGGACTGAGTATCAGTGGCAGACTGGAAAAATAAATGACTACCCATTTTTTAATATTGCAACAGAGTATATGCAGCTGACCTTTGAAGTAGTTGAGATGGCTAGAAAACAAATTTAGACGCAAGACAATTTGTCGGGAAAAGAAAAAGAAAAGACATTTCAAAATATCACTGCTAAAATATATGGGACTTCACAGATGTCCATACCAATAATGTGTTCTATTGCACCAAGTGAATGCTATAATACTTTCTGCACTAAAATGTTGCTGATAAAAATAAAAAGGCTAAAATAAATTGCAATTATAGTGGCAAATAAAATGTCATCACTGAATCTAACATAATAAATGAAAAGTACCCATTTCAAAAATAAACACTGTCCCTGGACATAAAACATTTCCACCTCATCCATTATTGTAGCTCAATGTGTGTGTATGCACCTTTAAGAAGCTATCCAAGGACTTGCACAAGTGTATAAAATACGGAGCACGTGCAAGGCTGATTGCCATTTTGTCGTAAGATGTTACGATGTAAGCATATATGTCTGCAAGATCTGTCTGTTAATCAGTTTGTTTATATTTTATGATGCTGGTATCCATCCTGATGGGTTTCTATATATTAAAGCATCTAAACGAAATACCATGCCTGCTTGTCATTTATGTTAGAGAAGGATGATTGACATAGTGTCAGAAGTGGGATGTCTAAAAGGACATGGTGTAACAGGAAGCATGGCCAAAATTACTTGTTTCCAGAAAGAGCTACAGTTTCTTCAATTTAAGCCTGACAGGCACATGGTTAGTATTGGAAGAATATACAGAAGTGGATCATCCCTACTGCAAGCATAATTCGCAAAACAGGTCAGAAACGAATTTCAGATGTTAAAACTTGCTCAAATTTCTTATTCTCAAAATATGAAACTAAGCATAAACGATGTTCGAATAAACTGATATGTCTGATACTGATAAAATATTCAAATTACTACGGAAAATGTTTGAAATAAAGTCCGAATTGCATAAATCTAATAAAATAAGAGGAAACGACCGCATTTTTGCTAAGCACATATTTTTTGTATTAAAGATATAAAGATATCACAGTTATCAAGTGTTCTGATGTTTGTGCAGTATTACAGTAAAGTTATTTTGCAAAATACAGCCATTTCAGAGCCTATTTTGCCAATTACAATATTTTGAAGAGTTTATTGTGCATTTAAATGTTATTACAAGCTCACAGAATAGTTTGTTCATACATAATTACAAGGCCATATTTTCAGTGTGTTTGTGCATACTTTGTGGGCATAGCAAACAGATTTCAAAAACCCAGTGCACCTGTGTTTGACAATAATACTGCAGAGAACTGGAGTGTTTGAGTAAGAGTATGATATTTTCATACAGGCTGCATTTTCTGATAAATATTACTGTACAAAGGCATTTATTCTGCTTAATTTAGCTGGATCAGAAGCCATAGAAAGGGAATGTTCATTTGTGTATGTACCTTCTATCTTTGCAGGAGAGGGGGAAATTGTCAAATAGTTGTACCGTCTGAGTCAACCCTGGTTGCTTAAAACAAATTTAGAGAAATGTGTAACCTCCAGACAAATGTTACAATGGAAAGGTGCTTATTTTACACAAGGGATCAAAAGCCTGGTGAAACTTTTGCAGCATATATAAAGGATTTGAGGAACAAGGCTAAAATGTGCAGATTTGGTGATGTAAGAGTTGAGGTGATAAAATACAGACGTGTGTGGTATTAAAGATGATGCTGTGAGAAAGATTTTGCTTTGTGACAGTGACTTAACATTGAATAAGTCCACTGAGATTTGTCAGATAAAGGAGCTCACAGAAAAGCACACACATATGCTTACAAATGAAAAATGCATGCTTCCAGTAACTTCTTGATCACATGCAGCACGTGGTTACAAGAAACAGACCCAGACATGTGGCAGCTGCTGTAGCCCCTGCAGCACCTACTGGTAAACCCCAGAGCTTTCCAGCAAGTTCTAGAGGTCAAAGAGTCCCAGTGAAGCATACGAGTGAGTCAGCAAACCCAAAGCCTGGGACCCCACCCAGTTTCATTGTCAACTGTCATAACTTTTTTTTTTAGAAATCATGAATCTAAACAGAAAAAAATGTTTAGCTTTTGGTCAGCAATGCCACAAATGCAATAAGTGGGATCATTTCAAAAGGTTTTATAAATCAAAAGGCCCACATTCTTTTATTAAAAGGGAACATTTCAAGATACGTGTTGATCAATTAGAAAGCTGCAACCCTACTCTTTATGTTGATGGTGTGTCAGTGCTTCATGAAACAGTTAATTTAGTAGATTTAATGGCAAAGAATGAAGCATTTTGTACTGTTCACATAAATGGAAAACCCATAGAGTTCAAAGTTGGCATATGTTCCGAGTGCAATGTTATGTCAGCAGCAACATTTGCTAGAGTGTGTCATGGTGAAAGGCTTGATTTGGCAAAGTGTGCAAAGCTTGTTGCTTATGATGGTGAATAAATTCAAACTGAAGGCTCAACTCTGCTGGAAGAAGCTACAACTTGTTATTTTATGTGGTCAAGAGGCATATCCAGTCATTATTTGGGCTCAGAAACAGTTTGAAAATGGGACTGCTTTCATTTAATAAGGGAGTCCCATCAAGTTAGCTTGAAAGACCTCTACTGTAATTTCACCCAGTACATTTTTTCAACCTATGCTAATATTTTTGAAGATAAACTGGGGAAGCTTTCAGTTGTGAACTTCATGAAGTTTGACCCAGATATCAGTCCAGTTCAAAAAGTTCCAATAACCATGCAGGACAGAGTCAAAGCCAAGTTAGATAAAATGGTGTGACAAGCTGTGATTTTTCAGTAGGTTCATCAACTCCAACTGAATGGGTATCTTCTGTGGTGGTAGCTCATAAGAAAAGCTCAGATGACATCAGAATATGTACTGATCCATGAGATTTGAACAAAGCACTAAAAAGACCTCATCATCCAATGCGCACAGTCGAAGAAGTCATAGCTCTGATACCAAAAGCCAGTTTCTTCCATCTTAGATGCAAAGAGTTCATTTTGGCAAATTCAGCTCGACAAGAAATCCTCATTGCTCACTACTTTAAGTACTCCTTTTGGAAGTTACAGAATTCTGAGAATGCCATTTGGGATAAATTGTGCAAGTGAAGATTTTCAACGTGCAGTGAAGCAACTTTTTTCTGGGTATCTTTGTGCTATCATCGTAGACAACATACTAGGAGGTAGTGGTGAGGTTGAGCATGACATAAACCTAAGAAAAGCTCTGGAAAGAGCACAGAAATTTAATCTTAAGCTCAATCCACACAAATGCACAGTCTACAGGAGGTTACTTATGTTGGTCATTTATTTACTAGTTCAGGCCAATGACCAGACCCTTCTAAACAAACAGCCATTCTCGAGATGCCAGCTCCAGACAAAGTTCAAGCCCTACAACATTTTCTTGGCAAGGTCAACTATCTGGGCAAGTATATTCCAGACTTGAGCCAACTTTCAGCATTGTTCAGAGAGCTGACATGTAAAGATGTACCCTGGTCTTGGTTAGGACACCACCAAACAGCATTTGATGCCCTGAAACAGAGAATTGCTAGTCCACTAACTCTCAGATACTATGATGTTCACAAACCAGTTACTCTTTCATGTGATGCTTTGAAATTTGGTCTTAGTGCAGTCATTTTACAAGAGGGTCAACCTGTTGCCTATGCATTGAAAACTCTTACCCAACTGAAATGCAGTATGCTCAGATTGAGAAAGAGCTTTTGGCAATTGTGTTTGCATGTTCTAAGTTCCATGATTATGTTTATGGTAGGCCTATCCAGATTGAAATAGACCACCAACCTATGGTCACTATCTGGAGAAAGCTTATGCATTCCACTCCAGCCAGATTGCAACACATGATGTTGAGATTGCAAAAGTATACCTTTACTCTTGTCTACAAGAAAGGCAAATGTCTTTATCTTGCTGATACATTATCCAGATCACCCAGAAACACCACTGAACAGTATGAGTATGAGAATGAGAATGAGAACCTGGATTCTGAAGTCATGGAAGTGAGAATTTTTTTTCCACATGTCTTGAGTTGAGAGATCACACAGCCAGTTTTAAAAAGGCTCAACCACTTTATCAGTCATGGAAGGCCATCAAAGCAATCTAGTCTAGCTCAAGTACAACATTATTTTCCATACAGAGATGAGATTTTGTCTGAGAATTGTATCATTATGAAAGGTCTGAAAGTAATTGTTCCAAAGTCCTTGCAACAAGAGTACATTACTATCTTGCATTATGGTCACCCAGGAACCAACTCTTCCAAAAGAAGGGTGAGAGGACTATTATTTTGGCCTTCTATGTTACAAGACAATGAGAGAGTACTTTTATCCATTTCTGAGTGTAATAGTACAAAGCCACATCAACAGAAGAAACCATTTTAACTAAACCAGATTCCTGAACTACCTTGGTCGACAGTAGCAACTGACATCTTTGAGTGGAATGGTCAACATTATTTGGTGTGGTATCAGCAGACTCTTACTCCAATTGGTTCGAGATTGACCTACTTCCTAATTTAGCATCTAGTACTGTAATTACTAAGATGAAGCATCATTTTGCAGTCTATGGTAGTCCACACAAAGTGATTTCTGAAAATGGCATGCAGTTTACAAGCAAACAGTTCAAAAAATTTGCCAAAGAATGGGATTTCACTCATGTCACGAGTAGCCCAGAGTATCTACAGTCAAATGGTTTGGCAGAACATGCAGTCTAATGAACAGACTAGAGAAGTCAGAACGAGACAATAGTGATTTTTCCTGAATCTTAGAAACATTCCTCGTGATAAACATCTACGTTCACCTGCTCAGAGACTTCTGTCGAGACAAACCAGAACCACATTACCAATCAGTAGTCAATTGTTGGTTCCATGTGTTAAGAACAGGTCAGTGAAAACCGATCTGTAGAAGAAATGTTTAACCCAGAAGTCCTACTACAATAAGACCAGCAAACTGTTCAATCCATTATGAGAAGGAAAAGTGGTAAGGATGTAAAACATCCAAAGGTTATGATTGGACTGAAGTCATTAAAGATATTTGCCCAGAACCGAGATCATACACTGTGGAATCACAAGGAGCAGAGTTTAGACAGAATCTGAAGCATCTGATGCCAGTGTCCAAGCCTATGCCACAGCACATAGCCTGTCAGAAAGGCTCCATCTCAGAGTGAGTTGTCCAGTGTTTCAATTCCAGAGGAAGTTCCTGAGAATATTCCCATTCCTGTGATGAAACCAGAAGTTTCTGATAACAGTTGTCCACTGAAGACTATCTCTGTTGCTAAATTCAGTTCAGATTGTTATGTTACTAGATCCAGTCATATCGCCAGACCATGTAATAGATATACAGCAATTTGGACATGAACTTTGTGTTTCTAATGTCTATAATAATGCATGTCTAACTGCAACATTGTTTTTACTAAGGGCAATCTTTTTAAGAGGGAGGATGTAGATCAATGCATCTGAATGTACCTTTAGTAAGCTATCCAAGAGCTTGCACTAGTGTATAAATACTGAGCACGTGCAAGCCTGACTGCCATTTTATAGTAAGCTGTTGAGATGTAAGCATGTATGCCTGTACTGTCTGTCTGTTAATCAGTTTATATTTTATGATTGTGTTTCTATGTATTAAAGCATCTAAACAAAATACCCCTTCTGCTTGTCATCTATGTTAGAGAGGGACAAGTGACAATTATCCTTGCTTCAGGATAGGAATCTTTTCTTTCCTAGTAAAAGCACATCATTTTTCCTGAGGTTAACCTCCCTAGTTTCATGGACACATACAGACTCTTGCCAAGATGTACTACTTTGTCTTCAGGCCAGTTTCTCTCAACACAAGAATCATCCCAGAATTGGGACATGACTTCCATACCATCTTTTTTTACAAACAGGTCAGTAAGAATACAGGCAAAGACTTGAGACTCTCAGAAGCACTTTCTAAAGCTGGGAAAATAATCTCCAAATAGGATCAACATCACTAAAGCTGAATTACATTTCCATCCTGACAAATTTACCTTACACCTAGTATTTCTGAAACATTCTGTAAATTTTAAATGCATCTTCAAACTATCCACTCTTCTAGAAGCAACTTTTTATCTAGCCACACACCAAATGCCAGTTCCAACACCAGCTGCAATCCCTTCCCATTACCCTTCCTTGGAAAGTTACACTTCTTCCCAGTTTGCTGCAGCAATGGGTGTCAGATGCATCAAATAATGCATTGTAATTTTTTTTTTTATCTCCAAGGTATGCAACTGTCAGTACTCCATGGTCTCATTCTGCACATATGATGGAAATAACCAGCTGTGCCTCTGTGCTAAGGACAATAAGAATAAACCAATCATGTTTTTAGTTGGTTTTAATGATAGAGTGAGACTCATGATGGAAGACTGTCTGAGGCACTGTACTGTCCTGACAGCAGAATAACAGTGAAATTCCTTAATAGCACACTGCCATTAGTATAGTAAACAAGCACTATGCAATATTGTACAGCAGAATGAAATGCTAATGAGTACTTTGGTATTTTATGCTGACCTAACTTCTCATTTATAAAATAAACAGCTCTGTGGAGTTGGAACTGGCTGTAAATCATATGTTTGTGGCAGACAGCTAAGTGGCTCTGAGGGTTCCTCTCCTACAGGCTACAGAATGCTAGCATTCACTGGTGTTTAGTGCACAGGGAGTGGGTGCTTCTGTACATCCATATACTGACTTAGCAAGTGCCCCTCCCTCAGTTTCCTACCCCACATCGTTGTGGCATGCTCTGCAGCACATTGTATGTTTGAAGGCATACGCCTCCTGGAAGACACAGTGCAGCATATGAGGCAAATGCTAAGTAACTGCAACAAGCAAGTGCTCTGGTGTATACATGTGCAGATGCAGAATATCAGAGAAACATATTCATTGCATTGCCCACATTAAGGGAGCAAATGGGAGGGGATGCTTCTAGTCAGCAACCAGTGGACAGGTTTACCTAAACAACAAGCCACAATGGTTTGTGTGGGAAATGGATGCCATCAGGAGTGGGAAATGTGTGGGGCACTAACAACAAGCAGCATTATACACAGAATACAAAAGAAGGGCATGGGACCTAGAAAACCAAACATGGAAAGAGCATGTCACCAGGAAGTGGAAAATGTGGGGCACCTAACAAAAAGCAGCATTATACAGAGAATCCAAAAGAAGGGCATGGGACCTAGAAAACCAAACATGAGACATGGATGTCACCAGGAAGTGGGAAATGTGGGAGACTAAACAACAAGTAGCATTCTACAGAGAATCAAAAAGAAGGGAATGGAACATGAAAAACCAAACATTCTATGGTTTGGGTGGAAGGTGAGAAGAACCCTCAACAACAATAATATCAAGCATTACTGACCATAGATTATAAGGGGGGGGTGTACTGCTGAAGTACACCATGCCATAATAGCTTCAGTACAGTTTCTGATCAGTAGTGGGGTCCAGTTAAAATGTGAAGCACAGACTACTAGTATGATGCTGGTAAAATGTTAATATATTCACTGCAAATGCAGCCTGTAAAGTGCAATGAGAAAAACAAAACTTGATATCATATTGCAGGCTGCTCTGTGTCATAATGGGGACTTTTATGAATCCCAACCATACGATCTGATGACTAAGCATAAATTAGCAGCTAGACTTATGAATAACATGTATTTTATAGACAATTATGGTATGGTTTGTTGTGGTTTTGATTTGAAAGTCTTTGAAATTACATTCATGAAGTTGTTTGCCGCCACACAGGATATCTTTAGCTTTATTTACACTGTGGATTATAATGTGGTTTGTAGGTTTCCACTTCAGTAAAATTGACACTGGTTTGGACAAGTCAGAATAAATATTTGCTACAGAAGAACTACAGCGCAGAAATACAAAGACTACAGAAGCAGAGAGTTGTCACAAGTTTCAATAATCTATTGAACTATATGAAGTAAAGACCAGGTACAAAACAGATACACTGGTTATGGTTCCTACATGAGAGATCCCTTAACAAGGCTGACCCTTTCTGATGTTACTGCCTGTTGCACTTAGAACTCCTATATTAACTATTAACTGTATTTTGTGTTGATTTCTACATTTTCTACTTTTAAAAGAAAGAATCTACAACTAATAATTTCAAACACTTTACAGAATTAAGAGTAGATTTTCTGTATGGATTCTTGCATGGTTTATTTTAAGAATATGGTCTGCATTATTTACCTGTGCTGATTTTTACCATGCCTTTTCCTAACCACATATGGGGTATCGAGGAAGAGATAATTCTGCCAGGGTAGTCACATACCTGTGAGGTGTTGTCTTCTCAAGTAACCTGGATAAAGTGCATAGAACAAATATTGATCCTAATGGGGAATCCCACAGACTATATGCCTAACATAATAGTAAATCAAAAGTCCATTTTTATAACTTGACAGAGCTTTCACTGACCTGTTCATAAGTAAAGTTAAAAGAAACACAGGTCAGGATTCACATACATTGGTGCAAACTGCAATGCTGCACATATGTGCTAAGTTCCTGTGCTCTGCCATGTAGTGATTCATATTTATGCAGACTCCCATAAGTGCAGTATCTCATTAAGTGGGAAAGTGCATATCTTTGAATCACTCAGCTGTAGCAGTCTGCACTGCCCAGTTAAGTGCCCTACCAACATACAATCCTTTGCTGCACAAGTGCATACAGGCACATACAGACTCACAAACACATGTGCATACAGACACATGCACATACATATACACACATACACACATAAAACACTCATACTCTACCTGCCTCAGGCTAACAGATAGAGAAGACTAAGGAAAGCACAGCCACACGTATTGTATAGCAAATATCACATACAGACTGTGCAGTCACTCTGACACTAATGTCTGTGAGTGAACATGCATGCACACACATCCTGTACACATATCTCTCAGCTGTCCAGAATTTTGCAAAAAGATACAGATTTTAACTTCATACTTTTGGTCTGTTCTTTATAAAATTTGTGGCTTTCTGGCAAATCACTGAGGATTAAAATTATTAAAGAATAACAAACATTTGAGTTTTAGACTTCATATCCTTCAAGAAATGCAAGCTAATGCAAAAAACAATTCTTCTGTCAAAATTTTATGTTGACAAGAGTAGTATTTATAATCTGTCCTTGATTCTGGGCCATTGTCAACCCATTCATATTAATTCTGCCCAGAATTCTTGTGCTAAGAAGTTGAGAGACATGCCCATACCTTCATAGTCTATATCCACAAACCCCATCTACACCACTAATGGGTCATATCAGACAATGGTCATCCAGCACACACAGACCCATATATATACATACATTTAACAATAAGCAGTCCTGCATAGACAAACACAGACCCACTCATACCCTGCTCCTATAATCTCCCCCCCCACAACGCACCGCACACACACATACTGTAATACTTGGCTGGATAACCTACCTGTGCAAGGTGATGCCCCTCCCCTTCCCCTCTGCATATTTATTTCCTCACTTTGAAATGCCAACATGGACACCACTAACTAGTGACATATACTTATACATTTTCCTCTCTGCTCTTTGGGATAGCTTGCATAGTATGGAATTTATGACTTTCATACTATGCATTTCCTAATTAAACAGCACAACAGGCTTCTTATGGTCCCCATTAGCACAGACCATGTCCTTGACTACCACATTTACATGTTGTACCTATATCTTTCATTCTCAGTACTGCAGAATGAAACTACTGAGCATCCATCTTTCTGTGAACTGGGTCAATCATGCCTAGCATGTAAGGTGCCCTGGACAGGTAACCTGTCTATGAATTCCAGCTACAGTCACGTGCCATCAGTGTAAGGTGTTGTCATGAAAGGAGATACTGCCACCCCACCTATCTGGAATTTTGTAAATATATCATGTTGATATTCACAAATGACATATAATTATTTTGTAAATAATTATATGTCATTTGTGAATATCAACATGATTAATATGCTTGTGTTACAAATGTATTAGAACTGTAAGTTGTGTGTATATCAAACTGCTGGTACAGAAGTGCGTGTTGAAAAGGGTTTGCAAAGTACTGAGCTTAAAAATGTAACCACAGTGTACCCTACTGGATTATAACAGAAATGTACCTGCACTATTGTAACTGTTTAGATGTATATATTTAACAATGGAAACTGGAACACAAGAGGTTAATTTCAGAAGAATAGCTGAAATTAAATTACTTTAGGACAGCAAGAGACAGGATGTCTATAGTAGGGAGCTCTCTGTATTGTCTTGAAAGAGAAATTACTAGGCTTGAGATGTTGAAGTGTTTTATTGTTTTATGACTTCCAGGATCTGCCTTAGATCTAAGAAAAAACATGTGTGGGTGTTTTACCTGGAATAGAGTCAGACAACAAGAACTGACATCATCATGCAAGCTATCCCAGCAGTAATATTTGAGATATTAGTTAAAGAACTCAGAGAGACCGAGTATTCTTATTTTTCTTTGACCTGACAACATCAACTGGAAGACCCATTCACCACATCTGCCATGCTTGCTCTACAAGTAGCTAGGATATAGTAATTCTCTAGATATAGTCAGGAATATAGCAAAGCTTAATTTTGATGTTTTTCATTATTTGGGACTGCCCTGCAATGTTGTTTTAAATAATTCCTGTGATTTTGAGGTCTGATGTTACTGTGATTATATACAGAGTATTTCCTTGTTCTTTTATTATTGATTATTAAATATATTTAAACCTTTCATTGTTGCTGATATTTGTAAGATATTTAAGTTCTGAGAGTACTTGCATATTGATTTGGTGATACAGTGGGCCACTCCTAATAGCCTTGCACTTGGTCAAACTAGCATTTGTAGTGATAGCAACATTATAAAGTCATTATAAAGTAAGATTTGACACCCTTTGTTAAGAGCCTTTAAGTAGCTGATAAGGATGTGGCTGGTGGCAGTGATAACTACCTTAAAGTCTGGGCAGAAGAGGGCCTAGCTAGTAAACCTGTGCCAGCATTTTCCAGGTGTGGTGTGGTGTCGGTGTCAGCTACTTGGGCAGGAACACAAAGCACTGGTTGGACAGAGTGGGTGCTGGAGGTCTTGGCTTGACCACTCAGTTGAGATTTCAACCCTATAGCGATGCCAGTGCGGAGTCTTACTGGGGATCTGGTGAAAAAGAGAGAAAATAGCCCTGGACTGACTGTGATCTCTTTGTGCTGTTAAGGGAAACTGTACTAGATGCAGAGAGCTGCATCTGGAAATAATGTGTGTGCCTGTCATCCTCTCAATGTATGTCCCCCACTGGTGCTAGTGGTGAGGATTGAGCCTCCTTGATTACTGGGCCAGTGGTTGGGCAGCACATACATTGGTGGCCAGTGGTGGGATATCCACATATTGGGATTCAGTAGTGTGGATATTGAATTCCTGTAGGCTGTAAATGGTGGTCACTAAGGAAGGTGAGGAAGGTGGCTGTACTCTCAATCAGCCACACAGTGAACATTCAGAGCTTCATATCACAATAGTTTTATTTTTTTTTTGTTAGCTTAGTTAGTCATGGAGAGCAGGCAAGGATGTTAGCAGAGGAGTATGGCAAGCTGAAAAGGACCCAATTCGCTGAGAGGTGCCAAGACAAAGGACTGGTGCATGCCAACCTGACTAAAGCAGAGATGATTGCAGCCTTAGTCACAGCTGCATCACAGACCAGCAACCAGGAAGACAACCAGACTGGCTTTGGGGATGTACAACTCTCAGAAAATGGACAGTTCAACCTTTCCACAGAGGACTTAAAAATCCATCTGGGGTTAAAGAGACTTGAACTGGAGGCCAAATGTTTGGAAACAGAATCAGCGGAGAGACGGAGACACCTGGAAGCCAAAGAAAGGCCAAAGAAAATGAGAAACTGAGATGTCTGAAAGGTGAGGAGAATGAGAGGGAGAAGCAACACAAAAAGGATATGCTGACTTTGCAAGGGTCATGGAGGTAATGGGAAAGGGAATAACCAAACCCCAGAAGCAACAAAGGTCAGTAAATTTCTTCCACAATTTACAGAGGGTGATAATTTTGACAGTTTTATTCATATATTTGAAAGGGTATGTAAACAGTATAATATTGACTCAGGGCGCTGGGTACAGATCCTAAGCCTCTTACTCCATGGTAAAGCTGCAACTGCCATTTCTAAATTGATATGGATTGCTTAAATTAGAATAGTCAAAGATTGCTTGTTAAGAGTGTTTTAAGTTAACACCTGAAGCTTACAGAAAAAACAGTTTTGAGTATAGAAGCAAGGTAAATGAAAGTGAGTGTGAATACATTGCTGAGTTAAGCACTTATTTTCATAGATGGGTGAGTGGGTATCAGGTCACAGTTATGAAGGACTGGCAGACACTTTGGTGAGGGAAGAAGCTCTTAGCACTTTCCCTGAGGACATGAGAATCTGGTTGACAGAGAATGCACAATGGCATATGAGTTAGGGAAAAAGGGAGACCTATACCTAGCAGGCAGGGCATCACTGCACAGGAAAGGGTACCCAGTGCTGCACATGGGTCTAAGGGAACCCATGGTGGGCAGCCTAAACTGTCCCAACCCAGTTCACCAGTAACAGGGGAAATCACTAGTTCAGTTACATGGCCAGGACCAAGGTTAAATGTTTTAAATGAAACCAGTGGGGCCATGAGGAATATAGATGGCCACTGAGGCAAGTTGGAGAACAAAAGGTGGGAGAGCCAGTAAGTGGGAATGACAGAACGCCAGCAGTAAGTTGTCTGGAAACAACAAGGGTACCAAACTACCACAAGAGGTTATATCCTATCTCAGTAGATGGGAAACAGGCCACTGCTAAGAGAGACATGGCCTCTGACCTAACCATTGTAAAGCCTGCAATGGTTACAGAGGAGCACTACTTGCTTGGGCAGTCTACTCCAGTCAGAGCTTTAGGAGGGACCCGATTCCAAATACCTTTGGCTAGGGTTCACCTTGACTGGGAGGGTGGAAAAGGAAGCAAGTAGGTGTGTTCAAGGACATCCCTGAAGATGTTCTGATAGGGAATGATTTTAATAATGCAGTACAGTGTGTGCATGCAGTTAGGCTTGGAGACAAGCATGTAGGTCTGGTAGCCTGGGAGGACCCAGACAGACCACACACTTGAAGCCAGGAATGGTGTGCTGGGTACTTCAGGGAGGGAGCTACCATGTAGCAGTTAGACTGAAGGTGAGCCACAGCTGCTTGTGGGTACTGATGTTCCCTTGGACAGAGTGACTGCAAGGGCAGAGGTGATTAGTAGTAACCAGGCTGACAGTGAGGCACTGCTTTCAGAGAATACCAGACCTCCTGTGGAACAGAAGCTGGGAAGGGTTACAAAGAGAGAGTTGAGACAGGCTCATCTCTCAGACCCTACATTACATGGCCTGGGGGGGTCGCCAGTGAGGCATCTGATTGTCAAGGAAAAGGGGAATCTGTATACTGGGACAAAGGGTTACTGTATAGAGAGTGGACCCCTGAGGGAGGGCAGAGGGTGAGAGAATGGTAGTACCCAGACCCTACCTTCTAGTACTTTTAGCCATAGCCCATGACATTCCATTTGCAGGTCATATGGGCATAAAGCATACAAACAGACGTATTATGCAGAACTTTTATTGGCCTGGGATTTTCGGGGATGTACTTTTGATACTGCAGGACCTGTGAGCAGTGCCAAAAGGTAGGCAAGGCAGGAGACAAGGTCAAGGCTCCTTTGATGTCTTTGCCTGTGATTGAGTAGTCATTTCAGAGAGTAGATATGGATATTATGGGGCCTGAGTACACAAAGTTTCACAGGGAAAAAGTATATCCTAGTGGCAGTAGATTATGCTACCAGATACCCTGAGGCAGTGGCTCTGTTCTCCATCGAGGCAGAGAAGGTGGCAAATTCTTTGTTAGAGATTTTCAGCAGGGTAGGTTTCCCAAAAGAAATACTGACTGACAGAAGTGCCAATTTTAGGTTAGACCTGTTGGCATGTCTGTGGGAACACTGTGGGGTGAAGCACTTAAAGACCACCCCTTACCATCCCCAGACTAATGGTCTGGTAGAGAGGTTAAACTCTACACTAAAGACCATGCTATGGGTGTTTAGACCATTTTAAGAGAGAGTGGGACAAATACTTGCCCCATCTGCTCTTTGCTTACAGGCAGGTGCCCCAGGAATCCACAGTTTTTTTACCCTTTGAGTTGCTGTATGGGCATAGGATGAGGGGACCTCTAGATTGGATTCGTGATGAGTGGTGCCAGGATTAGGGTGTATATCTCCTCCTAGAAGGAGGTCAAATTATAATAGAACAAAACAACGAGATATACAGTAAACCAGGTTTTCTGTCATTTCCTGAGGTTAAATAACTGTCATATGCAGTACAGTCTACCGATCAAGAAAAAACAAGCTTCATGTTAAATGTACTTACATTATACAGTGACAAAACTCTCAGTAAACGTGTAGGAGTAGGATCTTGTGGCACGGCTCCTGTACTATCGAGGTCAGATGTAGCTTATATACATGTACACATATGTGCAATTTTATAATTTCCATATAAATATTATATTAGATCTAAATATATGCATACATGCAGAAGTATACCTTTTTCTCCTCAGTAGCTCACAGTTTCTTATACTGATTACTTTAAAATTAATCTTAACTCTCAGCATGTTTTTACATAAAATAGGCAATCATTACATATTCAAAAGATATTTTAATAAACACAGCCTTTCAGTGTTTAATGTCATTATCAGTTTTTAAACAGTCTACATGTCTGTCTGGTATGCTCAATGTTAAACAAATCTGGAACATTTAACACTATTACTTATACTGCATATCTAATCATTCTTAATACAATATACATTGTCTTGAAGACGCAGGTCATCTAGCCTGTCTTTGCAGCTTCCATATTTCACCATGAATAGCACAGAACCATAGGTCAGTGGCATGACCAACTACTTTATCTTAAGAATGCACACCTTCCCATGACATTTGTATCCTTACTGTCTCTAGACCACATATCTGGTAGTTTTATACAATTAACGGTTCTTCTGACTCTGCTTTCTTTCCAGTGTATGTCTTACTTTGAATCAATTTTCAGGCATCAATAATGTAGATGACGTACTTTGTTTTTCCATTTTTTTGCCTAATAACAACCGAGTTGATGAGATACCGGGCCCCTCCAAAGCAGTACTTCTATATCCCAAAACTGCAAGATATCATTCCTTGTAGCTTTTACTGTAACTTTTTCTCTCTTTCCTGTGAGACTTTTCACACTTGGAATAGTTCCGTCCCTCATTCCTGTTCATCACAACTGAATGGATTTGTCACAGCCTGTTGAAACTCCTATTTATTCATGAAAAGTTTGAATTTCTGACTTTTGTATGGCAAATCACTGTCGGGTATGATAGCATACCCCTTTCTCTTGAGAATACAGACCTGAATACACTAATCACACTTGTACTTGCTGTGTGAGTTTTGATGTTTCAGGGAACTCTGAATAATCTACATGTATAAGATATACTGTTCCTTTAGACTACAGCAAATCAGTACCCACCCTGTTCCGAGATGAATATACTAGTCAATATCAGAATGACCATGAAATACAAAAGTTATCATCTGTTCTTTGGATTTTTGTTATGGCATGCACTGTATGTAGCATAACTTTTTGTGACTTGTATTACTTTAGTTGACTTTCCTGGCTAATACGCTTTCATACAGCATCATCTCTTGCACTTTCTTTGTACTGTACTATCGTCAAAAAGTAATTCATGCATCCTATCAAGAACCTCCCTTCTTAGCTGACAGGTGACTATCAATTGGCCATATTTGAACATTAAGCCCTGGACAACTTTTGTTTTCTTTACTGAAAAGGAATATTACTGAATTTTCCTTATTGATGATTTTCTTCATTAGGATAACATCTCATTAGTTCATTCAGTAACTGCATTCTATGTCAGAGTTAGTATATCTCTGGAATTATTAAACTTTTCTCTCATCATTGATAAGTGCAGTACTAAAAAAAAATCTTTAGTTCTTTTCTAGCATTACTTCATGCTTTGCTGGTGAATAAACTCTACTCAGCATGTCTGCAGTGTGCATTTCCGTGCCTGCTCTGCTGCGGTAGCGTTGTCGCCTCACAGTAAGACGCTGTCCTGTTCGATTCTCAGCTAGAGCGTCTTCTGCATGGAGACATGCGTGAATGGGCGTACCTTCATTGAAGGTTGTGCATCAGGGCTGGTAACTCGGCACGTAAAAATCAACTACCAATGATTAGCGAACTGGAGATCCGCTGTGGCGACCCCTAACCGGGAAAGGCCGAAAGACACAAACATCTTGCAGGTCAAGTAACATCCTATGTGATCTCAGATATCTTGCACAAAGACTTTCTAAATACACTTTGCAAGAGTCTGTGGTGCGTTTCTACCTGAACTTCATTATCATGCACACAACCTTGGAATCTCTTGCATCCATACACTGTTGCTAATAGTTTCTTTTCAATATGAACATATCTGTTTTGAACATCTGCAAAGGTTACTGACCTACAGACAAGTATCTACTCTGTTATATTGTAGGTTCACAGCTCCTATGGCATTCTGAGAGGCAGCATGCATGCCACAACTAACAGCCATATTTCACAGTCACTAACCTATTAGATATTATGTACTCATATGGCATTAAGCAAAACACCACACTCCAAGGTGACTTCAACATAAATGTCACAGGTACAAATGGCTCTCAGTTAAGTCAACACTTACAAATGCAGACAACTTTTTAAACAATCAACACAGCCAAATCATTCCATGGAGAAAAGTTCACATTTTGATCAAGTTATAGCAACCATCCCATAATATTGCTCAAATGCCAACACCCAACCCATCTGTTTTAGGAACCACTATCCAGTAATTAAAACAACCACAGAGTAAAGCATTGAAATGATTCCTCAAGATCAACCCCCCCCCCCCACCAAGTTAGTTGCAGGATGACCAGTCCGGAAAATAAAAGAAGCTGAATTACATAATGCCTTAAATACTATAGACTGGAACTCTTTATATGCAGATACTGACAAAGATTCTGCACTTCAGTACTTCAACAACAACTTGCTATCATCATACCAGATAAAAATCTTCCAAGTGAGCATGAGACAACTCAAAGGACAGCAGAGTTTCTCACTAACCAATCAAATAACCATTCTAATCAAAAGAAAGCATGGAAAAGCCTCGAAAGAAACAGTACAAATAATACTCTCTACCAAGAGTAACTATCAATCAAAAAGCAGTACAGAGCTGTTGTAAACTAGCAAAGCCACTTACCGGAGGCAAAAAAAATCCCAAAATGATCTAACTCAAAACAATTCTGGACAGAAATAAAAGAACTTACAATATGTATTCCCAGCAAATTTCAGTCTAGCACCTCTAACCAAACGAACCTATTTTTCTTTTAATACAAGGACTACCTGCTCTTCTGAACACATGCCTTACAACACAGCCACAAACTATATACAATTCCTTCCTAAGACAGCCAGACTATACATAGATCAAACAGCCATATTACAGGATATGTGCTCAACATTATGCTTTAAATAAATACCCCTCAGCACACAAAAAATACTAGAAAAACTAAACAAAAAACATCATTCAACAATATATGCATTTATTTTTGCCTATTTGCTGTCCGGGAAAACCCACTGCACAAATTGCCCCTTCTCAGTGCAACTCAGGAGGACTATCTGGTTAAGTGACTTGCTCAGAATCACACGATAGGCAAATGAAGGTGTAAGGAGTCAACTTATGTACCATGATCAAAGGAAACAGCTCATTTACAGTGCAGAACTTTAGTCCTCGGCACTGACTCTCATCCTTCTCATCAAATCTAATTTGTAAACCATTGAAATACATCTAAAACCTTTCACAACCAACCAAAATTGTACTGCAACAGTTCACATTTGCAATAATCACCCCAATACCCAAAATGGCAACTCTCTCAACTTTTGACCTATAGCTAATCTGTGTTCTCTAGCTATATCAGAAAAACCTATATACAAACAAATCTATGGCCACATAAATGACTATGGATATCTGTCTGATGCATAGCATGGCTTTAGAACTAGATGTAGTACATCCATTGTCCTTTATACAGTAACTAATATAATAGAATATGTGGCAATACAAATAAAATTAATACACAAAGAATATTCCTAGATATGACCCAAGCATTTGAGACAGTGAACCATAACCTCCACCTACATAAACTGGAAATAATAAACTTTTGTACAAGACCACTGAAATGTATGGAGAGTTATTTATCAAACAGAACCTTCCAAGTACTAGCTAATGAAGAAATGTCAGAAAAAGGAACCTTAACCACCAGCGTACCCACAGGGATCAGAACTTGGCCTTCTGTTTTTTTTCTTTATTCATTAATAATATTAGTATCAATCTCCCCAACATAGACTTAGCCTTATAAACAAATGATATGGTCATAAGACTACAAAAATCAGTAACCTTCAACAAAAACTATGGGTTAACCACAATAGTATCCTTGCCTGAAATGCAACCAATGACAGTCAACACAAACAAATCAGGGGTTGCTATATTTGCCATCCCATAGAAACTTTTAAAAATATCCCTCTTCACATATTACATGGTGAAAGCAAACATATCCCAAACATAGTAAAAAATATTTAGGACTCCCAGACTCAACAATGTATGTTAAACCATAAACTGACTAAGAAGTCAAAAAAGCCTCGTCACAACTAAAGGCAAATTACAAATTCTCCAATTTATTGGCATCAGATGTTAGAATAGAAACAGCAAGAAACATACTAAATGGCTACCCATAAAACAAAGATCTAACCTACTTTTAGAATCCCAACTCTACAAACTACTCCAACTGCACACATTTACCCCCCTGCAGCTAGACTTCAAGAAGAAAACTCCCCATATAACCTGAGACACTACTCTCAAGCCACACAGACTTTCATTACTCCTAGAACCAAACTCTACAGCACTGTGCATCCTTTCTCTGGTCAGGCACCTACCCTTTGGCAAGCTCTCCACATTGACATTAAGGAAATCAACACTTATTCCATATTCAGAACGCAGCTCACAAAGCACGTCTTCATCCAAGACAAATGCTCCTGCTTCAACATAGGACATATCACCTAACCTGTCTCCTTTCAAAGTCTCTTCTCCTCTCTCAAGGTTCACTGAAGACTAATTCACTTTATAAATAAATGTATATATTGTACATTGCACTCTGCTTGATTGTACATTACACTGTGCGTGTTCACCACAATGTAAATGCACTTTTCTTCTGTGTAAGTAGTCTAAACTACTGTTATTGCTTACATTCTCTATTTTTGTTTGTGAAATGTTTTGTATTTCACCTGGGATGTCTGAAATTGATCAATATTGATCAGTGTACTACTCCGCCAAATAAATAAATATAAATAAAATAAATCTCAGAACTATAATACACTGACAATAACTATACTACACTCAAACAATGAATTTTATTTAATAGAAGTGGCAACTAACAAAATAATCAGGTTTGCATACTTGTCTTAGATTAGTACAAGGTTAACAACCCTTTTGAGTCATTATAAGCTCACCCAATTAACTAAAATGAGAATCAAACCCTGCACCTTGTGTCTATAAAGCAAATATCTTAACCATCACAACAACCTCCCCTCTCAGTGAAGACACCAATGCAACTTTTTACAAAAACTTAACTGAATTCCAAGAATAAGAAGTGCCTCATTACTGCTAAACTCTGTTCAAAATAATGAACCTGTATTACATCCCAGCATTTAGGAAATGCCCAATCATTAAGGACATAGGTTACCCCCCCAGAAACAAAGATATTTACACTACATAACTTAGTAGACCACCGCACAGCGCAGTTATTGGTGAAATAACTTAGTAAAATTGGGCCATCTTCAGGGAATATAACCCCGGCAGAAGTAAGGAAGGAAAATACCATGCACATGCTACAGAGATAATGGCCAGTTTCAAGCTACATTTACAATATCTGTACATTAAAATATTAAACTGACACATGCTATATACATGCATTAGTATGCAAACTGATATACTGTATAAAACTGCTACTGTTTGTACAACTTGTATCCTATGCTTTTAACCAAGATATCCCCATTTTATTGTCATTTTGTTATTGTTAGTGTATGCAAACACCACCAGATATATCATATTACTGTATATATTTTATGAGTTTTGCAATATACCATCTTAATGCACATCTGTCTTCTTTAATGAGCCCAGGCCATGGCTGAAAAATGTCACTTCACCAGTCCATTTGCCCATTTAAAAGTAATAAACAAGTGAATGAATAAATTAATAACTAATTAACTAAACACATTCCATTCCTACTAAATAATTGCATAATGACCCCATTTAATAGGCACACACTCTAACTCTATTGGGGATTATCTGGTCTCTGCCCTGGTCAGCCTTCTGCTTAAATAGAAGACTGGGTGTTTCTCATTCCCTAGTCTCGGAGCCAAAACTGCCCTATCCCCACCTCTGACCATACCTCTCAAGTGTGCAGATTTTCACAGAAATGCCTAATTTTTGCCTCATATGTTTGGTCTGTTCCTCATAAAATTTATGGATTTCCAGCAAATTGTTGAAGATTGAAGTCTTTAAATAATGACAGCCATGAGCTTCAAAATTTGTATCCTTCAGAAAATGCATAACAACACAAATCCTGTTATTCTAGCAACCTTCTAAGTTTATAAGAGCAATATTTAAAATATGTCCCTATTTTGGGGCCTTTTCAACCCATAAATTTTAGCTTTGTCAAGATGTCTTGCACTAAAACATTAAGAAATATGCCTCTGGTGCATCTGCAGACAATAAATAGCTTGGAGAAATCAGCGGATATCAGAGCAACATTGCTGGTAAAACTTTTGGAAAGCCTCCCTAATCGCCAGTGTTGACATGACCTATTCAGACAGTTTCCCATTAATGAGATTCATAAGAAAACATACTATGGAATAAACTGGGTACCAACTTTCTATAATAATAATCAGCAAGTCCCAGAAAAGCCATTACTTAATTGTTTTGGGAGGGAACAGGCCATTACTTTATAGCGTCTACTTTTTCACTTTGAGGTTTAATCATCCACCTCTCAGTTATATAGCGAAGACACCATACCTTTGGTCATCTCTACTTTGCACACTGCAACACAAATAGTGAGCCAAACCTGCCTCAGTGATGCATTATTGGACTTTAGACAGTATGAACACCAGTCTTCAAAGTGGATAACTATATCATCCAAGCAGGCCACACCATACGGATAGTGGGAGTCTCAGAACATGCTCCGACAACCTTGGGAATGTGTCTGGGTCCCCTTGGAGGACAGTATATTAAAACAACCTATCTGCTGCTTAGAAGACAATTTTCTACTTAGCATCATTGGTTAAGAGTGCTTGCCAGGATCCCTTCTTGAGGCCAAGGGTGATTTAGAACCTAGCCTTCCATAGTTGCTCTATCAACTCATCTACAAGCTGTCAAACTTGGAGATACTATTAAAGATCTTGAAATTAGGCAATGCCATTTACGTTTGGGTCTAGTACAACAGGACTATTCCAACAGCTGTTCAATTTTTGAATTACCCCTAGCTTTAACATTTTTGTATCTCCTCTCACACTGCTTGTTTCTGTGTTTTGAATAACCTTTATGGTCTTAAATTAGCTTTTTACCCCAGCAGTGTTTCTGTTTGGTGTTTGATAAGAGTGGTCTTCCCAAGCAGCTTGGACACGATATCTCTCTTCCTTAAAAGGAACTCCTGTGTTCCTTGCATCCGAGGCTTTGAAAGGATGCTGTCCCCTATTACCTTAGATGTGGATACATTTTATATATATATATATATATATATATATATATATATATATATATATATATATGGGTCTACCTGACTTGGTCGACATTTCATTTGATTGACAGTTCATTTGGTCGACATTTCATTTGATCGACAAGCATTTGCCCCCTTCCCCAATGTTGTGCAACCCTGGAGTTGATATATATAGTTAGGGGGGGTGTGGGGGGCACAGCCCCCCACATTGGGGGTGGGGGGCGAAGCCCCCCACTTAAAATGCTTGTCGATCAAATGAACTGTCGACCAAATGAATATTCGATCATATGAAATGTCGACCAAGTGAGGTAGATCCATATCTATCTATATATATATATATATATATATATATATATATATATAGGTTCATACTAGGCTATCTGCCCCTAGGGCATTTATAAGCCTAGCCAGAGAGTGTTTGGCTTTCGCCACCCATTTTAAATTAATTTTGCTATGCCTTTTTTCGAGGTTAGTATACTGTGCCTCTGTCCAACAGTGACACAGAAGTGATACCCGGGGTAAACCTATGATCTCCCATCCACTCATCAAGATTCCTCTTGAAGAGAGTCAATGAGGGACTCTGCCTAACCTGGACTGGGATTTTATTCCAGAGTGAAGGGAGCCTCTGGGTTATGAATGTGTCCCTCCAGCATGTCCTATTCATTTCAGTGCTGAGGTTCAAGTCTCTCGAGCGCGTAGCTTGATGGGATTTGGATTTTCTGAGGTGCAGCATGTCCAGTAATTCCGGGTTGGGCATGGCTTTATACGTCAGGCACAGATCGCCTCTGAGCAGGCGGTATGCAACTGAGTAGAGCTGGAGTTTCTTTAACCAGGCAGCATATGGCATCTGTTTTAGCCCTTTGATCCTCTTGGTAAGGTACTTTTGGGGTCTTTCCAGTTGCTGCAGGTGTCTGGTAAGGTACATCGAGAGATTGCTATCAACTTGGGTCCCCAGGTCCCTAATTACTTCTTCTGTACTTAATGGATTACCACCTATGTGGTAATTTGTGGGCACTTTGTTTTTGCCAAAGGGGATGACTATACACTTTTTGGCGTTTAGCTTGAGGCCATGGCTCTGGCACCAGTTGTCTGTTTCTATGAGGCCCTTTTGGAGGATGCTTGTGTTGGCTGGAGAGTCGATTATGGCGCCCAGTTTGCAGTCATCTGCGAACTTGGTCAGCCACAGTCCTTCCGTGTTGGCCTGTACCTCCGAGAAATATATACCGAACAAGAGAGGTCCCAGGACTGAGCCTTGTGGGACGTCACTTGTAACTGGTTTGGAGTCCGACATGGCTCCAGCAATTCTAACCATGTGGGTTCTGTCCTTGAGCCAGTTTACAACTCATCTAGTGATATAGGGGTTTTTAATTTAAGCTGGTGAGCTTATCGATAATGCCCGAGTGGGGTATTGTATCGAAGGCTTTTGTGAGGTCCAGGTAGGCTGTGTGGACCACCTTCCCCTCGTCAATGGCCTTGGTAACTGTTTCAAAGAAATCAACCAGGTTTAAGAGGCAGGATCTGCCCTTAAAGATGAACTGGGTAGGATCCAGTGTCTGTAGGTCCCCAATATCTTTATTTATGAGGTCCATGATGACCCTTTCCATAGCTTTGCAGACCAAGCTAGTCAGGCTTATGGGGCGATAGTTTCCAGTTGAGGCACCACCTTTGTGGAGAGGGACCACTGCTGCTGTATGCCACTCTTTGGGTACATATCCTGTAGTAAGGCTGAGATTGAACAGTAGTTTTATGTTTGGATTTAGCTCTTCTTGGAGTTCATGTAGGACGCAGCCCGGGACACTGTCTGGTCCCATTGATGCTGTGTTTTTTGCTTTGGAGAGGGCAGCTCTTACCTGAGCATCTGAGATGTCAGGGGGGCAGCACTCTGCTGGGATAGATATTTGCCCTTTTGGTGGGGAGGAGGGGGAGAAGTTTGCGCTGAACCTGTCAGCTAGGATGTTGGCAATGTCTGTAGGTTCGGTGTATTTTTTGTCATTTTGGACTAATTCTGAGCATATCTGGGAATTCCCACCCAGGTTCCTAACATAACTAAAGAAAGCCTTGTGATTATCCTTAGTGTCCTGTGCAATTTTTCTCTCGAAGCTGGCCTTAGATGATTTTATGAGTGCCCGTAGTTTTTTGCTAATACTGATCAGGGATGCCTTCCCTTTTTGGGATTTTGCTCTATCATGTAGTAGCTTCCTCCTTCTATTGTATAGTTGGTTTATGGCTGGGGTCCACCAGACAGGATGTCTGCCTTTGGAGGATTGGGTCTTGGTTTTATTTGGGATTGCATGATCCATGCATTCCTGAAGGTGTTTATAGAATGCGTTTATAAAGGATTCTGCGGTCTGGGCCGTATTTTCCACAGGCCCGGGGGCTTTGAAGGATTCCACCTCGGTTTTGAGGAGTGTGAAATTTGCTTTAGAGAAGTTTTTCACTGTGGTTTTCAGGGCAGGGGGTGGAGTCGGGATGTGAATATCCAGTGAGATTAGTTTATGGTCAGATCTTACCAGTGAGGGATGCACTTCTGGTCTAGAGCATAGAGTCCCCATGTTGGTGATGATCAGGTCCAGTATGTTTTCCCCTCTTGTGGGAGTGTTAACAAGTTGTTCCATAGCATTTGAGTTTATAAATTCTAGGAACCTTTGGGCTAGGGTGTTGGAGCTAGAGTAGTGCTCCCAGTCTATGTTTGGGTAGTTGAAGTCGCCCAATATAATGGTGTTTGGAGAGACCTTCATATTTCCAGTGTTCTCAGGAAGGCCGAGTGGGGTTCCTGGGTTTGGGAGGGTGGTCTGTAGCAGGCTATAAACTGGAAGGCAGTTTTACCCACTGTTAGTTGCACATGGATAGTCTCTGATGCTTCGTGCTGTGCCATCAACCTGGAGGTGTGGGCATCTTTGACGAATATTGATACTCCCCCCTCCTTTTGTGGTTCGGTCCAAGTTTTTGGGCCAAAAAGCATGGTATGAGGTATAACCTGGTAGTGCTGGGGTGCTCACGGGAGCCTTGAACCAGGTTTCTGTTATTGCACAGATATCGATGTTCTCCATGCTAAGGAGAGTTTTGAGTGCATGCATCTTGAGGTTTAGTCTTCTGGCGTTCAGTAGCATTACTCTTAGTTTCTTATCCCTTGTGATACCTATGGAGGTGGGTTTGTCTTTTGAGCCTTGCCTAAAAAAGGCACTATGGGGGTAGCAAGAGCCTTTGCCAATATCCGAAAGCCCAGGGGTGACCGGTGCAAGCCGTCCCTAGCAAAGCATAGTGGCTTGTTGAGCATGTCATCCCAGGCTGACAGGCATTGGATCACCTTTGAAAATCACCAATACTTAAGCCAATTGTTGAAATTGATCATCTTGTCTTCATATTGTGGCATCATTCTTGGTGAGGGTAAGATGCTACTCAAGGTCAGGGTCATACCGGCCTGGGCTACATGCTCAGAGAGCTCCTCTATGTCTCTTTTCATGTAGTCGAGGGAGGTACGTCTCAGGTCATTCACACCAGCATGGACAATGACCAAGTCATATTTGTACTTGCCTTGGAGTGACCTGAGTGCTTCTGTTATGTGGCGGATCCTAGCGCCCGACAGGCAGCTCACTGTGACCTTCTCCTTGTTCCGCCTGGTGAGCGGGACGTCAGTGTGCCTAACGATAGAGTCACCTATTACAAGTGTATCAGGTGTGTTGTTTAGCCTTAAGGGCTGTGAATGTTCGGCACACTGGCTTTGTGAGCTATGTGTTGCACGTGTTTTGTTTTGGGGTAGCGGTTGCTTGGGTGTCTGCTTTGGAGGTCTCTGCTGCTTATGCAGATTTTTATTTAGAGCCTCCGAGTATGTTTTTGTGTGTTTATGTGTTTGGTTTGCTGTCGTGGTAGGTCTATGTGAGACTGGAATTGTAGTGAGTGTGGTTTCCTTCTCCTCCTGACTGGTTTCGCCAGTACTGAGTTGAGAGAGCTTAGCCTCCAGTATGGCTATATGGTTGCATCTCTCATGGTGTTGGATTTTGTTGGGAGGAGGAGAGGGTTGTCTGTGTACATCAGGCAGTCGTAACATTGCCTCAAGATTCCCAGATTCACCAGCTGGACCAGAGAGGAGATTGACAACTGACCTTTGGACATGCTAGAATAGTGTTGGGAATTCCTTCATAATTGAAAAAAAGGGCCAATGGGGAACAAGGTACTCAAGGGGAGTTTGTGAGGGTGTAGTGCTTTTAATATTTTAGTGCTGACTTATATAATTGCTTTAGTGAGCAAGTGCCAGGTAACTTAAATGCAAAAACGACAAACAGTAACTTTCTTTCAAGTGAAACAAGGAAATAAGTACAGTAAGGAATGCAGATATCACTAGGGATCCACAGAAGCGCTGAAAAGCCACATTTTAGGTGGAATTAGCGTTTCAGGGAAATAACAAGCAAACAAACAAGCATTCAAATAAAGCTAGATTCAGCAGGCCTGGATCTAGTCTATGCTACAGCAAACAAGGTGTACCAATTTCAGTAAGAAACCGTTCAAATATGCAGGCACTATAAGCCTTTAACCAGAAATTCCCAGCTCAGAAGGGTAGAGTCCAGCCTCTCCTCCCACAAGAGTGCAGACCACGAACCTTCTTAATGTAAAATAACTGGCCCGAAGCCCAAGTGCTTAAACCAGAACTAATACACTTTTAGAATAACAGACACTGAGCCCTCAATCAGCAGTTCCCAACTTAGAAGGATGTAAGCTACCTGTCCTGCCACCACAGTGCAGACCACAAACCTTCCTAATGTAAAACAACTGGTCTGAAGCCCAAGTGCTTAAAATAAAAGGCTTAGAATGAGTTACACCAAGCAGTAATAAATACAACAGAGTACTTTTAAGATGACGCAAAAGCAAAATAAAGTAGGAAGAAACACAAATACAGTAAAAGCAGATTTTTTTTTGAGTGAGCAAATGAGATGGGCCCAGGAGTTACAGGACAAAAACAAGTGCAAATGCAGGCCTTCAAATCAGAAAGTTGAGAGAGATGGAAGACTGCCCAAATGGCCAATAACTACAAATTCTGCACCAGAACCACTCCTTATGTGGTAGACAGGTTACCTAGTGCTTACCACACCCACTGATAAGCTAGAAGGCTTCCCTATAACACAGAAAGGCTTGGGGGCTCAGAAGCTTACAAACAGTTCTGGATACAGCAAATCTGTATCTGGAACACTAATTACAGGAAAGGTAGGAAACAGGCTTACAATTTTTTTTTTTTCAGAAAAGTAGCAAAAACAGTAGTAAAAACAATTCACATGCAGTGCAAGCTGGCACACTTGAGTATGTAGCAATATTAGTCCACACACAGTTTGAAAAACTGTAATTAAATTAAAAAGGACTAAAAGCAAGTGCAGAAAGGGTTTATTAGGAAGAATGCGGTAAAGAGATGGGAGTGTCCTAGCAGTGGGGCGGGCACTGCAAAAGCCACCAAATGTAAACTACAACCAAGAACAGGGAGAGGGGGTGGGGAAACCAGTTTCAACAGAGATGTGAGGAATCAGAGTGCAAATTATAAAACCAAAAAAATATATACTGATCTTTGTATATTTGCAGAACACTAAGACAACAGATATCTAAGCAACAATTTAGCTCTACAATACAGAATAATACAGAAAAATATACTCAGCTCTATATATTTGCAGATAGTCTTGTAAGGCTGTCTCTCAACACACAGGTTCCACTTTAAATGTGTATATATATATATATATATATATATATATATATATATATATATATATAGATAAACACACACACACACATAAATATATATACATATTGGTACTCATTGCTGGACCCAGTTAATGATCCCATAAAATCCATAGCAATTCTCTTGGAAAAAAAACTTCAGTTATGGACATTTGTATTAAAAGAGTACAACAGGTTTCTCTAATGTATTCATCAATATCACAGCCCTTTTCCTCCCTATTTACATTGTCCTCTGGAAAGCAACAATAAAGCTTTTACAATTTTTATAATTCCCCTTACTTCTGTAACAGAAGCCTACCTTCTCATACTGTGATGGTTTCAATTACAAAATGATTCTCTCACATTTGAATAAAGCTTGCTGGAGTCGCCCAATTACTGACATCATCGAGGCCAGGCAGTGCAGGTACTTTTTTTTTTTTAATCAGTTCCCTCCCCCAAAGTGACATCACCACAGCCATCATCTGATTCTAACTAAAATAATAAGACCCACCCATTCTGTGATGTCATAGCTCCCTTGTCCTTCCCCCAGCCCGAGTGCTCAAATACAAGTGCAGGAGGTAGGCTACTTATTTTTAGCATTGTGTTTCCAGTACGCTGTATTTCCCTATTGGAACCTTTTGTGAGTCTCTTTCTGCATCAGCTTCCCTCGTGGATTTATACTGGTTAGTATGACATGTTTTGTAGAAATACATTGTTTGACAGCAAAGTATCAGTATCTCTTTAATGTGGCATCTTCATTTCTCCTGGCTTTTCGGCCGCTGTGCTGCATAAGTTCGCACGTGCATCCAAAAATGTTTAAACATTGCTTGTTTGGGTCTTGCTGACCAAACAACTGTTGTGGATACACCAATGCACTTTGTATTGAACTGTGGCACTTTAGTACTGTACTTTTTTATATTTATTTGCCTTTGCTGCAGCATTCCAGCTGTTCCACGTGGTGTTGGTTGCCAGTGGCAATTACTATAATGTTGTCTTCTTTCCGAAGTTATTTTCTCTAACTTTCCTAAAGAGCAGTACCACTGACTACCTTAAAGATTTCCTGTTCAATATGGGTAGTGGTTGTGCCGTCTTGTAATCTGTTCAGTGAGAAGGTGTAATGAAAAAACTTGCTGTCCATTGTCTGATGCATTAGTCCCACTTCAATCTGCAAATTGGCACTGTTTTACTCCTTTAATGCCCCGTACTTCTTTTTTTTTTAATGTAATTTCCTTTCCTGTGGCGTTCCTTTGCCAGCTGTTCCATGTGGTCTTGGTTGCCAATAGCAACCATTTTTCTTTATGGCCCTGTGATGTCTGAAGTTTTGTGTGTGCATGAGTGTGCGATTACGAACTTCCAAGCCATTATTTTACACTCGCTTAGCCGTTTACTTTTTTTTCTTATTTTATACTCGCTAAACAGCTTAGCGGTGTAAAGTAATGGCTTGTCAGATCGTAATTGCACGCTCACACCGACAAACACTCGATTATGTTGCTGTGCTTCTCCCATCGGTTATTTGCCACCTACAAATTTTTTTTATCTAAAATATGTCTCTCTGCAGACATAAGGGTAGTGGGTTTGATTCTTGTGTTGTTTGGGCAGTGATTGCAAGTGGGTGGGGAGAGAATAAAGTGTGTGTGTATGAATGTAGGAGTGCCTGCGTGTGTATATGAGAGAGCAATCAGTAAAGTAAGAAACTCCTGTTCATAAAAAAATAAAATGCACCATATTAACACTTTTTATTTACATGTTGTTGTTTGTCTTTCAGCTTTTTCCCGGTAAGGGGTCACCACAGCGGAACTCCGGCCCGCTAATGATTGGCAGTAGATTTTTAGAAACGCCGATGTGCCAGCTCGACACCCAACCTTCAACGAAGGCACACCTATTTACACACGCATGTCTTTCGAATGCTACCCAACCATGGGGAGGACATGCAGACTCCACACAGAAGGCACTCCCAAGCCAAGCCGAGAATCGAACGGGAGAACCTCTTGCTGTGAGGCAACAATGCTACCACCGTACCACTGCGGCATACTAACACTTTTTAAATTACTAATCTTAAAACCCTTAGAAAGGCAGTTATCATTTAAAGAGCTACCCATACAAGGGATTGTAATTTACCATGCCTGGGAAACATCTTACTACTTTTACGTTTCAGTATAGTGACATGTTGTATATTGCCTTAACTTTATTTAGATTTGGTGACCCTTCCTTCCTTGAACATATATTACCATAAAACTCAAGAAATTATGTATTAAATTTGCATTTCAGTTTAATGTCAAAATTATTTGCATATTTGTAAAACTTGGCTTAACAGAATCATTGTTTCTGTGTTTTGCCACAGGCTGCATCGTCAAAGAAAATGTTAACATTCAGAATGCCTGGGATAAAATATATTATACATCTAAAAATTTCTGCAACCGATCTTACAGCCCAAATTAAACTCCTGTATCTTCTAAGACCTTTGTGATTAAAAATGTATTTGTTATTCTGTTCTTAGGATTCACCTCCATTTGGTAGTAACCTGCCCTTACATCCATTTTGCTAAAAACAGTAGCACCATTCAACATAATGATAATGTCATCCAAAGTGCTTTCCTTCAGGATGGCTTTATTTATCATACATATATCAATGCTACAGTCATAGTGCAGATGTGTTTTGGCATAGGCATGGTATGCAATGGCTAGCCATTCACTTCAACATCAAGAACTGACCAGCCATTGTCACAATAGCACAGGCATCTGGTATCCCACAGCAGTTCTATTAATTTAGTTTTGAATGCTTCCAGATTGCTTTGCTCCCTAGCTACTCCTAGGATATTATACCAGCCTGCTGAATCCAGCTTTGAAAATGCATGTTTTCCTGTGGTTGTTTTGAAACATGGTCTGATAAGTATTAAGCCATCTTTCTGTCTGTCAGATAAGAGTTTGGTTAATATGTAGTTTGGATTTTAGAGGTAGACAAAGTCCTGTTTTAATAATTTCTATATCTTTGAACCAAGTAGAAAGGTTGTTCTTTCATTGATGGGTAGCTACTTGAAGCATTGGAGGAAATAACAAAGATGCATATTTGATTCTGCAAGTAATTAAAATCTACAGATCTTTGTAAAAGTAACAGTACAAGTGTTATTTGTATTTGTGGTAGAGTGAAGAGCTATTAAAGGGAGCCCATGCTCAGTTTTTGGGATAAGTAGGTTTATAGCTTTGGTTGTGCACATGCTGGAGGCGAGAAGGTATGAGAGCTTGTAGCATAAATTTAGTTATTTACAGTTCTGCTAATATTATCTGTATGGTTTGTTAATAAGGGAGTAGGGTCCAATGTGATCCTGGATATTTTTTGCTCTGTTACTACAGGCAGCATATTGCCTGATATGTCAGTTACAGTTATTGCCAGGTGCAGAGTTTTAGCAAGCTATTATGGGGTGCCAAAGAACATTACATTTGATTTTCTCTGACTAATAACCAGCATATTATCATCTGTGCATTGGCAGATCCTTGCAAAACTTATTCTGAGTTTTTGCATAGAGTGTTAGTGTTTTTACTTGATTTTAACAGCAGATGATAATCAGTATTCATTCCTATATTGAGCTGTGATTTCTTGTGCCACAGATGATGACCTGTAGCTTGCTCAGATATGGTAAGGGACACTCTCCAATTATTTGCATGAGGGTAAATGCCTGGGTGCCATCCGGTTTGAAAAATATTGAAGAATACTTGCTACTAATCAAGACTGAGACACATTTCCACCTTGTGTCCCATTCTCTTGTGCCTCATGGTCTACATGTGTGCAAGGCAATTTAGCCTTGCACTGACAGAGTACATTCTGTGGCTTTAAACCATGTCTGTGTATGTCTCAAGTCTGATGTTTCTGTATTCTCTACAGAGCTTGTAGGTTGTGCAGTTTCTTCTGAATTCCTTCCGATTGTATTTGCATTGCCATTATTTTTGTCACTGTCGATGTGAAATCTGTTTTCAATGTGTAATTGTTTTGTTTAGCATATGGTCATCAGTGATTGTGCTACAGCACTTGAAAGCAGTGGTAGCAGCACATTGGTGAGTATATTTGCTTTTTATGCATATGGCTGTGGGTTCTACTACTGCAACCTGTAGATGGATAGGAAATCGTAAGTTGTACTCTAATGTTGGGTGCTGTAGTCGTGACTGTCTTTGGCTTGCCATCCATTCCCTATTGCAATGTTATTTTTTTACTGTAACCTAGGCAATGCATTCGTAAAAGGCAGTAGGCACACAGTCTGTAGATGAAACACTGAATTGGACATTACAATGGATAATTCAGATCTGCCTTATGCAAGGCAGCAGTTAAGGGACTACAGTACAAGGTCAGACCATTGAGATGGCACCATTTTGAGCTTTTACCCCAGGATGCCGCTGGAAACATTCATAGTGTACCCAGGTAAACAACCGGATAACAAAATATTTACTGCAACTTGCTAAGAAAGAGCAAACCTCTACAGGTAGCCAGTAAAGTGAATCAAACCAAACAGCCAGAGAATCATGCAAATTTGTTTATACAGGAAAAAATCTTAATTACATCTGGTAACAGGTAATGTTACATTACAATATGTCCATTTTATTCAGTAGTAGTGTAGTAACACTGATGTTTGGAAACACAGAAATTTGGTATGCATACTTGTACATTCTGCAGGCAAATGATGCTTAGGTGGTGTATCGCTTGCATACTTCTCGGTTGTATTTGCACCAGATACTGCTAGTGTGCAGTGCGGGAATAGAAAGATTAAAACATTACCCTGGTATCAGAGGTGGCAGTGCAACATATTCATAGTGGCTTAACATGAGAGTAGCTCTAAGCAAGCATCATGTGAAACCTGAATAAGCACCTAGAATTATTCAGTGCAGCTTCCACACCTTAAGTCTGAAAATGAATTCACATACTCACATGAACAGGAGTAGCTGCATATTGATGGCTAAAGGTGTATGGGCATGTCAGGTGGTTACTACACTGCAAAACTGGTATGTAATGGTGGAGATATTTGGAAGGCATGAGCAAACACACCAGTACATTAAAGCCATAGCACCAATTGAACTGGAGGCTGGCAAACAGATTTAGTAAGGGGTTTTGTCCATGCACAAATAACAGTGATTCTTTGCAGTGGCATCCATTATCTGATTCAAGGTAAATTAACCTTGATGTCTTTTATTTAAAAAAAAAAATCAATAAAAAATGTACTTTGTTGTAAGTGACTTCTGGACACAAGAAAAAGGAAGGGGAAAATATAGCAATGTGGTTTGTATGTACAAAGACAAATCCAGGGACACTGCAAAAGGTTGTTTTTTGCAAACCAACCAGTGGAGTAAAAACATATGAAGGCAAACACTGCATGCCAACACACTTTGCACATGTAAATCTCAATTTTTAACAAGGTGGAAGCATGAAGTGATACATTAGCACTTAAATTAATAAAGATCTAAACTGGTTAATAGTATAAATGTTTTATTCTTTAGCTCCTTGGTGCAAGACCTTACTGGATGTGAATGCAGTCAAGTAAGGCCATGGCTATAGTGCAGCAAAAAAATGTCCCCTCTAACAAAGGAAATGCTAGAGCAAAGATTAAATTACATGAGTCAAGCACCCTGCTGAGATCTGCCAATCAATGGAATTACCAGGTCAAATTACCCTCAGGACTTTGACAGCTAGGGAAGCTAAGTGTTATAGGGAAGGGAGAAGTAAAGGGACTGGAATTCATTGTCTCACAAATTAGTGCCATTTAAACTAAATTAGGAAAAAAGGCAGCAGTAAACAGCACTTTGGAGTGTATTCTGTGGCATTTGCATTGTTTCTGTTTTAAGTAGTCATTCAGCAGCAGGAAATGTTACTTACAGCATTCTATTTTACTCAGTACTTTGTACGCATGCAGCATCGCAAACGGAGGCCTGCATGATGTAACTTTTTTGAGCCAAACAATGATTTCGGGGATACTGAATGGCAACCTGATTTATCCAAACCACGTCAATATGCCAGCCTCCAGGTGGTCAGAGTCTGGAATTACATATAAAAATATTTAAAATCATGTAAATAATCCCCGAGTGCTGTTAAGTGTAGTAAACATCATGCCATGATGTTTTAAACATGTTTTTTTGAGTCTGTGGGTGCGGTACTCCTTTAACAGATTCTTGACGCCTGATCTAGGGGCTGTCCTTTGGCTCTCAGAACAGTTGGCACAATAATTCTCAATCTTTTCTAGGACATCCAGCAAATAAAATCTAGTCGGGACCTTTGTTTGGGTATTATCAGTGTACAAATGACCATCCAAGCACTGTAGGTCATTTCATGATCATTTCCCTAAAATGCTTAGCCATTAACTGCCATGGAATTTCCTCTCTCTAGCTCCTTTAGTACCCTATACACCAGGTCATTTTGTAGCTTAAAATAGGGATAAACCAGGGAGGCCCTATGGAGGCATCTTCACCCATCACCCTAGATATGTTCTTACTCTTCAGAAGTTTGTCCTGCCACTAGGTGTTCTTGAAGTACAACTGACATATTTGGAGACTGGAAACACTGGGAATCTCTTCTTCCTCCTGTGTACCTTGGGTAGAAGGCTCTTTTTTTGGATAGAAGGCTCTTCCTCCCCTCCCACCAAAGCAAGTATTGGATGTCTGCATCTCACCTCTCTCTGAAGAAAAGCAACTGACATGTTCTAAGACAAAAAATAAAAAATATCTTGTTGGTCCACTAACAGAAAACAAAGATACTGGTACACAGATGGGATGCAATAACTTTTGCTGGACCAATGTAGGTTCTGCAATTACTTGAGCTTCTGATTTGGCATGAACCCTTCATCACGAGTTACAAAGTTATTGATGTTAGACACAGTGCTTAAATTTCCACTTGTACCTAGAAAGCGAAGAATATCTTCTTTTGGCTTTTCCTGGTTAGGGGTTGCGACAGCGGACCTCTGGTCCGCTAATGATTGGCTGTAAATTTTTACAGCATCAAGATGTCAGCCCGATGCCCAACCTTCAAAGAAGGCACACCCATTCACTCACACACCTACCTGTATGTCTTTAGACATCACTCGACCGCAGGGAGGACATGGAGACTCCACACAGAAGGTACTCCAGCGGAGAATCGAACGGGAGAACCTCTTGCTGTAAGGTGACAATGCTAATCACTGCACCACCGTGACTATGTGTGTGTGTGTGTGTGTGTGTGTGTGTGAGTGAGTGAGAAATTGTAGACAACTGGCTCACGTGCTATAAAAATCAAAGTTTGGCAAGCTACATTAGAGCTAATGTTCAGTTAAACAGAGATGATAATGTTTAGAGAAACTGCTCTGATGTTTAATTAGAAAATATTTAATTAGAGAATAAATCACAATACAAATAATTACTTAAATCCAGAGACAGAAAATAAGTTCTAATTTGTAAGTTGTTATTTTGGCTAAACAAGCAATCTTTGTGAGATAGATGCTTTGGCCAACATAAAATATGAATTAGCAATAATACCTAGTTCAAGATGATGAGACAGGCAAGGCTTACCAAGAGACTGTGATGTGTGATAGAATGTATGTGTGTTGTGTGCAGTTACACAACCCAGGGTGTAGTTTAGCTGAGAGAGAGAGAGAGAGTGAGAGAGTGAGAGAGTGAGAGAGTGAGAGAGTGAGAGAACGCAAGAACATGTGTTGTCATTCTAAAATTCTGAAGAACAGCAGAACTGGACAAAGTTTTGTTATATTGTTAAAACTTTCTGAACACGAAGACCCTAGAGACTGTTGTATGTATAGCCAATACTGTTCTGACTAGAATGCTGCATTATGTGAAAGTATCATGAATAAAACACAGGTGCAAAGACAAACTCCAGTAATATTAACATTTATGGTTAACATTCTGAGTTAGTCAGCAGTTTGGATTTAGAGTAAATTCATCACAAATCGCGCACTACCAAATTAAGGTGTTGCTCTTCAGTACACCACATTTGTATCCACACTTGCTCAGCTCAGAGGGAAATGTCAAGTACTACAGTACTAAAACCAATATCCAAGTTTAAACTACTGACTGTCAGATCACGATCTCTACTACTGTTCTTTCTAAACGTGTACAGTACTGCCCTTGAAGAACCATAACTGTCATATCTAATACAGACTGGGAAGTGTGCTGACACTGGCTTGTCAGTCACTTTTGTTTGTTTGGTCATATCCTGTATCAATCTTCTGCTTAATGATATTCGGAAAGATAAATAGGGCAGTTTAAGTGCAGTGACCTGGGCAAAAGCCATGTTGGGTTGATGAAAAAAATAGAACACTAAATCATTTATTTATACTGTTCTTCAGATTTTAGAAGTGGATTATAGGATGCCTATGCATGTATAACTAGAAAAAAACTGACTGGGTTTCCACCTTTAAGTATTGGCATTTTGTATGACTTTCAGCTATACATAAACTACGTTTCCACCTTTGTTTAAAGGGATAAACAGGTCAATACAAGAAAAAAATGCAATGTTGTCAGTATTGCTGCTGGATAAGCATAATGTGTGAGTATTCCCCTGAAAGATTATCAGGTGACAAGTATTACATTTATGATGGAATCCACTCACACCTGACCAGAGTGATAAACAAGTGTCCATGCTGTGTACATTTCATACATCTCTTAAATGCCCTTGATTTCTTGGGACTTCCCTGATGTTACCTCAAAATTTTGCTCTACCCTTCCTAAAACACTGAAACTGAGGGTGAATTATTGTGAAAAACCCTCAATCTCCACAAGTTCTGTTTTACTTTAATTCAGAAAATGTTTGCTAATTTTTCTTATTCCGTCAGCTTTTCAAACCACCAGAACAGATATTTTGCAGTCCCTCATGTTCAGCTATGGGAAATGCAGGATTATCCATTGTCGGTATGGCTTAATCATCAGCATAAAACCAGACTGATCAAATAAAGCCAGACATAGTTAAATCCCTCATTACTATGTAAAAGTACCCATAAAAACCATTCATCTTACTGTTGCGTTACATATACATACTCAATGTGTACAAACACTAGTACAAAAATAAATTAATTTAATATAAACATTATAACACTCTTCTCAATTTATTCTAAAAACAACCTTAACAACCCGTGTGTGTGTTTGGTGTGTGTGTGTGTGCACGCGTGTGTGTGTGTGTGTGAGACAGTATTTTTGTGTGTGGGTGTGTGCGTGTGTGTGTACGTGTGTGATTTTGTATATGTATATTGGATTGACGTGTATAACTATCCATGCGTCCACCAACAACTCATACATACGAATTTGCACATTAATGGACACAATATTAATGGAATGTTAAGGTTGTTTCTAGAAACATAGTTTCATAAAGAAACGCATTAAGTTAGGGTATTCAATTACATGGGCAAGTATGGAATTTTAGTAACTATAACAAGATTTTAACATGTAGATTACAGATTTTATCATCTGTTTATTTTTTATTATTATTATCACTATTTCCTTTATGACAGTTAGATTTTTAAATGGAACATAATTAATTAATCAATTAATTGGATAATGTTCTTCACATCATTTCCTGTATTACTGTGTATAAAAAGCAAGAGCTGGGGAGGGCTCTTGTCTTTTCTGAAGAAGTTCACGTTTGGAATTAAAGTGAATGAAAGCGCTAGTTATTATTGTGCCTTTATTGTGGTTCGATACGCATTTCACTATCTTTTGTTTGGTTTAGTTGGTTGCATCGGTTTAGTCCGTTATTTAGATACAATTCATGTTGCAGCTATATTAACACATCATGGCTGCTCAGCCTCCAGCCCAAAAGACAGACACCTTCTGTGTAGCCCTCCGAAGTCAAACTAAGGTGAAAGTGAAAAACATATCCGATGAAATATATTGTTGTACTACATATCTAGCATGCTCTGCCCCCCCCCCCCCACACACACACCCATGTAATACTTACCCAAATACATGTCTGATTTTAATTGAGAAAGTGAAAAAAAAAACAGTTAACACTAATTCTTTCCAACTTATAGTTCCTACACAGTACACTGATCCTAAGACAAGCTACAGTGGTTTTTTTTGTGCACAACTATAAGGTGCCATTTTTGAGGAAAGTTAAAGAAATGACCACACTGTCCCAAGCCCCAGCACAAATTATTGCAATCTCTGCACCCACCTCTGACTTAGGTCAGTTTTATAATAGACTGGGCCCACAGTTGAGGACCTTACTACACTACTTACTCTCTGCAAAGTAGTGGGGGCTACTTTTGTTACACTTCATCCATATTCAGTGTTAAAACTCTTAGCCTAGAGGTTTATTCTGTGGTTGTAAGTGCTAGTCATATATCTTTGAAATCATTTCAGCAATAGCAGTTTGGCTGACTGCTTTATACCTACAATCAACTGCATTACAAGCTGGGATAAGTACAAACTTGTAGTGTTAAACATAGTATTGCATTTTAGTTTTATATTTATTTGTTCAGTGAATATAGTGTTTCTGCCTGCAATTCTGTTATTTCTTGTTCCCCTTCCTTTAACTAGTCTAGTCCAGATATAGACTTTCTGTATCCAGGACTGTTTGTAAGCTCCTGAGCCCCCCAAGCCTTTCTGTGTTGGAGGGAAGCCTTCTAGCTTACCAGTGGGAGTGGCAAGCACTAGGTAACCTATCTACCACATAAGGAGTGGTTTCTGGCCCAGAAATTGTAGTTATTGGCCGTTTGGGCAATTTTTCCATCTCTCTCAACTTTCTGATTTAAAAGCCACATTTGCACTTGTTTCTTACCTGTAACTAGTCTATATCAGATACAAATTCTTGGTTTTAGCACTTGGATTTGCTTATTCATGCCCAGCACTTGTTCAGAGCTTGTTGTAAGCACTAAACAAGCTACAAATTACTAAAGCACTTAACCTTCCTCAATACCTAGAGGAAAACAGTTTTTGTACTTACTTTCCTCACTTGCTTAGAGAAAAACAGCTCTTGTACTCACTTTCCTCACTCATCTAGAGGAAAATAGTTTTTTTTATTCAGGCATGTCCAAGGGTCAGCTCCCAGTGTTCTCTCCTGTCTATCTGATGAATCTGGGCATCTTGGGGCAATGTAACAATTGCCTCATGTGCACAGACAACCCTCTCCTCCTACCACCCAACACTACAACTTGTGAGAGATGCACTTATCTAACCAAACTGGAGGTAAAGCTCTCTCCATCCAAGACTGAACTTGACAGTCAAGAGGAGAAGGTAAATGCTTGCACCACACCACATTCATCACATAGTCCCACTAAATCTACACCACCAAACTTCACACACAGAAACACAAAAACATTTGCGGAGGCTCTCAATAAAAATCTGCTCAAGTAACAGAGACCTCTAAAGCAGAAATGCAATCAACCTCCACCCCCCAACACTACCCAAATGACACACAGCCCACAGACTCAGTGTGCCACTCAGCCACAGCCCATAATTCAAAACAATGCACCCAACACACTAGTCATAGGTGACTCTATAGTCAGGCACACTGATATCCCACTCACCAGGCTAAACAAGAGGAAGGTTACTGTCAGCTGCCTGTCGAGTGTCAGGATCCGCCACATAACCCATGCACTCAGGCCACTCCACAAGTACAAATATGACTGTCATTGTCCATGTTGGTGTGAACAATCCGAGACGTACCTCCCTGGACTACATGAAAAGAGACATGGAAGAGCTCTCTGATCTTGTAGCCCAGGCAGGTATGACCCTAGCCCTGAGCAGCATCCTGCCATTGCCCAGAATGATACCGCAGTACAAGGAAAAAATGACCGATTTCAACAGTTGGCTAAGCTTCTGGTGTCATTCTAAGGGGATCCAGTATCTATCTGCCTTGGATGACATGGCTGACAGACCACGATGCTTTGCCAGAAATGGCCTGCACCTGTCACCCCTGGGATTCCAGATATTGGCTAAGGCTTTTGCCGCCCCTATAGTGCCTTTTTTAGGCAAGGTTCACATGACAAATTCACCACCATAACAGGAAAAGGTAAACAAAATCTGAGGTAATGCTACTCAATGCCAGAAGTCTAAATCTCAAAATGCACTCCCTCGAGGCACTCCTTAAAATGGAGAACATCGATACCTGTGCAGTGACTGAGACCTTGTTCAAGGCTCCAGAGTGAACCCCTGCAGTACCAGGTTATAACTCATACCACACTTTTCGGACATCTAATTTGGATCGGAACACTAAAGGTGGAGGTGTATCCATATTCATTAAGGATATCCACACCCCCATGCTAGTTGCTCAGCATAATGCATCTGAGGTTATCCAAGTGCAACTAACTCTGGGCAAAACTGCAATCCAAATTGTAGCTTGCTACAGATCACCCACCATGCCCCAGGATTACCACTCCTCTTTTCTTGATGTAGTGGAAAATATTAGGGTTCAACCAAACACCCTAATAATGGGCGATTTCAACTACCCCACCATTAACTTGGAAAACTACTCATGTACCAACTCCTTCGCTCAACACTGTCTGGAATTCATAAATTCCAATGCCCTGGATCAACTTATCCACATACCCACCAGGGGCAACAATATCCTAGACCTAGTCATTACCAACATGAATGACCAGTATTCCATACCTGAAGTCAACCAGGTTATAACTCATACCACTCTTTTCGGACATCTAATCTGGATTGGAATTTGATCTCTACACTCCTTTATGCCTCCCCCATCTTTACTAATCTCTCCAAGAATAACCTCAGTAAATTGGAAATGACCTATAATAACATTGCACGATCTGCTACAGGCAACCCATTCCAAACCCATCATTGTACAAACTTAAAACAGCTAGGATGGTTAGAACTACAACAGATTAAATTTCACCAACTAACCATTGCCCACAACATCCTATACAAACCTTCTAATACTCCAAGTTTATCTACCCTCATCACCCCCTATAAAAACCTAAAGTCCTTATGATCATCTCACAAACTTCTTATCCACACCGCAAAACCTAACAGAGCTGGGGATTCTCTCTTCTCTAATAAAGTAGGTAAATCCTAGAATCTTCTCCCTAATGACATCACCTCACTCACCTCTCTCTCTATTTAAAAACAGAATTAAACTTCTCAAAACATACTGGCTATGCCCCTGCTCCAGACCAGACTAGTCATCTACCTCTAACTTGACTTACCTATCCACTCCCTACTATCCTCTACTACATTTTCCCACCTCATTTTATTTTTCTGTTCTACCTTTTTTCACTATGTCTATCCTCTTTATATATATTTTCTTAAGCAAATCCTTTGCTACAATACTACACATCAAACTCCCTTTTTTTCACTTCTGACTTAACCTATACTATGTCACCATACTTAAAAATAGCACTATATTTATACTGCAGGTCCTCAGATCCTGCTTAACCTTTCTGCTGTAATTCACATGTTGCAAGTACTAATAATGTTCTTTTTTTTCCCCTTTTTTACTATGATTATTTCCTTTTATCTCCCTCTGACTTAACCTGCATTGTTGTCTAAGTTCTTTCAATTTATTTGCACGGTTTGTGACTTTTTACCTCAGTGCTACATCCTGTTACAACCTCTATGCTGAAATACACGTTACCATTGTTGATGCATTTTTTTTCCATACCAGGAAAATTGCTAATTTTACGAATATTAGATTTTATTTCTTATTTTTTATTTGTTTGTACTTGTATTATTGTATATGGACCATGTCTTGGAGCTTATCTCCCCAGGCCTCTACTGAAAATGGACATTTATCCAGTTAGACTAGCCCAGTCAACAAATGTAAAATAAATAAACTCCTCATTGGTCAGATCCGACCATAAGCTAATCACCCTAGATATCCACATCCCAACCCCACCCCTCATTAAGGAAACCATGGTAAAAAATATCTCCAAAGCCAACTTAATGCTTCTTAAGACAGAGGTGGCGAACTTCATAACACCCATGCAGATGGACAATACAGTTACGATTGCTGAATCCTACACAAATACACTCTATAAGCACTTACACGTGTGGATGGATCGTGCTGTGTGCATGGATCGTGCTATCCCGAACAGAACCAAAATGCTATCCTCCAAATAAAGGAAGCCAAGCTGGTGGTCCCCCGCCACAAACAAACTCTACAACAGAAGGAAGAAATGGTTACAAAAGAGAGTAAAATCCCATGAGTGGAGGAGCTCCCTGGTCAGCCTCAGTAAGAAGCTAAGATCCCTTATAAGATCCTACAAAGCTAACTATGAAAACAAAAATGCCACTGATTCTAAGGACAACCACAAAGCATTCTATGGCTATGTCAAGAATCTCAAGGCAACAGCCGGATATGCTCTGAGTTACAGCACAACAGCACAAAGATTACAGAACCAACTGATATTGCCAACATCCTAGCAGATAGGTTCAGTGCTAACTTTACTCCGCTCTCACCCCCTAAAGGGCCCATATCTATACAGAAAGAATACGGAGTCCCTGTAATCACAATTACGCAGGTAAAAGCTGCACTCTCTAAAGTCAAAAACACAACATCCATGGGACCGGACAACATCCCAGGCTGTGTTTTACACAAACTTCAGAACGAATTGGCTCTCCACCTAAGCACCACGTTCAATCATAGCCTCACATCAGGCTTTGTGCCCAATGAATGACGCACAGCAACAGTTATCCCAGTCCACAAAGGGGGAGCCACCACTGATCCTGGGAACTATCGCCTTATTAGCCTGACGAGCCTGGTCTGCAAGGCCATGGAACGTATCATCATGGAACTCATAAACAAAGACATTGGTAACCTCCAAACTCTGGACCCCACCCAGTTCGGGTTTGTGAAAGGCAGATCACGCCTCCTGAACCTGATCGACTTCTTTGAGGCAGTCACCAAAGCTGTAGACGAGGGTAAGGTGGTTCACACAGCCTATCTTGACCTCGCCAAGGCTTTCGACACCATCCCCCATTCTGGAATTATAGATAAACTCACTAAACTAGGTATAAATCCTTACATCACAAGATGGATTGCCACCTAGCTCACTGACAGAACCCACACTGTAAAAGTTGCAGACTCCAAATCCGACTTCCAACCAGTGACAAGTGGAGTACCACAGGGTTCAGTCCTGGGACCTCTCCTGTTTGGTATCTACTTCTCTGAAGTACAGGCTAACACTGAAGGCTTTTAGCTAATGAAGTTCACAGATGACTGCAGACTAGGAGCCATAGTAGAGTCCCCAAATGATATGGACATCCTACAGAATGGCCTCACTGAGACAGATGCCTGGTGTCCGTGCCATGGCCTCAAGCCCAGTGCCAAAAAGTGCATCATCATCCTCCTTTGTAAAAACTCTGTACCCTTGAACTACTACATAGGCAGAAGTCTACTTAACGCAGAATGTGTGATGAGACCTTGGGACCAGGTGGACAGTAGTCTCTTCTTTGATAATCACATCACCACAGTAGTCAAGAAATCCTTCTACATGGCACACCTCATCACAAAAGGGTTCTCATTCAGGAAAAAAAGAGGTCATTGTTCCCCTCTACTGGACACTCATTATAGAGGACAACACCCCTTTTGGAATGTACCTCACAAGACATCTGCAGCAGCTGGAAAGGCCACAGAAGTACCTCACAAAGAGGATTACTGGCCTCAAACATATGCCCTACACTGACCATCTCAAAAACCTCCAGCTTTACTCCGTAGCATATCGCCTACTCCGAGGAGATCTCTGCCTAACATATAAAGCTATGTCAAACCCAGAGCTGTTGGACATGCTGCACCTAAAGAAATCCAGTCCCTCCGAACTACATGGTCTAGGGACCTAAACCTTGTCACCACAATAAACAGGACATGCTGGAGGGATCGATTCCTGTCCCAGAGACTTCCCATACTCTGGAACAAGCTACCAATCTATGTCAAGCAAAGTTCCTCATTAGCACTCTTCAAGAAAAATCTCGATGAGTGGATGGGAAATAGGAAATACACCCTGGTAATCACTTCTGTGGCTCTGCTAGACAGGGGCACAGGAAATTAACTTTCTTCGGTGGTGTAAGCCAGGGAACCTTGTTGGCTAGGCTTACTTAGGCCCTTGGGCCAATAGGCTAGTACCTGCCTATAAACCATTTATACACCCAGGAATAATGGCCCCCAGAAGTAGTGAGATTCCAGATGCTCTGTGATGCACTTTATGTTTCCACTACCCAAGATATTTATGTATGCACCTAACAATTTTTTTTCCATATATACACACACACACACACACTTTTTTACTGGCAGATCGGAAGAACATCAATATGTTTTTGGGGTGAAAACAGAAGTACCTGAATAAAACCCTTACAGCAGTAAGGAGGACAAGGAAAAAGGCAACAAGACGGTGCAGCAGTAGTGTTGTCGCCTCACAGCAAAAGGTTTTCGGGTTCGATTCTCGGCTGGGATACCTTCTATGTGAAGTCTGTATGTCCTCCTTGCGTTTGTGTGGGTTTCCTTCCACGTTACAAAGACATACATCTGGAACATTTCTCCCCGGGCCAGCTCTGAAAATTGACTTCGTTCCAAGTAGGACTTTCCCGATTACCAAATGATAAATAATAAACAACCATTACTGCGCGGAAGGAAGAAAAAGCACTGCGGAATTCACGGGATTGGAATCAGTAAAAGATTTTATATGGGCGGAGCTACCGCAATCCTGCAACTGTTTACGGAAGTGATTGCAATTTTAAATCGGGTTAGAGTAACGCATACAAATGTAATTAGAACCTTTACGCAATGCATTTGAGTCCGTTTCAAAAATAAAGTTTAAGCGTCTGTGTTACCGTATATACTATCTAAAAAGCTAATCGACAAGGAAACCAAACAAAACGCATAATCGCAGCGTGGTTGTGAGTGCCAAACGTAATTGCATTAGTTTCCTACAGAACAACTTCGTATAATGCCCGCAAACCATCCTAAACATTATTGTATATTTACTACTAATGTTCACACAAAACAACCGCTCAAGCAGCCCACAATCACCTTATTAACTCCCTACGATTGTCGCAGCAGTTACGTCTCCTGTTGTAAGGGACGCCTCTTTTCCTGTACTAACTTTCACTGAATGAGTAGTGCAAGTTTTACGTATCAAGAAAGCGACAGTGTTTGAAGGATTCGCAAATGCTACCAGAGCTGCGTAATTCTTAATTTTCAAAGGTATTGCTTTTGAGGTTCATGATATGTACTGAATAAACTTGAACGTGAAATGTCGATACATTGCTTTTAACAGTCTGATATGATGTTAGGAAGAAACCTAAGTCATAAGTAATGAGACATTACGTATACCTCTCAACTATGCAGATTTTCGCAGAATGTCCAGATCGTTGCCTTATGTTTTGGTCCGTTTTTCATAAAATTGTTTGGCAAATCATTGAAGACTGAAGTTAGAGAATAATGACAGGCATTTAAGTTTCAGACTTCGTACTCTTCAGAAAATTCGTGATACTACAAAACCTGTTATTGTATCAATTTTATAAGTTTGTAAGAGCAATATTTAAAAAGTGCCCTTATTTTTGGACCTATGTTCCACTTTTATTAATGGTTTTGTCCAGATTTCTTCCTGTAAAACGTGGAGAGGTACAATAGTGTGAGGAAGATCTGGGTAGTAAGGATGCTTGTACTTTTTATACTGCTTAGTCCCCATTTCGATGGGATACTTATCTTATCTTTTTAGGATGTTTATGTATAAACATACATGTCGTTACACAAGTATATAAAACGGCTGTGGTGTTATAAACCACGCGTGCTGGGCTGTATTATTAACTGTCATTTTCTGAAAGAGTAATCTCATTTTTTTCTTTACATATTTTGAGTTGTACGTGATGGATTTTCCCTGTTCATTTTCTTGTTAAATGAAGACTTCAGTTTTATTATGTGCTTGTGTCTGTAGTCTATAACTAGATATATACACTGATAACCTAGTTATTTAAGACGTGATGTGGGTTTTGTAGTAAGCATTATCAGTTGATAACACTTATAGAATCATCGAATGTGTCATGCAGCAAAACATCCGTTTGGGACAGGAATGTGATATAAAAGAACTTTAAGCAAGAAGGAGTGTATAAATATTTGGGAATTGATGAAGGATCAACAATAAACATGAACAAATGCAAATAAAACGTAGGAATATTTTAGAAGACTTAAATTTATCCTGAAAACAGAGTTGACAATTGACAATTTGAAGATGGTAGCCAATACCTTCATGCTACCATTTGTCACCCCTCCCCATGTAATGGATGCCCTACCTTATGGGGAATTATTGAGGTTATCTAAGTTGTGCAATGACGAGAATAACCTGTCACAAGAAATGGGGCAAACAATAAAAATGTTTATGGGGGGGGGGTATAATTTGAATTCCATACAAGAAGCCCAGCAAAAGATATCTGAAGGAAGGGGCAGTGAGAAAGGAAAAAGAACAAGACATAGAAGTTATCAGAGAAGTGAGTTAAGCAGTCAGATTACGAAGGACCCAATATATTATGTTTCAGTTTACAATATTAAAAGTGGGGTAATGGTTGACATGATTAAATATTATTGGGAATATCTAATACAAGATAAATTCCTGTCAACTGTTTTACTTAGGAAACCCCTTTTTTCATATGACAGAGGTAAAAATATAAAAGATGTGGTAGTTCACGGTACGTTTATTATGCCAAAGATGAATATTGAAAGACCTTTATCACAATAGGGAACTTTTAGATGTAACAAATGTAGCATATGTACACACATTATTAATACATTTGATAGTATAAATCATGTTAAATTTGTACCCAAAGGAATGTTTACGTGTGAAAGCAAAGGGATAATATATGCATTAAGGTGTCCCTGTCAGTTATATTACATAGGAGAGACTAAAAGAAAGTTCCGTATTGGATTCATGGAACATTTAAGAGGTGTAAAAAATCAAAAGGAAGATAAAATAATATCCTCACATTTTAAAGCTTGCCATAATAGTAATGGAAATTCATTGCATGGCACTATTTTGGAAAACAATGAATGTATGGAAAGTAATGAGACTGTACATCAACTTCTGTTTTAATACAAAGAGAGTATATACATTTTAAAGTACAAAACCTTAGTTCCTAAGGGCTTGAATAATGAGCTAAATTGGAGATGCTTGCTTTAAATTTATTGTTTTAAGTGACTGTTTAATTGATTAATTGAATGTAATTTAAAATTTGATATAAAAAGTGTGATTTTTGTAACTGTATTATTCCTTGAAGGTGGTTACACCGAGGCACTAAAATAAAGTGATTGTGTTTTACTACATGTTTTTTGAGTGTTATACAAAGAACAGAATTTAGTTACATTTGGATCGTGGTTGTGGTATATTGTGGAAGAAAAGGATTTTGGTTGTGGTGTTTAATATGTCTTTGGATCCAAATGTAGATGTTCCTCGCCATTTTTGTGAGGATTCCATTCCTGTTTTGGGAGCAACTGGTGGATTGGGATCTCAGGTGGGATCTCAGAGGACTATAGAACATTATTTAAATGGTGCACTACATGTATCCAGCTTAATTCCGGAGAATCGTCCTGTGTCAAGGTACTGGTCCTATTTTAGGTGCTCTTATTACTGAAAGAACAAAACGAGTGACTGACCCCTTTGTGGCTGTGGGTCAAAACTCTTGAGTGCAATTTCTGCAGAAAAGAGAGACATCTGTGATAAATTTGAGAGACTGTTGGAGAAAGAGATAAGAACATATTTTAACATTCTGGGTCTACAAAGATATATAGATCTGAAAATAACACCAAGGGGACTGAGATTTATAAAAAAAATCCAAGTTTACCTTTTGACCTAAGTTGTCCCATGGAAAAACAATTTAAGGAAAGGTGGGTGAATGCTTCACATAGATGTGTGACCGAATGGCTATACATTCTGTTGGAGAGGGACCAGGCAAAACATAAAAAGTTGAAACAAGAACTGACATCGTTATCCCACAGTATTAGGATGTCTTTGAGTAGCCAAAATGTTAATTTCTTGGATAAAAATTAACAAGTTGTCCACTTTGGAAACGGACTTAATAAAATACAAGAAAACCAAAAGTTGTCCACTTTGGAAACGGACTTAATAAAATACAAGAAAACCAAGTTGACAAGAGACATCAATGACTATGAAGGGGGCCATGCTTTTTTGCCAATCTGAAGACAAGAAACCAACAGTGTCATTGTGTAAGCTTTAAAAGAGCTTCTTCAACTTCCTTTGTGTCTTGGTAGAGGACTAGCTATGGACAAAAATGAAGTTGTTGTATCTCTTGGCTTTTCCCGGTTAGGGGTCGCCACAGCGGAACTCTGGTCCGCTAATGATTGGCAGTAGATTTTTACATACTGACTTGCCTGGCCTGACGCACAACCTTCACCGAAGGTACGCCCATTCACGCATGTCTCCACACAGAAGACGCTTTAGCTGTGAATCGAACAGGACAACATCTTACTGTGAGGCGCCAACCCTACCGCAGCACCACCATCGCAGCTTCTACAGACAAAAATGAAGATTTCCCTGAATTGCCTCTGCCACAGCATCCAGAAGAGTACAGAAGGGAATTTCGGAGCAACGAGGACTGAAATCAACACCAGCAGGGTTGGAAAAGGGGAAGGAACTATACATACAATGACAGTAACACAAATGAAGGCCAAAGAAGGGACTGTAAACGGGGGCAGGGTAATGGGACAACATAAAAGATTTAGACGATAGTACAGAAAAGATATGTACTGAATTTAATCTTGTATTTAATTTGTCTAACTGTAATTTAACAGAAGAACAAGTTAAAGTTTTAAACTATGGACTTATATTTGTGCTCACGGTTATAACGAGAGCCCATGTAGTGAAGCAGGAAATGTTCAAATTTATTCGTAAAGTGCATTTAAGATGTTATTTTGCCATGCAAATGAATAATGTTAATGAGGAAATTAATGATGTGTTTCAAACATCCAGTGAATTAGAGGATAGTTTTTGTTCATGTTATGAGGAAATGGAAGGAGTGAATGTTGCTATGGGGCAGACTGATTTAAATGCACATTGTAAAGTGGATGTATCCAATATTCCTGTCTTAAATAAGTTTATCCCCCCTTTTGATAATGTATGTATAAGACAGTTTGGTGCTATGATAGGTTTTGGGGGTGAAAATTTTTGTGAGGAAGTCCTAAAAATAAAAGAAATATAAAATACAATTTAACTTTTAAGGAATGGCAAGCACTAAAGAAACTACATAACAGGAAGGATTTAATAGTAAAACCAGCTGATAAAGGCAATAAGATAGTGGTCACGAATGTAGTACAATATTACAAAATGTGTATGGAACAATTGGAAAATAAGGAGGTGTATGAAAAATGTCAAAAAGAAGCATATGAACAAGCTTTAATTAAATATGAGGAGATGTTGGATAAAACTGTGAGGTTATGATATTTTTCTGTAAAGGAAGCGAAAGACAAATTGTTTAACAGGAATAGTGAAAAAGTTGTATTCTATTGTCTACCAAAGATACATAAAAGTTTAGAGAACCCCCCCCCCCCGGCAGACCAATAATTTCGACTTGCAAATATTTTCTTCATAACCTAGGTATAGATCTACACAAAGTATTACTACCATATGTTCAGAAATCACCTGTATATGTACAAGATGGTTTTGATTTCCTTAGAAAAGTCTCCCCACTTGTATGGAATAAGTATAAATACTGGTTAGTACTTGATGTGAAAGGTTAATACACATCAATCAGATATGAGGATGGGTTAAAGGCTATTAAATATTTTGGGTGACACTCCCTTTTCAAATTTTGTTGTGGAGATGTTAGATTTCTGTTTGTCAAAATAAAAATAATTATTCTTCAACCAACTGTATAGACAAAGGCAAGTTACTGCAATGGGGCGGCTTTCATCTCTATGTATACCAGCCTATTTATGACATTCTTTGAAGTTACTTTTTTATGGAAGTTAAATTTTATGAAAAAGTATGTGGATTTTTATTTTCGTTATATAGATGATTTAATTTTTGTGAAGGCGGATGTAGAGAGAGAGAGAGAGTTTTATAATTGATTTGCACAAAAATCCATTTGGCCTATCTTTTGATGGTTTACAAAAAGGAATGAAAGCAGTTTATTTGGATTTAATTTTAGAAGGTAGGGAGAATGGGGAGAGTCACAACAAACATACATAGGAAATTTGAAGATGTTAGCCAATACCTTCATGCTACCAGTTGTCACCACCCCCCCATGTAATGGATGCCGTACCTTATGGGGAATTATTGAGGTTATCTAAGTTATGCAATGACGAGAATAACCTGTCGTAAGAAATGGGGCAAACAATAAAAATGTTTATGGGGAGGGGGTATGATTTGAATTTCATACAAAAAGCCCAAAAAAGATATCTGAAGGAAGGGACAGTGAAAAAGGAAAAAGAACTTCTTGTTATCAGAGAAGTGAGTTAAGCAGTTAGAATATGAAGGACCCAATATATTATGTTTCAGTTTACAATATTAAAAGTGGGGTAATGGTTGACATGATTAAATATTATTGGGAATATCTAATACAAGATAAATTCCTGTCAACTGTTTTACCTAGGAAACGCTTTTTTTCATATAACAGAGGTAAAAATATAAAAGATATGGTAGTTCACTGTTAGTTTATTATGCCAAAGATGAATATTGAAAGACCTTTATCACAATAGGGAACTTTAAGATGTAACAAATGTAGCATATGTACACACATTATTAATACATTTGAGTGGTGTAAAAAATCAAAAGGAAGATAAAATAATATCCTCACATTTTAAAGCTTGCCATAATAGTGATGGAAATTTATTGCCTGGCACTATTTTGGAAAAAATTGAATATATGGAAAGTAATGAGAATGTATTAAAACAGAAGTTGATGTACAAAGAAAGTATATACATTTTAAAATACAAAACCTTAGTTCCTAAGGGCTTGAATAATGAGCTAAATTGGAGATGCATGCTTTAAATTTGTTTTAACTGATTGTTTGATTAACTGAATGTAATTTAACATTTGATATAAAAAGTGTGATTTTTTGTGACTATTATTCCTTGAAGGTGGTTACACTGAGGCGCTAGAATAAAGTGATTGTGTTTTACTACATGGTTTTTGAGTGTTATACAAAGAACAGAATTGTAGTTACATTTGGATCGTGGTTGTGGTGGTATATTGTGGAAGAAGAAAAGGAGTTTGGTCATTGTTTTTATTATGTGCTTGTATCTGTAGCTTATAACTAGATAGATACACTGATAAAATAGCCATTTAAGATGTGATGTGGGTTTGTAGTAAGCATTATCAATTGATAACACAGAATCATCGAATGTGTCATGCAGGAAATCAGTTTGGGACAAGAATGTGATATAAAAGAACTTGAGCAAGAGGGAGTGTATAAATATTTGGGAATTGATGAAGGATAAACAACAAAACATGAACAAATGCGAATAAAACATAGGAGTATTTTAGAAGACTTAAATTAATCCTGAAAACAGAGTTGACATCTAGGAACAAAATTCAAGCTATAAACCAATTTGCTCATCCTATCCCAACTTACAGTTGTGGTGTGATTGACTGGCCCCAAAAGGTGTCAGATAGATAAGACAGGAAAACAAGAAGGATGCTTCTTGCTCGCCAAATAATTTATAAAAATCATTGCCTACCAAGATTATATATTCTCTGTTCCAAAGGAGATATGGGCCTCCTTGAAATTGATTACATGTATAGATCTGCATTTGTAGGACTGCATACATGTCTGCTGACCTCCCAAGACCCAAACATAGTGAAAGTTTTGAAACATTAGGAGAATAAATCTAAAGAAATTTCCCTAATTAGTCTAGCGGAAGCATATCGGCGTCAAACGGGAATTGACATCAAACTGAAGTGAGATACAAATTAGGTAGCAACTGAATATGCCAAAAAACAAAAGAAAGATAATAAGGTAAAGGATCAGATGAGAAGGCAGAAAATGTGGAAAATGCATAAATAAAGTTGCAAGTATAGAAAACTCCTGGAAGAACCTCATGTTGATCAGGATCGAACGCAGGAATGGTTAAGGAGAGGTGAATTGAAACGAAAAGATAAGATGAAAGGTTAATATTGTTGGCTCTTGGGTTACATACACATTGGTTTACAAAGTCCATTGAACATGTGGGAGAAAGACAAAATATAGGTTTTGTAAAACCAAATGTCCACAATAAACACAGAAACGGAACGTCATCTTCAACTTGTGTGAATAAAGGGAACGAAAGCGCAAATAACCTTACCTGTCTGGTGTCACCCTGTGTTTAGTTTGGACTTTTTGTTTTTATTGTTTGTTCAGGTTTTGTAAAACAGAACTAGAAACAGTTGCACACCTTGTTGCTGGTTGTGACATACTAATGGCAGAAGGACTGTAAAAAGCATAATAATGTGGCAAGACTTTTGCAATAGGGATTGTGCAAACATTACAGTATTGAAGTAGCTGAAAAACACTGAAATATGAGCCATGAAGCATTATAGAAAATGGTGAGGTCTACATCTCATGGGATTACCCAAAACCAACGGTTAAAAGATACATGCGAGAAAACCAGATATAGTGGTCCATGAAAAGACAGCAAAAGTAGCATTGATCATTGAAATTGCTACACCCAGTGACTACAGTGTCTTGTGTACAGAAAGAAACCGTCATAAAATATCAGGATTTGTAGGCAGAAACAAGAGCAATGTGGAAGAAAGATACTCAGTTCCAATAGTAGCAGGAGCAACGGGTCTTATAAAAAGAATCTACAGTCATATTTAGATATGTTACCAATACATGTACCTCCATATGAATTGCAGAAGAAGTCATTACTGGGCACATTGCGGGTGTGGCAAAGAGCACTTCTGGCTGACATCAGAGATTGAAATGGAGTCCGTTCCCATCATGGTATTAGAAACTCCAAAGAGTTGGAGAAATGAAAAGAGACTGTAGTACACAATTTATGTACTAAATTAGATTTCAGTTGTTAACTTTTAACAATTTTACGTTAAATGAAGACAGGACACTTCTTCCTCTCTTTCAGTGGTATTTATTACACATGTGTGGGAGCCTCATGGAAAGTACCAGGGAGACTCCCCAAACAAAGGAATGCATGAGCTTATATACTGGTGATACTGCTGACAGTACAAAAATATAAACTAGACCAATTAAATTAGTACAAAAGACAATTAACCAATCAATGGTTTACCTGTAGGCTTAAAGCGGTTCACATTACTAAATCTCTAGGCAGAGAAAGAAAATTGGATACACTTCCATATAAGGCACATTTCCTGTTTTCAAGCAGGCTCCTGTTTTTCAGTACTTCCCAATATTCACAGTTTACTCAGAGTTCACAGTATAAGGCACATCTCAATGCATACAGATTCACGTACTCAATTTCCTTATGCACATACTTTGGCCTTTCATATTCTACAATCCCCCATTTGATGCCGTGTAAGCATCACCATTTAGTCGATCATACATTTGCCCTAAATCTAACATAACCATGTGGCTGGTTCCTTCAACATTGTCGCACATATTTTTATTTCATCATTCATATTCATAACTGCAGGCATATAAAACTTTGACACCTTTTTAGTAGTCTTAAAAGACACTAATTTCAAAACCAATGCTTTGATTAAAGACACTACAAGAAAAGCAATAAGAGCTAATACTGCTATTAATATAATTAACTTCAATAGTCCACCTCCCCAACCTGAAAACAGGTTGGTTAACCATGCCCACGATGAGTTATCGGCCTCCTTAGCCTTAGAGAGTTCGGAGACTCTCTTAATGAGTTCGAGATGACTTTCAATTTTGTGCTAATTGTCAGGAATAAACGTGCAGCACTCCTCTTGGATTAAAGCGCAAGTTCCACCTTTTGCTGCTAGGGTGAAATCGAGAGCCATACAGTTTTGAAGGACTACAGCTCTCATGGCAGTCAGTTCATTAGTCACTAATTCTAAAGCAGAAAATGTGGCATTGCTTAATACTTCAAACAATTTAGACAGTTTTCTCAGTTCCCAAATTGATTTTACTGCTCCGTATGCTGGAATTATACCAGCCCACGATATGACGTCATCACCCAAGTCCATATGAGATAGTCCTTTGGTGCCAACATGAGCTAAGTCATGATGATAAATCCATGAAGCGTCAATTTGGCCTACCGGATTGGCAGGCTTTTTCACCTCTCGGACATTCTGAATTTTTCCTTGAGGTAAAGCAGATGTATGTCGGATGGCTGGGACTAAATAACCTAAGAAACAGCTACCAGACCAGTTTCCTGGTAGCCATTTATAGGCCCTTCTACCACACACAAAGTAGCAATTTTCCACCTTTGTGGTGATATTACTATTTGTACAACCTTGTTCAGAATGAAACACCTTCTTGTTGATCAATCCCAGCTGTTGGAATAGAAAGGAATTATTTCTTACCTCTTCGTATGTTTCATGCACCAGTTCACAAAATGAATCGTAGGTTGTGTTACAGTAGGAGGAGTTATTATTACACCTGTAGGGAACTGTCACATTACAAAAAATCCATCCTACCTTGACTTTACCAAATTTCTGAAAACACACAGTTCCATTTCGATGGTTAAACAGATGTAATGCTATCCTGTCTTTTGAAGTGACATTTGAAGTGTCATAGATCAGATTCGTCCAGGTTTCATTAGCCCCTAAAGGGACTGTACTTAGCATCAATCCCCCATGAACAGTAGGTAAAGCAGTACAGATCCAGCAGTCAGAGACATTGAGGGATGATGCATAGGCAAATTTAATAGCTTGGTAGGTGTTGAAAGGTGGATGCCAAATAGCTCGCTTGGTGTGATGCGTCGGAGCAGGAAATAAAAATGGCCACATTAAAAATAACAGTACAACAAGAATGATCAGCAAAATAGCTGTCCAATATTTTTGTGGAAATGGTTGTTGAGTCTGTGTAGTGTCAGGAGTTTGGAGTTTTCCAAAAGGGTAAATATTAGGCATCGTCCAGTACTGGAACAGTTCTACTTCGAGTACGAGTAGCAATGGGAGGAGAATCTGGATTTGAAAAAAGGTAAAGGCTGTTGGTCTTCAGACGGCACAACTTTTTTGACGTGTGAAATGTGGATCCAGGTTGGAGATCTTTGCAGTCGCACAGCAGATGATGTTGTCAGAAGAACCAGGAAGGGCCCTTACCAGCACGGCTGGAGTGCTGTTTTTCTAGAGAAGGATTTAACGTAAACCCAATCCCCTGGTTGTAGGGCGGATGACAGAAAAGGATCTGGAAGGTGTTGAGCGGCTGCTACTTGTCGGTGGTGAAACTGTAGGAAAGAAACAAGAGATGTTATGTGATCCTATCTCGCCTACATTCTGACTGATGGGTTCGGAGCCGACCCCTCGGCTCCGACTCTGCACGCTTATGCCAAAGAGCGAAGTCTCTTATTGGCTGAGCTTACTATATCCCAGGATGCACCACTACCAGTCCCCCAGATCTCGTTTGCCGCTAACTTGCGAAGACGTGGTCTCGAGCTGGCTGAGCTGAGTAGTATTTATTTACTAACTTTTTTCTGTCAGAATTTTGCTGTTCTTGTCATAAAAAGCTGTTTTAACGGCTATTTTTCACTTTGTGTGTGTTTGGAGTTTTGTGAGAACTTTGTAGTGTGATTGGGCGTTGATTTGATTTCAGGCCTCCTTCATCTTAGGGCCTTCCCAGTCAGTCAACCCCCCTTAAACCTTAGAGGGTTTCAAAGTACCCTTGACTTAATTGTTACGGATTGTTTACCTAATCGGCAGCTGTAAACCGATTTTTAGGTAGTGTCAGTTTGATTAGAAAATCAATTGGATAGTGTTGTTTTTTCTGTCAGGGATTACTGTTTTTTGCTATAATGTCTCAGAATCCTAGGCCTTCGGGCTTCAAAAAATGCACCAAATGTAATTTTAAAATGTCTATCACAGATGACCACTCTCTCTGTGTTTATTGTTTGGGTGCAAAACATTTACAAGAGTCAGGCAAAGTGTGTCACGCTTTTTCCTCGAGGGTCCTCCAGGAGAGGAAAAATAAACTCATTCTTAAAGGCTTAATAAAACCCTCCTTCGAAGAAGCTCTAGCATCCTCTCCTTCTCCAGCTAAAAAGAAAAAGGTGTCGGCTCCGACCAGTCCGTCGGATCCGGCCGCCAAAAGACATAGGCAGGCTTCTCCTTCGGCTCCAAGGACTTCGGAGCCGAGGGCGGAACGGTCTGCCTCGATGCCACCAGTCTCGACTCCTCTGGCTTCGGAGCCGATGGCTGGGGCATCGAGGCGGGTCATCTTCGTCGGCTCCACTGGTCTCGGAGCCGACTAGGGTTGCCCGCTCAGACACTTCCTCCTCGGCGCCGAAGTCCTCCTCGGCACCGATGGAAACTAGTGTGGGTATTCCTTCGGCGCCGATAGTCATCGAGTCGCCTCAGAGCCGGTCCCCTAGTCCTTTGGGGCCGTTGGAGAGGCCATCTCGAACCCGTTCAGTATCCTCTAAGTCCTCGAGGATGTCGGATTCGGATATAGACAGGGTGCTCCAAAGACTGTTCCAGTCCCCAGTCTTTCAAAAATTTGTTTCGGCTCCGACCCAGTTGGCTTCGGAGCCGATAGCCCATGCCCATCCCATTGCTGTTCCTCCTCCGACCGCTTCGGCTCCGTCGGAGCAGGTGCTGTTGGAGCCGGTGGAGATCTTAGGGTCGGCTCCGACCCTTACTCCAACCCGGGCCTTCGGGTCCGAGTTTGGTACACGGACTTCTTCGGCTGGACCCGGGGGTGATGTTTCGGGACCTATGCTTTCGGTTCCGAGCCTCCCTCTCGGTGCTTCGGCTGCGGGATTGCCGTCTGCTATCATGGCTCCGGGGACCGGACACTCCCAGGATTCTGGGGGTCCGGCTTTCAGAGCTATGAGGAGTGCCTTGGCCAAGTCTTCGGCCATCTCTCCGGCTTTACCGGCACCTTCCCTGGGCGTGGAGACTGGGTCTTTGGCAGTTCCCCTGTCCGTAGGCAGCGGAGCCCCTGGGCCTGAGGTTACCCCCATTGGGGGTTCCCCTCCTCCTGAGGGTTCTTCGGAGTTGTCTTCGGAGGAACCCCCAAGGAAGAGATCGTGCAAGAGGAAGCATGTGGACTCCCCCGAGTCTATTACATCGGACACTGATCTTGATGATGTGGAGGGGTCCCCGAAGTCGTCCTCGGATGATGTCTCATTTGCAGACATCTTAGAGATCCTCAAACAACGAGGCGGCTGGATATCCAAACCCCCCTCTGCTGATGAGTCAGTGCTCCTCAAGGCCTTTGGGGCTCAGCCCTCCGCCTCTTGGGTGTCTCCGCCCTTCGACGAGCTCCTGGATTTAGTTTGTCGAAGGGCGTGGGAACATCCAGATACCGTGGAACCAGTCCCTTCTCGTCCTAATAAATTTTTATCTGCTCCACCCGAGAAGGAGTTCCTCACTAAAGGCGTGGCTGTAGATGCCATGGTGGTGGCATCTGCTACACAACAGGACGTGGCAGAGGCTTCAACGTCCGTCCATCCTCCTAATAAGGAGTCTAGGAGCATGGACAGGTACGGAAGCGCACCCTGACTTCAGCGGCCTTTACTTTAAGGTCTCTGAATTATTTGGCACATTTTACCAGGCTTCAGAGGGATCTGGTCAAGGAGCTGTCAGATTCCCTCTCGGGTAACCTACCTGAGCAGCTAGCCCAGTCGGTTAGCTCTCAGTTAGCTATCCTTACGTCAATTTCTAACTCGTCCATGAGGCTCATTTCCTATGCGGCCGAAGGGGCGGGTAGAGTGGCAGGCACAGGCGTGGCTCTACGGAGACAAGCCTGGCTCCGCTTGTGTCAGTTTGCGGAGGCCTTCAAGTCTTCCTTCGCCGACGCTCCCTTTGATGGGTCCTCTTTGTTTGGACCCAAGGTTAAAGACACCCTTACCCGCTGTGAGCAAGAGGGAAAAACTTTATCTGCCGTAGGTGCCCGTTATTCCACTCCCTTTCGGCCTTATCCCAAGGCTAAAGGAGGGGGGAAAATGTGGTTCCGTAAATCACGTAAGTTTTTTCCTCAACAGCAGGAAGATTCCCCTTCCAGAGGCAGAGGACGGGGAAATTTTTCTGGGAGACGCCGTCCCAGAGGCGGCAGAGGGCCCCGCAATTCTGGAGACCGCGAGTCCTTTCGTGGCTCTTCAGCCTCCCACACATCATGAGGGATTGCCCGGCTGTGCTGCTCCGGAGCCAGTCGGGTGCCGTTTTGTCAAGCACCTAAAAGCCTGGGAGTCAATCACTCAGGACAGATGGGTGCTTCGGATCATTGCCGGAGGTTACACCATCCCATTCACATGCTCACCCCCACCGTCCAAAAAATCCCGGACCCACCACCCAGTCAAAGGGAAATTGCAGCCGCAGAAGCTTTAAAGCTGCTAGAAAAAGGAGTCATCCAACCGGTCCCCACAGACCAGATCGGATCCGAAATTACTCCAGGTTCTTTTAGTGCCAAAAAAGACAGGGGACCTGAGACCAATATTGGATCTCAGCAGACTGAACCAATCCGTCACGAAATCCAAATTCCGAATGGTCACGTTACAATCCATTCTCCCATTGTTGGAGAAGGAGGTTTGGATGTGCTCCATAGACCTCAAGGACGCCTATTATCACATACCGATTCATCAGGCGTCCAGGAGGTATCTGCGCTTCAGCCTGGGAGTCAGTCATTTCCAATTTTGTGCACTGCCCTTTGGTCTCACCACAGCCCCCAGGGTGTTCACCAAGTGTTTGGCAGTAGTGACTGCTCACCTGAGAAGTCTTGGATTCCAAGTGTTTCCCTATCTGGACGACTGGCTCCTGGCTGCCACCACCAGGCATCTACTAATGGACAACCTCAAAGCCACCATCTCCCTGGGTGCTACCCTGGGGATTACATTCAATTGGTCAAAGTCTGTCTTGCTGCCCTCTCAGCGCATAAGGTTCATAGGAGCAGAGATAGACTCAAAATTGATGCGCGTTTTCTTCCTACCGAAAGGATCCAAACTTTACAGGGCCAAGTTCAAGCTCTGATTTCAAGATCCAAAGCCCCAGCCAGGATGGTCCTACAAGTTTTAGGTTCAATGTCTGCCACGGTTCTTTTAGTTCCTCTGGCAAGATTGCACATGAGGATTCTTCAGTGGCTATTGTCAACTCAATGGTCTTTTCAGGACCTTCCCCTCAATCATCCCATCATGATTACAGAAACATGCAAACGGGACCTTCGCTGGTGGCTTCAGACATCCAATCTAAATCAAGGAAGCCCCTTTGTTATTCCCTCTCCAGTGGTTACCCTGATGACAGATGCCTCCCAGATAGGGTGGGGGGGGGCATTGTCTGGGCAGGTTAGTTCAGGGCTCCTGGCTTCCAGACGAAGCTCTTCTCCACATCAATGTGTTGGAGATGAGGGCTGTACTTCTGTCCCTACAGGCCTTACACAAGTTTCTTCCTCAGGGCATCATCGCCATCCACACAGACAACATGTCGGTGGTCTGGTATCTAAACAAACAAGGAGGGACCAGATCTTACCCCCTTTGCAGAGAGGCCATGAGGGTGTGGGAATGGGCTGTAGCTACCAACCGTTTCTTGGTAGCGACCCACATTCCGGAGAAATCAAATATATTGGCAGACAAATTGAGCAGGACAATTCTCTCTCCTCACGAGTGGTCCCTAAACGAAACAGTAGCAGCTCAGGTTTTCAGGAGATGGGGAACGCCGTGCTGCGATCTATTTGCAACACCACTAAACACGAAGTGCAAAATGTTCTTCTCCTTGACTCCACATCAAGGGGAAGCAGCTATGGATGCTCTAGCACAACCTTGGCCAACAGGGCTACTTTATGCCTTTCCTCCGATACCACTTCTCTCCAAAGTCATTCAAAAAGCTTCTCAATTGGGGTCCACAATGATACTGATTGCTCCATACTGGCCTCGTCAGGTATGGTTTCCCTACCTGAAGAAACATGCGGTGGACGATCCTTGGATGTTAGATCTAACTCCGGATCTGCTAATCCATCAGTCGGGACGACAGCATCAGTCCCTACACTCCTTGAAGTTGACAGCCTGGCTCCTCCACTTCCGACCTTAGTCAGAAGTCACACATTAGACTCGGAAGTTATTCACATTTTATCTTCAGCCCACAAACCCACCACTAACAAATTGTACCTCAGTAAGTGGAAGAGGTTTGCTATCTGGGCTCAACTAAGGGGCTTAGACCCTATCACTGCTCCAATCCCGGAAGTTTTGAAATTCTTAACATCCCTGTTTAATCAAGGATCTTCTGTCTCTACTATTAAAGTCCAACTGGCGGCTATCTCTAAATTCCACGAATCCATGGATCCTCCATTGATGAGCAGCAGATTATGCAAGACCTTTATTAAAGGTGCGGGCCTGTTAAGACCCCCAGTTTTTCATCCTGCGCCTCCGTGGGATCTTGATTTGGTGCTTCGTGCATTAACATCTCCCCCTTTCGAACCTGCTGCTACATGTGAGTTAAAATATCTGTCTTGGAAAACTGCCTTCTTAGTTGCAATTACTTCTGCAAGAAGAGTTTCAGAGCTTCAAGCCCTATCTATTAAACCACCGTACTTGATTTTCCACAAGGATAGAGTATCACTTAGACCTAATCCATCCTTTGTCCCAAAGGTCTGTTCTAATCTCTGTCTTCAACAATCTCTAGAGCTACCAGTTTTCTTCCCAAAATTCTCCAATGAAGCAGAATACACTCTCCATAAATTGGATGTTCACAGGCAGTTGCGTTTCTATTTAGACAGGACTCAGCAATTTCGTAAGTCAGACCAATTGTTTGTGTCCTTCTCAGACAGTAAATTGGGTAAAACCATTACAAAAGCTACCATCTCCAAATGGATTAGAGATTGTATAACTCAGGCTTATTCTTCTTGAATAAGCAACTTACAACATCTATCAAAGCTCACTCTACCAGAGCTATGGCGACTTCTATAGCTTTTCATTCCAAGCTCGCTATATCGGAGATTTGTGCATGCTACTTGGTCAAATCCGCACACTTTCATTTCCCACTATAAATTGGATGTGGCATCTAAAGGGCGAGCATCATTTGGTTCCACGGTACTCAGGAGTGTTTTCCAGTGAGCCACCCAGGATTCAGATGCTAGGGACGCTGTCCCATCAGTCAGAATGTAGGCGAGATAGGATCACATAACATCTTTTAGTTATGTACTCACCATAACTTCAGATGTTTGGGATCCATCTCGCCTACATTCCTAATACCCACCCTCCTTCCCCCTGCCTTGGAGATCAGAAGAGATTGAACGGTTTTGAGTTCTACTGTTTTATCTTGTTTCATCTGACAATGTTATATAAGCAGGGCGTGCATGTGTGCATGTGTGCGGACAAACTAGATCTGGGGGACTGGTAGTGGTGCATCCTGGGATATAGTAAGCTCAGCCAATAAGAGACTTCGCTCTTTGGCATAAGCGTGCCGAGTCGGAGCCGAGGGGTCGGCTCCGAACCCATCAGTCAGAATGTAGGCGAGATGGATCCCAAACATCTGAAGTTATGGTGAGTACATAACTAAAAGATTTGCAGTACAAAAGGATATCATTATCAAATGCATCATATTCAGAAAAGGGTGGTGGTGGTGTCATGGGCAGGTGCAGAGGACGACCCATGAGAATTTCATGTGGAGAAAGACCCTTAGTAGGGTGCGGTTGTGACCACATAGAAAGTAAGGCTAATGGTAAGGCGTGCACCCAAGTTAAGCATGTTTCTGAAGTGACTTTAGCAAGTCTAGTTTTCAAGGTCTGGTTCATGCGTTCAATAATGCCTGATGCCTGTGATCTATACAGGCAATGAAATTTCAAAGTAATGCCTAGCATTGCACACAATGATTCAACTAATTTAGCAGTGAAATGCGTTCCACGGTCAGAGTATATTTGACAAGGAACACCAAAATGAGGTATCAATTCATAACACAATTTTTTTGCAGCTGAAATAGCATCATTTTTAGCACATCGGTAGGCTTCTAACCACCCTGAAAAAATGTCAACAATAGTCAAAACATATTTAAAATGAGTACAAGATGGGAGGTCAGTAAAGTCCCACTGTAAAGCACAAAATGGTCCCATTAGTTTTGGCACTGGTTGAGCGTGAGCCAGAGTGTCCTTTGAAATGTTATGCTCTAAACAAATGGAGCACATGCTCAAAAAATGTTGCGCAGAAGCAGAAAGTCCTGGGGCAAACCAATCCTTCTGGATTTGTTTGATTTAATGCTTATACCCCGACATGAGCTGGCAAATTATATGCTTTTATAAGAAAATTTAACATAGATGTAGGGCAAATTAATCTGCCATCAGGATGTTGCCAAACTGAATCAGCGCATTGGAAACAGCTGTGGTCCAGCCATGTTTTTCTTTCTGATTCCAATGCTTCACTTTGTAAAGCTTTCAAAACAGTAGTGTCAAAAGTAACCGTTTGTAAGATAGGCTGCAGAAATTGTCCCTAAACAGTATATGAAAGAGCAGCCTGCTTGGCAGCCCAGTCAGACAAATTATTTCCCTTAGCTACCAGGGAGTCGTTAGACTGGTGAGCTGCACACTTGACAACAGCAATTTGGGAAGGTAATAATAAATCCTGCAAGAGGTGATCAATATACAGGTCATTTTTAATTGGTGCCCCAGAGGATGTCATAAACCCCCTTTCCTTCCATAAGGTATCAAAATCATGAACAACACCATGGGAGTAATGTGAATCGGTATAAATAGTAACAGATCTGTCTTTGGCCATTTTACATGCATGCGAAAGTGCCACTAACTCCGCGGCTTGTGCGGAAGTTCCAGGTGGTAATTGTCCAGTTTGTAAAACTACAGATGGCGAGCAGACTGACCATGCAGCCTGACGTTCGCCAAGATTATTTCGTAAACAGGATCCATCTACAAAAAGCTGGATTAGTACAAATAGGCGGTAACGATTAGGTAATGGCTTGAAAATCAACCGCCGACCACGCCCTAGGTACTACAATGGTTAGTGGTTCCTGTGCACTTCTAGCATGGGCTGTGTTAGGTACCTCCCTCAAAGGTAACAATCTGTCATCGTTTGACTATTCCAATCCTGAATCTGGATTAAATTTATCTGGCCCAAAATACCCATCCCCACTGTCAATTATAGCGGGGAACTGGTCAAAATTCCTTCGTCGGTGTAAATGTCGCTTCCCTTTTCCTTTATAATCAGGTTTGGCACTAAAATACATTACAGCTTTTGCTTCTTTATGAGTCTTACTGCGAGTGGTCCCTTTTTCCTATTGCTTGTTTCTGGCTCAGATTCACTAAAATGACTGTCCGCAGCTTGTTCTCTTTCTCTAGGGGTGGAATCTTTAGTGGTGGAATCTGGCTGTTGTGCTTCTACTCCTTGTTGAGCGAGGGGGGGCTGATACTGCAGGGGTGCAGTCGGTGGTGGGGGGAGTCAGGCATTATCGTCTTCTGACGATGCAGTTATCTGCAATTTAGCTAATTCCTTTACAGGATAAAGCCCCTTAAAGGGTGGGTCCTTCAAGCATTTATCGTTTACTACATCTAAATTACTAGCAGTTTGTTGCAATTCCCTCAATTGCTCTTTTAATTTCTTCTGATTATCTTTTAAACTACTAATAACCAAATCCTTTTCACTTTCTTTCGCCTCTGTCATCCAATCATTAAATGCTGCCCAGCACAACCCTGGTATTCTTCTCCCTTTTTTCCTTAACTTTCCTTGGAGATTAAGCAAAATATTTTACCATTTTCTGGAAAGGCGAGTTTACCATCACCCTCATTGAGGGCGACCCACTGACTTATAAACATACAACTGTCCCGAGACACACGAAAATACATATAACCAGCTGGTGTACCTCTTTGTGGCTCTTTTATGGTTCCCACACTCGCTCCTATTTTCACACAATAAGCTATACTGTATTTTACAGATATAGCTGTGACGTTTTGTAAACGCCGTTTTCCCCACTCTCGTATCTCCTTTCACTCTTATGTCGCCAGTTTTTCGTTTTAACCCTCTCTCGTACTGCACAATCAGTAGCAAAAAAATGCATGCCACTTACCTCAAAACAACTGAATGAGAGGAATTATTACATTTCTATAAAATTATCGATACCAAATTTTTAAGCAGGCAAGTACAGGAAATTAAAGAAACACTGCCAGAACAGAAAATTCTGTCATGGGCCCTTTTACTAGCAGTATTTCATTCAATCCCCAGTTGCCGCAGCTGTTGTCAATTCAGATCCGAGTAAACGGCAGCAATTGTTAACAATTTTACCTTAAATGAAGACAAGACACTTCCTCTCTTTCAGTGGTATTTATTACACACGTGTGGGAGCCTCATGGAAAGTACCAGGGCGACTCCCCGAACAAAGGAATGCATGAGCTTATATACTGGTGATACTGCTGACCGTACAAAAATATAAACTAGACCAATTAAATTAGTACAAAAGACAATTAACCAATCAATGGTTTACCCGTAGGCTTAAAGCAGTTCACATTACTACATCTCTAGGCAGAGAAAGAAAATCGGATACACTTCCATTTAAGGCACATTTCCTGTTTTCAAGCAGGCTCCTGTTTTTCAGTGCTTTCCAGTATTCACAGTTTACTCAGAGTTCACAGTATAAGGCACATCTCATTGCATACAGATTATCACATACTCAATTTCCTTAAGCACATACTTTGGCCTTTCATATTCTACACATTGCAATTGCATAACTCTCAATTGTCCAGATTTTCACCTCATATTTTTGGTCTGTTCTTCATAAAATTTGAGGTTTTCTGGATTCTTGTGGTAAATCCATGAGAACTGAATTCACTATATAATGATAGGCATTTGAGTTTCAGGAGTCCTACTCTTCTGAAAATGCATAGCACAGTATTTATTTGATTATATTATTTGTTGATGGGGAAAGTCCAGCTAGGACAGAGCCTATTTTTAGCAGAGGCCTGGGGAGAAATGCTCCAGATGTATGTCTTTGGAATGTGGGAGGAAACCGAAGCACCCAGAGGAAACCTACTTGAACACAGGGAGGACATGCAGACTTCGCACAGAAAGCACCCCACCTGAGAATCGAACCGGAGAACCTGTTGCTCTGAGACGACAAAGTTAACTGCTGCACCACTTAGCTGCCCAATACCTTTTAGTTTAACTACTTACTAAGTTTGTGAATATTTTTGGGGGCTTTCCCCATTATGTTTTGCATTGTCCAGAATTTTTGTGCTAAGAGGTTGAGAGGTATGCATTCTAAGTAGTTGTATGCCATTTCTGTGCTTAGGCAGTACAGGATTCTGAATCTACATATAGGTAAATGTGGCCATCTTTTTCATGCAGCTAGGAAGGGTGAATACATGTTCATGGCCACATGATGTACTAAACCTGAGTTTTGCAGTAATGTAGTACAACACAATTAAGTTGTCATTCTTTAGGATCCAAGAACAACATACCATACATACATACCTCTCAACTGCTATGGCTTAGGTATACCACAGTGATATTTGACCTTTGCCTTGCCCCTTCTGTATTTACTGATTTTTGTGTCTAATTTTCCAGCTAAACATAGATATAGTCAAGGGTGTATACATTGTTAAATAACTTGAATAAGCCTATGGAAAGATTCTGTTTCCCTATCTACATGCGGGTCTTGTATCTATGGACTTTCTGTTTAAAAAAAAAGAAAAAAGAAACTGCTCCCCTTTTGGGCTCCGTGCTGTAATTTGTAAAGGCCACTGCTATGAAATTAATGTTCATTGTTTGAGAGGTATCCATCCATAATTGTTAAAGCAGCAATGAGCTTCATGCAATTAGAATAAGACTCAGTAGTTATATTAATGTAGTTATATTAATGTATGGGGGGGGGGGGGATTGTGCTTGTATAATTTTGAAATCCCAGTCATGCCTCAAAGTGGGAAAATGTAGAATGGAAATCCTGTTGAACACGGAAGAAGAAGATAGATTCATTTCCCTCAAGAAAGATGCTTTCAGCAGTATTTTGCCTCTTTTCTCACACACTCACAAAAAAACATATTTGAATGGAATAAGATCTCACTATAGCCTTATTCTCAGTGTCAGGACTGCAAAATGATCTCCAAGAAATATGTTAATGAGACATAGGTCAAAATGCAGATAGTATGTAATTTACAGGGATGATAAAAGCCCTGCATCAGCCCTTCTTCATAGCTGCAGACCTAGTATACTGCAATTATGAGGTTGTACATTGTTTAAGCAAAAAAAATGTCTCAGTCTGTAGGACCATACGAAGTTGCCCTGAGGCCCTTATAAGTCTAGCCAAGAGTTTAGCCCAAGTGTAGACAAGTCAGTACCCAAAGCCCCTGTCCAGTAGGGACACAGTTGGAATCCCAGGGGTGTATTTTCTGTTTCCCATCCAATTATTCAGGTTGTGCTTGAAAAGGGATAATTATGTACTCTGCATGACGTGGATAGGGAGTCTGTTTCACAGATGGGGGAGTCTCTGGGCCACAAGTCTGTCCTGCCAACAAGTCCTGTTGATGTCGCAGACCAGGTTGAGGTCACGTGTGCAGATTACCTGGAGCTTGACTTGTTGATATTCAGTAGTCCCATCAAGGCGGGGTCTGAGATTGCTTTGCATGCCAGACAGAGGTCGCCTCTGAGGAGTTTGTATGACACTTAGAGGGACAGGGCTTTTAGCCCATCTGTGTAGGGTAGATGTTTGAGGCCCTGGATTCTTCTGGTGAGGAACCTGTGTGGTTTCTTCAGCTGCTGCATGTGCTTTGCGAGGTACATGCCGAAGAGGGCATTGTATTCAATAATTGGCCTTATAAGGGAAGAATGCAGGGATGCTGTGACCCCTTTGTCCTTGAATGCGATACCCTTACTTATGAGCTGGGTCATGTAGAAAGCTTTCCATATAATGGAAGCAACATGGTGGTCAAAAGTCAGGTTGCTATCAACCTGAGTGCCCAAATCCCTCACAACTGATTGCGTGCTTAGGACATTGTTATTAATGTGATAATATGTGGAGATGTCAGCTTGCAGTCATCACCTCTGCCATAGCCCACTGGTTTTGGCCTGCACCTCAAGAGAAGTATATCCTGAATAACAGAGGCCCCAAGACCAATCCATGGGGTACGCCTCTCTTTATGGGTCTACTGCTAGAGGTGGCTTCCCGTATTTTGAGTAGGTGGGTTCTATCAGTGAGCCAGTTTGCTACCCATCTGATAACATATGGATTAATGCCTAGTTGAGAGAGTTTATCTATTATGCCAGAGTGGGGAATAGTGTCAAAAGCTTTGGCCAGGTCAAGGTAGGAGGTGTGTACTGTCTTCCCCTCGTCCATGGCTTTGGTGACTGTCTTAAAGAAGACAACCAGATTTAACAGACATGACCTCCCCTTGACAAAGCCAAACTGTGTGGGGTCGAGTGTTTGGAGGTTGCCAGTGTCCCTGTTAATGAGGTCCATGATAATCCATTCTGTGGCCTTACAGATCAGGCTAGTTAGGCTGATAGATCTTTAATTTCCCATAATGGTAGATGCTCCACCTTTGTGTAAAAGGATGATGGTGGCTGTCCTCCACTCAGCAGGGATGAAGCCGGTACTCCGGCTTTGGTTGAATAGGGTGCCTAATGGTGCTGCGAGTTCATGCTTGATGTCCTGTATGATGCAGCCCGGGATGTTATTGGGTCCCATGAAGGCTGTATTTTTTGCCTTTGAGAGGGCAGTGATGACCTGTTCCCTAGAGGTAAGGGGAGGGGGGCAGTTACTGGGGATGTCCAGATTTACTGATGGGGGAATAGAGGGGTGAAGTTTTCACTGAATTTGTCAGCCAGTAGGTTGGCTATAGCTACAACATTTGTGTATGTGGTGTCCTTGACCACCAGTTCTGAATAGATCTGGGTGCTTCGTTTGAGATTGTGGACATATGTGAAGAAGGCCTTGTGATTGTCTCTAGTAGATGTGGCCAATTTGGACTCTAAGTTGGCCTTGGAGGATATTGCTAGTGTTCTTATTGGCTTGTTCCGGCTAAGGAGATATTGCTTCCAATTGGGCACCTGCTCTTCTCGGTCCTGGACAGCAATTTTTTTCCTTTTGTTATATAGTTTATTTATTACAGATGTCCACCAGACAGGTTTACTCTTCCTTGAGGAGGATGATTTTGTCCTGTCAGGTATTCCGCTTGTGTAGTACTTTGGTGTAGATTTGGACATTGGTGTGGGTTCCAGCAGAGGGGGAGGGAGCTATGAAGCTGTTTATACCATCCCTCAGGAGCTTGTAATCCTCTTTCGAGAAGTGTTTTGCGTGACCCTAGCCAGAAGGGGGTCAGGGGAGATGCTGATTTTGAAAGTGACAGCTTTATGGTCAGATCTTACCAGGGAGCATGATACTGGTGGGGTGCTACATTGGTTACTCTTGTTGGTTTATACCAAGTTCAAGATATTATCACCTCTTGTTAGGGTATTGACTAGCCGTTCCAGGCCATTTGCATTGATAAAAGCGAGGAATCTGTGGGCATTTGCATTCTGGCATGAGTAGTTTTTTCAGTCTGTGGTTGGGTAGTTTAAAGTCACCCAGAATCAGAGTAAAGGGTTGAATCTTGAGAGATTCAAAGTGGTCCAGATAGGTGGAGCGGGTATCCTGAGTCAAATTTTGGGGCCTAAAGCTAGGTATGATTTGAATAGGGGTCTTGTCAACGGTTAACTCCACATGGAGTGTCTTCTGTACATCATACTGTTTGACCAGCCTGGAGGTACGTGTGTCTTTAGTATTTATTGAAACTCCACCTCCTTTGGCTTTGCTGCCCACAGTTTGGGGTCTGAATGTCTGATAGGATGAGTAACCAGGTAAGGCTGGGGTGCTCTCCGCAACTTTGAACCAGGTTTCTGTAACCACAAATGTCAGCATCTTCCAGAGTTAAGAATGCTTGCAATGAATGCAATTTCATGTTTAGACTCCTAGCATTTAGCAGCATGACCTTTTAATTTGCATTTTGTTGAAATGTTTATGTTGGTTTTCTCGACAAGACATTTCCCAGAAAAAGGCACTATGGAGGAGGCAAGGGCCTTTGCCAGAAGCCTGAAGCCCAAGTGAGACAGATGCAGGCCATGTCTAGCAAAGAATCGTGGTCTGTTGATCATATCTTCCCAGGCTGTCAGGTACTGGATCCCCCTGGAATGACACCCGAAACTAAGCCAATTGTTGAAGTCAATCATTTTCTGTTTGTATTGAGACATCATTCTGGGTGACGGTAGAATGCTACTTAAGGCTAGGGACATACCTGCCTGGGACACACATTCAGCCATCTCGGTTATGTCTCTTCGTATAGTCCAGGGAGGTACGTCTCAAGTTGTTCACCCCAACATTTTTATTTATTTATTTTATTTAATATTTGTTTACCCAGAAAGTCCAACTTGGAACGAAGCAAATTTTCAGCGGAGGCCCAGGGAGAAGCACTCCAGACGCATGTCTTTGTAACCTGGGAGGAAATCCACACGATGTAGGGAGGACATGCAGACTCTGCACAGAAGGCACCCCAGCCGAGAATCAAACTGGAGAACCTCTTGCTGTGTGGTGACAACGCTACAACTACGCCGTCCAAAGACAACTCTGCCAAGTCTCAAACCGAGGATCCTGTGAACTGCAGTCAGAGCAACACATCACTAGGACAACACAGCTCTAATGGACAGCTCATGGACTGTGACAGAGTCATAACAGTACCTGCTGTTGAGAGACTTGAGTGTGTGTGTGATATGGCAGATTCTGGCATCTGACAGACAACTAACCATGACTTTCTCCTTATCCAGCCACCAGGCACATCTGTGTGTGTCTCACAGTGGAGTTTCATATGACTAATATGTTGGGTTTATGGTTAAGCCTTTGTGGTTGTGAGACACTGGTGTGTGGACTATGCATGGTATGTGGTGTGGAGGGTTGTGGAGTTTGCTTATGTTTTTGCCTCTGAGGTCTCCTTTTATGTTTTTGTTGAGAACCTCCACATATCTGAGTGTGGGTGTAGTTGTGGGTGGTGTTTTAGGTGTAGGGATTGTGTTGATAACCTTCTCAGTGCCATGTATACTGGCTTGTGAGGGAAAGAGCATAGACTCTAGGTTCTTAATGTAATTGCATCTCTTACAAATTGTGTTCCTAGGTGGTAATAGTAGATGGTTGTCCAGGTATATGAGACAGTTGCTAAACTATCTCAGGATGCCCATATCAACCAGGCTGGCAGGAGATACCGTAGGAAATTGTCCATCCATATTTGTCAAAATTTGAGGGGGAGGCCAGGGAGAGCTAAGGGGTAAGCCTAAACCCCAAGTGCTTAAACCAAAACTAAGAGGTTTAGAATAACACTTTTACAGTTTAAACAGGCTAAAAACAAGCAGTAATAAATGCATCAGAAAAGATGCATCTGAACACTTTAGAGAACAAATAGATGGAAAAGCAAGATTAAGTAATGAACTAGGAAACACAAATACTCTAAAAGCAGCTGAGAATGTGAAGGGAGAAAGGAGGAACTGAAGATAATTCAAGGTTAAGAAGCTAAGGGGGGTTGGCCTTCCCAAATGTTCTTTCTGTATTAAGTAGAATAAGCTAATGAGACTGGACTGAGAGGAGTGTCCCAGATCAAGTTTACAGTAGGGACAGGCAACTGCAAAGCCAGCAAGTTTAAGAACAAGACAACAATAGGGAGGGAAGGTGGGTAATTATGCTACAGCTGCTAGCTACACTATTTTATGTAGAAAACATGATATAAATGCTTATCACAGCAGAAAAACAGCAGTGAGACACTAAATAAAAGTTTTAAACAGAAAAAGGAGCAAGGAGACTATAGAAAATGCTTTAATTCTGCAAACAAATCAATTATATGATGCACTCCTTGGCAGGAAAATCGGAACAACAGCAGATGCTTAACAAATGGAAAACATTTCAAATTAATACCTTTCACTCAGTGAAACTTAGCTAAAAAAGCTTTACAAAAAGTGAGGCAGATTATTGCATTAGAACACTGCAGATTAGTTTATAGCAATAAAATACAGTAATAAGTAGGCAGCAGATAAAGTAGACAGCAGACAATAAAAAAGTGCAATAAATGGTAAGAATAAGCAATAACTAGTAAAAATAAGTAAGAAAACAGGGTACTTATTGTTATGTATCACAGATCAGAGTTGTGGTCAGTGCCCCTCCTCTGTTCAGCTCAGCATGAAATAGTATACACTAATCTGTAGGACACTAAGATGAAATACATTGCCAGCTTAGCAAAAATAGGCCGCACATTTACTGAAGCATTTTTTTGTGTTTTTGAGTGACATGCCTTGTTTATTATAAAACATTAATTCAGATAGATTGTGGTTATTCCAACCATTTCATTAAAGCCCATTTTAGCAGGCTGTGAACTAGACACCTCCAAAAATGTTTTTGTGTTAGTGAGATGTATCTAATTATGAACAGTATAAATAATACATTGCATTTTTATGCTATGTATCTCCAGAGTGTATGTGAAATGTAAAACAGGACATACCAGCATGTTGGATAGTGTCTAAAAGAAATTTCATCCCATATTCAAACTAGTTGAATAGCATTCAGAAGCTTAAAGTATGAACAGACTGTGTTCAGCTTCTCATGAAAGCCCTTATAGAGCTGTTTATTTGGTCTGTCTGAATTTGATTGTCTCATGCTGAATTGTTAATGATGTGATCGCCACCTTCAAGGTAAACCTAAATTAATTGAGTGGGCAGCCTCAAATTCTCTCCTGATCTGTCTTGTCTTGCCTTCTTGAGACTAGAAGGATAGGGTTTTTTGGCTAGGCTTGAAACAAGTCTGCAGACTGATTGCTTAGCACTTATAATATGCATGAAATCATTCTTGATTGTGGTTCATAGATTGGTACTAGGCTAACTGTCCTTGTAAGTCATTTTAAACCTAGCCAATTACCCCTTGTGAGAATCAAACCTGCAATTTGTGTCAGTAAGGTAAACACCTTAACCATTATACCGACCATCTTACTGGAATCTCACATCGGATATAGGATCAGGATCCATATTCAGAAAATTATTTTAACAGAATAACAAAACTTATTCTCTCTGTAAGCATCATTCATTGCTTAATAAATATGTCTGGGAATGGAATTCCTATCAATAATTTAACTTTGGCATGCTATATTAAGCTTCAAGGTAGCTGAGCAAAATTATTTCTTGCCTACTGATTCATTGTCTTCAGCAGTGTAAATGGTAACTGATATCGGGCAAGGTGTCTACACTTACCAAGTTGCTTGACATACAGGCCAGAAGTGTTCTTTTAAGTGTGGGAAATATTGGATTGTATATACAGCTGCACAGGGAAACTTCAGTCACGCAAAAAAGTAAAATGCATATTGCTGGTATGGTATGCTGACCAGTTTGATATCTGAAGCCAAGTCCAGGGGTTACATCAGTACAGCTCAGCAGTGCCAACATTTGTTTATGGATGGAGTGAGAAAGGTGCATAACCTAGGCAGATTGCATTGAGCCAAAGTTGTTTACTGTGAGTGATTTAATGAACTGCAGTCAGCCAGTGTATCCTACCCTTATCTGTAACTGTTTGATGTGGTGAGGTATTTTATTTTCTGAAATCGGGCTGCGGTCTTTTTGTTGAGGAGGCTGATACCATATAAAAAGTCTTTGGAGATTTATTGTCATGTATCTGAATCCTTGCTGTATGTGTTGTCTCGATATTTCATCATATATTTTTTGTTCTCCAACTTTTCCAGACATGATTGTAAACAGTCAATCATTCTCCATCTTCCATGCCTTTTAGGATTCTATAATTTTAATATTGTTTCGTTTGGCTTTGTTTTAATAGTTTCTAATATACTTTCATTTCAGTATTTAACAGTTGTTCTGAAGCTTCTAGTTGTATTCTGCAAAGTCAATGAGGTGTCAGATTGCTCTGAAAGTTTCCATTGATGTTTGCAGCTATCGTCAACTATATCAGCTAATGAACATTCTTTAAAAGTTCATGTATGACTTCCTTACAAACTTGAGATGAATGCAAGATATGTAGTCTTCTTTTATATGTAATGTATCTACAGTATTTGATAATGTCATATATGTGTCACTTAAGGACCTTTCCCTTATTTGATCATTTCTTGTACCACAAACTAATCTTTGACTTAATAAGGAACAAAGGAACTCTTTCTTGGCTAGAGCATTTCATTTGGTGATATTAAGTTACCATCCATATTCTAGTCTACAGAGCATCTTGTTCTCTTGTAAAGAACAAATGGTGAATGAATAGTTGCTTTTTAGTCTTGCAGTAAAACCTCAACTTCTGACTTAGTACTGCTTCTGTCTCACGCTCCCTCTCTCTCTCCTGTTCTTGAACTTGAGTTACATACTTTCAAAGTTTTTTTCCCTAACAAGATGGAGAAATGTGACCACTATAATTGGCTTTTTTTACTTGCGATGAGTAGTAAACTGAATTTTTGGATCTAAACTGTACAATTTTCTGTGGCATTTTCTTGCACAGGAGAATTCCTGGTAGTTGCAGTCAGCCCCTTGGTGTAAAAGGGTTTTTACTTTATTTTAGTGAGTTCACTGTAGTACATTAAAGTAGAATAATAGGCCTGTAAATATAGAGTCCGACTTGTGTTTTCATGCATACATTCATTTTCAGGAAAAGACAGTAGAAAGGAAGAAGATAATCTTGCTGGCTAAGTATGAGATGTGCAGAAATAACAGCTCTCAAGGGAAAGTAATAGAATGTTCCTTTCTCAAGGGAAAGATGTGTATTTGCAGTGGAATACTTGGTAAGAATAAATATGCATGGTGAGACACATGCAAGACAAGGCTATATTAGGAAATAGTTCAGATACGGTCAAGTTGAGTCGGTTAAGTTAGTTTTGGACTGATTTTTTTTGCAGTACAGACACTCGAGCCTGAGCACTGAAGTCAGGTCAGATATCCAGCATTAGTCAGGAGGAAAATACTGTTTCAGTTATTATTCAGGAGAATCAGAGTATACATGCAGAATCTTTGGATATATTTATCAGCACTGTTACTGTTGTCCAGCATTGCAGAATTTCTACAGACTGTTTTTGTTTATCAGCACTATTGGAGACAGTATTTGGATATTGTTAACCTGTATTAAAGCATTTTTAAACAGAACTACAGCGTGTGCAAAATTTATTCTGAAATGTACAAAAAGACTTGTCCCTTAACGGAGAGACTGGCACCTCTTCAGCACAAGTTTGGGTAATTAACAAATAAAGACGTTCATTCCAGTCTAATTTCAGTTTTTTCCAGTTAATTCCAGTATACTACAGTCGTATCAATTCTTTCATACCTAATCCAGCATATCCAACAATTGGAATGTCTACAGAGGTTCCTCACTAAAATAATACAGGGCATACATTCATTCCAGTTAATTCCAATATACTACAGTCTTATCAATTCTTTCATACCTAATCCAGCATATCCAACAATTGGAATGTCTACAGAGGTTCTTCATTAAAATAAGTAACATGTCCTTTGCAGACTGCTTCAAAGCCCTATCCTTGTATTCTGTCTCCTACAGGCTGTTGAGGGAACCTCTAAACCTGCCATACAAGGCATCGTCGAACCTCACTCTGATGGAATGCCTGCATATCTGTAAACAAATAGCACAAGAATTACCCATTCTAAAGACTTAAAACCTTGCCTGTGATATAAATTGGACCTGTTGGAGTGACCGTATGTATCCCATAGAGTACCCCTTGTGTGGAACAGGCTTCCCATCCGTGTGAAGCAGAGTTTCCTCCCTTACTGAATTGAAGTGTAACTTGGAGAACTGGAAATGAACACCTGGTTTGACACCTTTTGTCTCTAATAGACACAAGCAGCTTGTTCATCTCCCTGGCCACTTCTTGCACTACTGTAAAACCTAGAGTCGAGAGATGTACTGAAAAAATACAAAATCTTACTTCTTTATACTTCCGCGCACTTTTCAGTATAAAACTCATTTAAATGTCTTGCAGTTAGATTTTATTATGTAGTAATCAGCAATACAGTAAGGTTGATAGTGTCTTATTACAATGGAGGTTGTACAATAATTAAAGCAGCATATAGTCATGTCACTGAAGCTGTTTGAATTGTACTTTAAACAAGATCTGGACTGATGGAAGACTACACCCCGACCCCATGTGCAAAATGGGAAAATGGGTTGAGGATGGATTGATGGATGGACTGTACTGACTTTTGCCTTGAAAGTATATATTACCAACACTGATACTGAACAAGTGTTTAATAAAACAAAGCTTTCAGGTTAAACAAACCCTTCGTACACTGAAGGGTGGATTTGACCTGAAAGCTTTGTTTTATTAAACACGTGTTCAGTATCAGCATTGCTTGGTTTGTTTCATACTGCATCCAGTCTTGGTTTTATTAACTAAGCTTTGTTCTGCAACTGTTTGGCCTTTTCACATGACTTTTTACCATCTAAATAAGATTCATTATTTCAGGTGCCTCATCCTCTCCAAACTGTCTATTTCTGTCTCTGCAAGGTCTTTCTGACTCGCAACAAAATGTTCCCTTGAGAAACTATGAGCTCTGCATGTCTCACACTTATCAGTCTCTTGACCTGAAGGTTAACTTTCCACTCAAACTGCATTTACTAAAGCTGCTTGTAAAATATAAAATAAAAATATAGGCCTGCTTTAAAATGGCTACATATCCTTGCCTATACAGAGAGAATACTGTGTTTGTGTAAAATCTATTCTGACAAACTATATTATGTAACAAAACTGGATTTATGTAAGATTTATTCTTACAAATCTCTCTTGAGATCCCTGAACAGGGATCTGCTTCTGTAGTTACCTTACAGATGTGGAATAATTTACAGTTCAACTAATATATTAAGCTCAATATAATTTCTTTCTTTCTGTCACTGATAATTAACAAATCTTTACCGTACTGTTTTTTATAACATGCAGTGCTATCTTCTGTTCACATCATTGGGCTGACCAACATCCCGGAAACTAAATCACATAAGACTGTGTTTGTGGTGTGCTGTCTGTTTAAACAATCTTGCATTAAATGCATAACATCTTTAACCATTTTCATATACACATTTTCTACTAAAATTGAAGTGTTCTGATTCTGAAGCTTTATTTATCTGCTCTTTACAACTATGTAGAATTTTCTCATGGAGTCATTTACATTGTACTCTTTCCTTTCATGAGATTTGACCCTGTGAGTAAACTGACAGATAATATTCCTACTGCAACTCTGTTTATGCATGGGTTCCAAATCTTTAACTGAACTGTCACTTTCAGAAATGCAGCACTGACTTTACATTCTGCGTTCTGTAAAACAAGTGAAACATCATTTAATATCTGTAAGTGTTTGTGTTTTTGTCTGTATCAAGATCTCATTTATGCATCGAATACTTTATCACCATAATCCAGTGGGTTCAACACTCATGATAATGTCTGATGGAACAAAACTATAGCAAAAAAAATAATTTATTACAGATCTGTAACTGTAAACCATTTTATTCTGTAGGTCTAACTTGTCTGTCATTTCTGGTGTACCATGCACAACATGGTGCTACCTGAATGGTGTACTTTGTTTCATATCTAATACAATCCTGAGATTGTCATAATTTTTTTCTTACTGGCTATAAAGGTAAATTTAATGAACTTGATTCTTTCACTGTATTTTCTCCAGTTTATAATACATTTGCAAATGTCGTCTATTCTTCCTTTAAGAATAGAATACTTTTTCTGAAAAAGTGGTACTTCTGTTTACTGTGTTCTGTCTGCACTTCACTAAAGCAGAATCTATCTTGCCTTTAGCCCATAAACCTGAGTATTCTTGTAGTAGCTGATCATCTGCGCAATCTACTGCACACAGTTCCTTACAAGTGTCTTCTGTTTGCAATACTGTACTTAACATGTTTATTTCTTCATAACATTTTGTTATTGAAGTCTAAAATGGCATCTAATCCTGATATCCTGATATATCCTTGCCGAGTATGGTGTTCAGAGGAAAGGAAGGCCTCAGTTTGACAATTAACTGTTTGGTTTGCCATCCATTTCTACTTCAAATGATGACAGATAAATCATCTAGTGTGATGTCAGACTGCCACACCCTTTATAGATGTTCTTTAAAATCATTTCTATAAAACTGATAACAGCATTCACTTGAGCTGTTGTACATGCTTTATTTTTTCCTGAAGTCACTGCATCATTTATAGTGGTGTTTACTGCATCAGGTTGCCAATCTCTACACACTCTGATCCCCTTTAGTACAATACCTTCTGAAAACAACAACTAACTAGAATCTGTTACATTCTGAACTTAATTTGTGTTTGAAGTAATACTGATACCATCAACTTGAGATAATGTTTCTCCCTTGTTCTGTCCTGAAACTTGCATGTCATGTACACTGGGTGCATTTACATCAGGCTAGTCTGTGTTTTCAAAACTGTAGTTTCACTTTGGGTTCTGAACTTGATGTGCCATACATTTATGTACATTAATTTCTGAAGACTGTAAACTAGACTTTGTTACAGTTGGTGTATTATTTAAATCTGAAACTATATTGATACAGACACCAAATATACTGCTGTTTCTGTAAACACTGATTCATGTCACAGATCATAAGAAAGTCTTACTCTAACCTCACCTGCTACAGCTTGTTTCTGTTTTTAACCTCTTTGTGTCTGAACATGTTTAGCATTCATGTACTAATAACATTAAAATGTGTATGTGAACGTATTTTAATTTTAGATTGCTATCATTTTTGATTTACCCATTTTATAACTTTAAACCACACATTTACTGGTGTTTTAATGTAGAAGGCTTTATACTATTCTGAATTTTACCATGTTGACTATAAAATCCATGGTAATTAAAAAATGAATTACTTAAGGTTTGTTGAATAAGCATTGTGTCGCTGGCCAGTCATCTCACAACTCTCCCAATTTCTTTGAACTCCCACTTGCCTTATCAATGTCACACTACTGCCTTGCAGGGGTGTCTTCTTCTTCCTTGGGGGTACTAGATTTATGATTCCTCAGGTGCAGCGAAGTAGACCTTCTAAAATAACAGCTCTGCTCTTCAAATCATAGTCCTCCTGCTCACTATGGCATTTAAACCTCGTTGTGACACAGAGTTGTTAGGGAATTACTTTAACTGTACATCAGTATCCTTCCCCCCAAAAAACTGTTTGGGTGGTATTGTAAAACCAAGTGACCGGAGCTGTACTGAAAAAAAAGTGTCAGATTTCACTACTTTATACTTCAGTGCACTTTGCAAAATAAAATTCACAAAAACTTCTTGAAATTAAATTTTATTATGTAGTGAGCAACATTATAAGGTTTGACAAGTATCTTTTTACAAGGAGGTAACATAATATTTAGAACAGCATGGATAAAGGCATATAACGGAAACTGCTCGAATTGTACTCGCACAAGATCTGAACAGATCTTGCACCAAGAGTGATACTGAACTGTACTGACTTATGTCTTGAAAGTATATGTTCTCTGTAAAATTTCTCTGTCTGTATTACAAGCCACTTTAACCTTGGTTCCCAAGCCTTCTACCATCTAAATAAGCTTTGTTATTACAAGTGCCTAATCTGCAAGTGTGTCCTCTAAATTTCTTTCTCTGCAGTTTTTTTCTGACACAATGCAAAATGTTCCCTTGCAGAAAAGAGAATTCTATACATTTTCTAATGCTCTCATGTGAAACTGTAAGCACATCTTGCCCTTCTCAGTCTCTTGGCTAGAAGGTTCTTAACTTTCCCCTCAAACTGTGTTTCCTGTAGCTGCAGGTAAAAATGTGAAATATAAAATGAAGGTATAGGTTTGCTTTAAAATGGCTGCATTTCCAAGCCTATGCGAGTATAATATTGTATTTGTATAACATTTGTTTTAAAATTGTATATACATTTACATAAATATAGTTTTGTGGCATAAAACTTTTTTTCTTACAGCTAACAAGGGTACCAGAACTTGTCAGAAATTTAGGATGCATGGATAAACTTAAAAAGGTCCTGTTGGTCATTAGCCTTGTACATCCTTATGAACCTTTGTAGCCAGCTTGGGATTAATGCTACTGCTTTGTTTCTGGAGAGAGAAGGAGCAGAGGAGCATTTGTTCCAACTGGTTTCTGATACAGCAGTGTGTGGGGCTTCACTGAGTGCTCTAGTTGCAGTTTTGTTAGAAACCTCTTCAGGCCTTTTCTGCAGCTTGACTTTCTATTGTGTCCAACTGCTCTATGCTCTGTCTGGGGGTATCTGCAGAGAGAAGACGATAGCAAGTGTACTGAACCTATAAACATCTGGGTTAGTACTACTTCTCAGGAAGCAGCTTGGGACTAGTGCTACTTTTTGCTTCTGGTGAGAGAAGAAGCAAAGTTTTGTAAAACAGTCTTGATTGTAGTTTGTACTCTTACAGTATCAAACTAGCTAATTGGAAACCCCTGTTGTACCATCCCCTTGTACATCACATTAATAAAGGATCTGTAACCATGGATTTACACTTTCATAGTATCTGTCCAACCAGTTTGTGGGATATGGGCATCATAAGGCAATGTGGTAATTATCTCATGTTTACCGATGACCATCTGATTCTCTCACAAACTGATGCACTATGTGAGAGATCTAGTTATGCATTTTTCAGCTATGTCCACAACTTCAAAGGTAATAACAGCGCACTGAACTAATTGTGAATTGAGCTACCTGTTCTGAGCCAGAAGATATAGCATATCTACTGGCTTACAAATTTAGCTCTGCTCTTATCCCCCCCCCTAGGAAATACCCTCAACCATAACTTCCTCCAGCTTTCACTAGGGAACAGGTTCTCAATGCACACTATAAGGGCAAGAACACTGCATTGATGAGCCCTGATAATACCCATAGATGCCTTCTGAATAGCATAAAACACAACCTATTAAGACAACTAGAATTACTGTTTAAACACGGCCTTCAAACTGGCTTTGTGCAAGCGAATGGAGGATTGCAACTGTCATCCCTCTGCACAAATGTGGGCCATCTGCTGACCTAGTTAACTAGAAAGCTGTAAGTCTGACCAGTCGTGTGTGCAGAACCATGGAGGTCAATATCATAGAAATGATAAGCAATGACATAGGAAACCTTTAGACACTAATTCTGTCCCAGTTTAGTTTTGTCAAGGGCAGGTTATGGCTACTCATTCTGGTGGATTTCTTCAAGGAGGTCCTCAAAACAATGGACAAGGGCAAAGTGGTGCATACTGCTTACCTTGACCTGGCTAAAGCATTTCACACATTAACTCACAATGGCATTACAGACAAACTCACTGAATTAAGTATATAATCCCATGTGACCTGATGGATAGCCAGCTGGCTCACAGAGAGAACCCAAGACGTTAGGACAGGGGAATCTACCTCTACAAAAAGGAAAGTCATTAGTGGAGTCCCTCAAAGTATGGTGCTGGAGCCTCTCCTTTTTAGCATCTACTTCTTTGAAGTTAAGGCCAACATCAAGGGCTTCTGGCCGACCAAGTTTGCAGACGATTGCAAAGTAGATGCAGTCACAGAATTTCCCAGTGGCACAAATATGCTGCAAGAAGGCCTGATAGAGACTAATACTGATAGAGACTAATAACTGGTGACAGTGCCAATGATTACAACTCGATGCCAACAAATACACAGTAGTATCCTTTAGGAAGATGGCTACTCCTGGAAACGACTACATTGATGATATACCTCTGGTAGTAGACCCAGTAGTCAGGGATTTGGGAACACACACACACAGTAACATTACATTTGACAATCATGCATTTATAGTACTAAGGAAATCATTGTTTATTATTTATTTTACATTTGTTGATTGGGATTGTCCAACTAAGCTGAAGAACCCTTTCTCAGCAGAGGCCCGGGGAGAAAAGCTCCAACATATTATACAATTTTCATTATAAATTAGCATTAAACAGCAATGTTACAGGATTATTACAAGGCATTAAGTAGCAATACAGTGTTATACAGTGTGAATAATCAGGAGTATAGCAGAACTATTTCAAGATGTATAAAAAGAAGTATGTCATTAAGATGAGTATAGTTTTTGGGGAAGTGGTTGCAAAAACCCCGTTTTATCATAATGTAGTTGCTTGAAGACAAGACAGTTATAATAGAATGTTTGAGGCAATATGCTTAATAGATTTTAGAAGACAGTAGAAAGAGTAGTCAAGGAATATTAGAGAGAGCTAGTGAGAAGAGTGAGTTAAGGGCAGAAAGTAGATTAAGGTATGAGAAGTAGGGGATGTTAAGGAGGGAGAGTGCAGTGACAGGACCAGTGACTTTTAAAGTGCTCTTTGGTGGCTGTCTTAAATTGTTTAGGATGTGTAAGGGTCCTGCTTTCTAGTGGGAGCCTATTCCAGGCTATTGTGGAGTGATAGCTGTACATATTGCATCCAAAGTTAGGCTTGGGTTTGTAGATTTGTAGTAGGTCTTGGTTAGAGCTTCGGAGAGGTCTGGAGGGAGAATAATGAGAGATGAGAGGAGATAGTGCTGGGCAGTAGGAAGGCTGGTATAGGATAGAATGGATGATCTGGAGCTGAGAGAGAAGAAGTTTGTGGGGTAATTCAAGCCAGTTGTTTTAGAGAGAGACAATAATGGGATTTGTAGGTTTGTTGGGCAGCAAATCTAGCTACCTTGTTGTAGGTAGATTCGAGTTTGGTCAGGAGTGTTGAGTTAAGATTTGTGAGAATTTAAGAATTGTACATTAGACTGGGTAGAAGGTAGGTAAGAGAGAGAGTAATCTTTGCTTCAGAGGTAAGGAATTTCTTGTTACGGTAAAGGATACAGTTATACAGTTATTAACATGCAAGTCAAATTTAAGCTGATCGTCGATGGTTGCACCTAAGAGCTTAGTACTGGATTCGACCTGAATGGGAGTGTTATTAAGGGACTGTACGGAGAAGGAGGGTTTAATATTGTTAAATATTTTAGGTAGGAAGAGTAACAGCTTTGCTTTTTAGGGCTAAGGATGAGCTGGTTGTTGGAGAGCCATGTTTCAACTAAGTTAAAATATGCCTGAGTAGCTGAGAAGAGCTTAGAGGGAGAGTTGGCTGTATGGCATCTAGGTCTAAAGATGTCATTTTTCTGCTGTACTTGCCCCTTATCAGACCAGTTATTGAGTGCAACACCCAGTTTATGTACCTGACCAGGCATATGCAACAACTGGAGTGTCCACAGAGATCCCTCACAAAAAGAATATGCGGACTACCTGAAAGCCCTATCCCTGTACTATGTATCCTATAGATTGCTGATAGGTGATGTATGCCTAGCCTATAAAGCATTCTCTGATCCCACTCTGATGGACCTGTTGCACATCTACAAAACTAATGGCATCAGACTTGCCCAATCTAGGTACCTAAACCTCATCTGCAACATAAATAGGACATTTTGGAGGGACAGGGGTGTGTCTCCGAGGCTACCCGTTCTTTGGAACAGACTTCCCATATATGTGAAGCAGAGTACTTCCCAAACCAATTCAGGTGGAATTTGGACCTGTAGATGGGGTATCATGGTCTGGCACGTATGTATCTAGTAGACAGCCTATACATCCTTGACCAGTCATGCCCAAACCTACATATCCCTCTTAAAATAACCCTATGGTATCAAAACCTGTCAGATGCATGTAGTAAAATGGCCAGGCTTAGAGACCCCTTGGAGTCATTAGCCTGGTAATCACCTATGTGCTTGTTGATAGCTTATTTGTAAGGTTGAGCATTCTAATTTGCTTTCATTCAGGTGTTTCGCTAATTCCTGTGAGTTTGAGATGTATATGTGGGTGGAATTATTTACATGTCATTTTTGTTGTATGTTATGGTAACTAAATCAATGTATAGCAGAGTTAATGCTATTGTATCTAGGAAAATGTTTTCTAATTTCCTGATAGCTGCCATCTTATAGATGTTATCAAAAGCATTTCCATATTTGTGTTTATAATGGAGAATGTGCAATACTAAGGATGAATTTATTACAACGTTATTAAACAGGCATAGTATGGTACTTTTGCTTGCTATTTTTGCTTGATATTTAAAAAGGGCATTTTCCACAGTTTCTAATGTGCAAGCTATTTGATTGATATCTACCTTGAATTGTGTTATACTATATTACTACTTGTTAAAGATAGGCATAGTATGTTTCTTTTGCTTGCTGTCTAGCTTGAGATTTTAAAGGGCATTCTCCCCAATTTCTACTGTGCCTTCTTTTATATGAATGCTTAGGCTATGTCTTAGTAGAAATCTGGAAGTACAATTTTAAGGAATGTGATCTTTGCAACCTTTCACATTGTATAATACTTCCTGTTTCTGTGTCTGTACCCTACTTGTCTTAACAGTACTACTAGCATTCTACAATGCCCTCTCACCTAATCTAAACCTTATTCTTTGTAATCTTCCTAGTTCTTTAGCTCCCATCATGCACGAAAGGACCTGCCTAGTCACTAAGGACCCCTTCTAACTACCTTCAACCATCCTAAAGACTGGTCTCCAACTTCTGCTGTTGCGGTGTCAATTTCCCTGTTGTTTAAAGATCAAGGAAGTATGTTCCACCCTGGTCCTAAACATTAAGTTGATCTGTAATAATCCTACTATACCTTTGTATTTAGTCACAGGCTGATTTTTACTATTTACACTGTACCTAGCTTAGAATGAACCTCAGCCACTGAGGCAGAAAGCCAACAGCCAGACTCCTCACTGTCCCTGCACCTTTTTGTCTTCCCCCTGGCACCATGTTGCTTTCCCCCTAGCTCCATTTTTACTGAGCCACCTCTAGCTATCACTGTTATAGACACTTGTATTCTGCTCTCTGCCCACTAGGTAGCACTCTAATCCAGCCTTGGTTGATAACCCTTCCTCTAATTTATCTTTTTCTAGATTCCAGTCAGTTTTTCTGCCCTTTTTCCTAGTTGCTAATCTTCCTGGGTCTTCTCACTCCCCTGCTCATCTTTTCTCCCTCCTTCATACTATTGTTGTATCTCTTTTAGCTCTCCCACTCCACCATCCTTTGCTACTATTAACTGCATTACCACTTTCTACTTACATGTGACCACTTTCTCTGCCTCCGGTATCTCATCCTCTCTGATTGTCTCTGTAAACTTTTTTAGCTGCTCTGACCCACTCCGTTCGCCCTCCGGGCTCACTCCGCTCCCCTACCCTACCCCCAATTCCCACCCACCCCAGTGGTCCTAGCCTTATACTTCTGTAACCACACCCCCTCTACATATCACCTTATCTCCTACTTCCTCTACTTAACAGCCCAACCCCCTACCTCTACAAGTTCTTAGTAATTTAATTACCACATCAGGTACACTCTCCTCAGCACATCCTGCTTTGTTAATATTATACAGCCTCTCTCCTACATTTCACCTTTATACAGCCCCTATCTTACAATTCACCTTTATTTCATTCTATTTCTCATCACTTCTATCTACTCTTCAACCTCATACAGCACCCTCTCCCTCTCCCATCCTTATTTTTACTTACCTCACTCCTCCCCTCACCATACCCTAACTCCTTATCTACACATCACTATGACCCCATCACACAAGTCTACATACACAAACCTACTACTCCTAACTACTACTCTTGCTTGTCTTACTATACCATATACATTAACCTTCTTCGAACATGTTTCTTTTCCTGAACAACACCACCCCTACCAGCAAATCCTACCCATTTCCCATATAATCTCACTCATCCACAGTAATATAACCTCCACCTCTATTTATATACTTCCAAAGTACCATAGATGTACCCATATTGCTTACTTCCTTATCAAAAAAATCCTAAACAATCACTATAAACTCCTTACGTCCATGCAACATCCTCAAAAACACCCCCTACTAGTTGGTGATATTCATCCAAACCCTGGCCCCAATACTGATATTCCCACTAACCACCACAACCCAACATCTCCCACTATCATTCTCCCAAACAGATCAGCTAACTCCATTTTGATAGCTCAGCTTAACACCCGCAGCATAAACAATAAAATTTCCCACATACACGCACTCTTAGATGTGCACTCATTTGATATTCTCTGTATTACAGAGACATGGCTGAAGCCCTCAACTCTGGACCAGGAGATTATCCCTCCTGGATATAACATCCTGAGATGTGACCGCAAGAATAAAAAGGGTGGAGGAGTATCCATATTAAGGTCATGGTAGGACTCCTTGTTAAAAAAAAACATGATGTGAGACTGCTGCAGGACCAGTACCAGTACCATAAATTTGAACTCCAAGTCTCACCCTTCAATGTGCCCCTACCCTCAGATTGTAATGCTGAAACCCTTACTGTAAAACTCCAAATCAACGACTCAAAATCTATCTATATAATTTGCACATACCTCCCCCCTGGAAATAATATCAGCACCCTGGAAAATATTCTTAGCCACCTCTCTACTCACCTACCTCAGGAAACCATTGTCTTAGGTGACTTTAATATAGACTGGGCAACCTGTAATTCCCCTAATCCTACCAATCACATAAATCTTCACGGTTTCTCACAAATAATAACCACTCTTACTCGAATCCATAAGCCAAGCAATAAGGAATCCACCCTTGACTGGATCCTACTCAACAGCCATCTTGATACTTATAAACCAGGAATCCTTCCCGATGATATCAGCGACCGTATGCTAACCTATATTATTAAACACAAAATTCATAGTCCTAACACTAATATTTTTAAAACCTCCCGTTCCAAAAAACACTTTAATCCAGAGAGTTTCCAAAATGAACTAAAAGCATGTGACTAGTCACCATTGCTTCATCTTCAGCTTGATGAGGCAGTAACCTACTTCAATCCTAGATTTCCAGGCCCCCGGCCCCCTATCGCTATTCCCGAATAAGGACCAAAATTGCCCCCTGGCTCTCAAAACTAACTAAACAAAAGATCCTCCTCAGAAATAAAATCTGGGCCAAATGGAGAGCCTCAAAAAATCCATCAGATCACCTCTACTTCAAACAATTAAGAAATGCCACCAAAAAAGAAATTCTCCAAGACAAAAGAGACTATTTTCTTCACCTCCAACAAACCCACCAACAAAAACCACAAAAATTCTGGTCAGGCTCAAACAAACTTCTTAAGCCAGGCTACTCTAAAACTCCTGCCCCCTCACGTTTCGACCATAATAACTCAAACCAGATTCCAGATGCCTTTAATAACTATTTTACCAAAGCCATTCTAACCCTAGCTAATACTTTACCACCTGTTACCTCTTCCCCATTAGATACCACTAATACTCCATCTCCAACCTTTCATATAAAACCAGTACCTACATCCTTCATCTACAACCTCCTTCAAAAACTTGCACCCCTTCTGCTGATTGTCTTCCTGCTGAATTCCTTCAAATTGCAGCTAAAGCCATTGCCTACCCCATCTCCATACTTATAAATAGAACAATCTCAGAAAGCAAAATCCCATCCATATGGAAAGTATCCCACATCATCTCTCTACACAAAGGTGGCCCATTTACTGAACTTTCGCCCTGTCGCCTTACTCTCTCCAATAGCTAAAATAATGGAGAAATGCATTCACAGACAACTACTTGACCACCTTCTCCAGAATAACTTACTTGCCAACTGCCAGCACAGTTTTAGGCCATTCCGTAGCACAACAACTGCCCTGCTATCCTTTTCTGACTCCATAAACAAAAATCGTAACAATAACACTTTTTCATCTACACTTTTTATTGACCTTTCAAAAGCCTTCGATATGGTGAATCATAACTTGCTTATTGACATACTAAAAGCCCAATCACTCGATCCACAGGCATTACAATGGTTTAAATCCTATCTGGAAAACGGACATGAAGCTGTAGTTTGGGATAATAATCTTTCCACACCCCTCCCTGTGAACATTGGAGTACCTCAAGGCTTTATTTTAGGACCTCTTCTCTTTTCTTTGTTTATTAATAGTCTACACACCACAATTCCACAAGCCACCTGCATACAATATGCAGACGATTCTACCTTAATTTGTTCAGCCAAGTCCATAACCTCTCTCCAGTCACTCATCCAATCCATATTTAACAGTGCTGAAAACTGGTTCTTGCAGCATGGTCTCCTACTGAAACCCAAAAAAACAAAATGATTGCTCTTTGCTCCTACTCTTAAGTCACCTCAACTGTACTTCACTGTAACCTCTAACAATGGAACTAACATATCCCCTGCTTCTGCAATATATACCAATCTTTCTAAAAGCAACCTCTCCAAACTTTCGACATGTTACAATAACATAGCCAGATTTGCCACTGACACCCCCTTTAGAACTCACCACTGTCACAACATCAAACTGGGATGGTTAGAATTGCAGAACCAACTACTTTGCCAACAACTTGTTATCTCCCATAAGATTCTTTATCACCCTAATAATACCCCAATCCTCACTAATCTGATGACCCCCTACAAAAATCTTACTACACTTTGCTCAGCTAATAAGCTGCTAGTTTCCACTATTAAATCCAACAACAAAGCAGGGGACTCACTTTTTCCAACGCAGTAGGAAAAAGTTGGAACCAGCTTCCTAATGAACTTACCACCCTTACTTCCACTCTTCTTTTCAAAAAGCTACTCAAAGAATACCTTAAAACTCACTGGCTTTCTCCCTGCTCTAATCCTGACTGACATCTCTTTCCCCTTCCTGCGCTCTCTATACTGCTTTATGTGTTCCTGTGGTAATGAAAGAATAATTTTTTAATTATTTCTATTGATTGCTATCTGTCAAATGCTTGCTATATGTATTTGTTTTTAGCATATCCTACTATACTGCTCTGTTCAAGTCTAACTGAAACTCAATTATAAACTATATACTGTCTTTCTTGGAACTATTACTGTATATTGTATTTTGTCTCTGCCATTGCTTGGAGCTTTTCTCCCCGGGCCTCTACTGAAAATGGACATATATCCAGCTAGACTAGCCCGGTCAACAAATGTAAAATAAATAAATAAAATTACAGTTATCTGACTTCATCCATTGTTTTGTATTTAAGGTTTATTTATCGCATCTCTTGGTGAAACAAGTGAACATGTAAATAAAACACATGTCAAGGTTTGACTTTTATTAGTACCTAAGCAGAATCAAAGTACTACTTTGGGGAAAAAATCTTCTAAATCAAAAACGATAACTAATATACAGTGGCAGCTGCTACGGAGTAATAATATCTTGAGCTATGGTTTATCTAACGAATTCAAAGTGTCAGCTCAATTAATCATTCCAAGTGGGAATGTAACCCTACAACTCCTAACCCTATGTTGTTGGGATGGGTTGTGGACAGTAAAGAATTGCAGATCTGTGTTAATTGTAAGTTTATATTAAATACTACTAATTTTGCCACCACTAATTTTTGTGACACATTTAGCATTAGACATTTAGTTGCATGTACTTCTCATTGGTGGTTTATTTAGCCTAATGTACTTGTTTGTAGGTTGATAGGTGTTTACTAGGCTAATGACCACAGGGGTCTTGAGCCTAGCCATGAATCCCAAATCTCTGACGAGTTCTGATACCTTTGATAAGCGTAAGCAGGGGCTTGGGAGAGGAAACATTTACAAGCGAGGGCCTGTGTCCATTAGAGACATAGGTGTCAAACCAGGAATGAATTTCCTGTTCCCCAACCAATTTTCCAGGTTGCACTTGAATTGGGTTCGGGAGGAACTCTGTTTCACATGGATGGGGAGCCTGTTCCAGAGATGGGGTAATCTCTGAGATACATACCTGTCTCTCCAGCAGGTCCTGTTTATATTACAGGCAGGGCTTAAGTCTTTAGAACGGGTAATTCTGGTGCTGTTTGTTTTCCTGATATGCAGAAAGTCCATCAGAGTGGGGTCTGATAATGCTCTGTATGTCAGGCATAGATGTCCCCTCAAAAGCCTGTAGGAGACAGAAGACAGGGATAGAGCCCTGAGTCGGTCTACATAAGACGTTTTACTTGAGCCTGTATTCTTTTAGTGAGGAACCCCTGTGGACGTTCCAATTGTTGGATATAGCTGGTTAGGTACATATCAAAGGAGGCATTGTACTCAACAATAGGTCTGAAGAATGCCAAATACAGTGGAACAATGACTTCCTTGGACTTGGATGCCATACCTTCATTTATAAGTTGCACAATATAGAAGAATTTCTTCACTATTGTAGACGTGATGGTCAAAGGCTAGATTACTATCTATGTGTGTCCCTAAGTCCCTGACTACTGGGTCAACTCTAAGGGGTGTGTTGTCAATATGATAGTTACCAGGGATGGGTGGCTTCCCAAAGGATACTGTTATGCATTTCCTGGCATTTAGTTTTAGTCCATGGCTCTGACACCAGTTGTTTGTCTGTGTCAGCATGTGATTCAGTGACGGCTCCTAATTTGCAATCATCTGCAAATTTAGTCAGCCAGAGACCACTGACCTTAGCCTTGACTTCAGCAGAGTAAATGCCAAAAAGGATTAGTCCAAGGACTGATCCCTGAAGGACTCTACTTGTGACTGACCTCTTTGTAGAGGTTGACTCCCCAATTCTAACTTCCTGAGTCCTGTTTGTGAGCCAGTTGGCTATCCACCAGATGACATACGAGTTTGTACCTAAACTCTTGAGTTTGTCAGCGACGCTTGAGGGGGGTATTGTGTCAAATGCCTTGGCCAGTGCAAGATAGGCAGTGTGAACCATTTTGTCATCATCCATTGCTTTGGTGACTTTCTCAAAGAAGTCCACCAGGTTGAGTAGGCATAATCTGTCCTTGACAAAACCAAACTGTGTTGGGTCCAGTGTATGGAGGTTTACTGTATCACTGTTGATCATTTCCGTTCTAATTCTTTCCATGGCTTTACATATAAGACCAGTGAGACTTATGGGTCTGTAGTTTCCAGGGTATGTAGCTGGCTCACCTTTGTGCAGAAGGACGACTGTTGCTGTACTTCATTCATGCGGCATAAAGCCTGTGTGGAGACTATAGTTAAATAGCAATTCCAGAGACCCTACTAAGTTATGTTTCATGCTATTTAGAAGGCATCCTGCGATATTGTCTGGGCCCATTGATTCATCGTTCTTGGCCTTGGAGAGAGCATTAAGGACCTCTTCCCTAGTGATAGCAGGGGGCATTTGATGGCATTTCCTGAGGGAAGGTTGAGGGGAAGAGAGGGGTAAAGTTGGAGCTGAATTTATTGGCCAGTAGGTTCGCTATATATTCTGGCTCAGTATAGGTGGCTCCATTTACAATGAACTATGCACACAATTGTGCATTGCCTTTGAAGTTTTGGACGTAGCTAAAGAATGCCTTATTTTTGTCCTTGGCCTGGGAGGCCGAATTCAACGTAACGTTGGTTTTGGTAGATTTTTTGTCCTCTGAGATGTTTGTTTAGTTTGATGAGAGTGCTTTTATCCCGCTGGGTGCTGCACGTCCTAATTTTTGCCATGATTTTCTTCTTCCTGTTATACAGCCTATTGATTTTTGTGATTCCACCAAGGTGGCTTGTTTTTTTGAGTTAGTTTTGTACTTCTTCATGGTGGGTACAGCTGCCTCTATGCAGTTATTAACATGCTTGTACAGGGTTTCTGTGAACAGTTCTGCATAGCCAGCTGTGTTCTCAGGATTTATGGGGGCTTCAAAATTTGCCAGGTTGTCACTTAATAGCAGGAGGTTAACCTTAGAGTAGTTCCTGAAATATTCCAGGTTAAGTTGGGTGTGCGACACTCTCCCATATTAATGAGGATCATATCCAATATGGCTGTATCTCTGGTTGGTGTATTGACTGTCTGGTTCAAGGTGTTTGTGTTTACAAAACATCCAGAAATCTCTGTGGCTGTACGTTTGGTGTCGTACAGGATTCCCAGTTAATAGTGGGGTAATTTAAAGTCACCCATGAATATGGTATTGGGTTGGATGGTTAGTGTTTCTAATACGTTTAAATACATGTTATGTGTTTTCTGGGTCATAGAGGGGGACCTGTAGCTGGCAAGGAAGTGATATTATGGGTCATTTTACATATTGCAGAGTCATATTTGCTAAAATAAAGGATTTTATCCCATTAGAGAGAAATTTAAGTACAACCATTTAAAGAGTGCTTTATTTAAACACACTCTTCTACATCATGATGCCTGTTATGTTTTTGTTGGAATATCTAAGCACCTTATAGCTGGCTAATTCCCATACAATCTGTCACTCTGTAAATACTGTAAATTGCTTTTGACTTTAACTGTTTGAAATTGTTAAAACAATATTTTTCCACTATGGGCAATATTGTTCGCGCTTTGTATTATTTGATATGTATTTGTACTTGTAATTTTATTTTTATTGGACTGCTATCTTTACTGTAATCTGTTTCATGGAGCTTTTCTCCCTGGGCCTCCACTGAAAATGGGCTCTCTGGGCCCAGTGGACTTCCCCGGTAATCAAACTGGAAATGAATAAAATAAATAAATACATTGATGGGTTTTTCCATGCCAGCTAATTCATAGTTTTCAGAACTTCTTAATAATAGAGAGAGAATGAAGATTATTTATGCAAGAGCATTGTATAAAGGTTGGGGGTTGGCTTAATGGTTAAGGTGTTTACCTCGCAAACACAGCATACAAGGTTTGAGTTTGACCTGCAAGGTCAACTAACCTAGTACTTGGCTATGAACCTATGAAGCCTGGGCTGAATAAACATTTTAGTCCAGTATGCTTATTTTTGTGTCAGTTTATATGTAAAGAAAAAAATTGTTATAACTCTTACAAAATCAGCCACTTTGTAAGAATATATTTTTTCTTACAGCATTTTATGTAGTTTATTAATTTAGTTTTGTTTTTGATGTAAAGTAAAAGCAAACTTTCATGCATATTACAAATAGGTATGACACTGGCCCTGAATAATGCCTAAATTTAAAGAAAAAGATAATCAGTTTCATTAACTGGCTAAATAGCTGCTATTATTCTAGGGGAATCTGGTATTTGTCACATGGGACGAGATAACGAACAGTCAGTCTTACCTCACAAAGGATGGTCTGCACTTGTCATTTAAACTAACATAACTCTCCTTGGAGACATAATTCTAAAAGTAAATTTCCTGATCTGGAGACACTCCTGCATTTAGAAAACAACCACTTCTGCGTAGTTACTGAGAGATGGTTTAAATGTAAGTAGAGCACTCCTATGTACTTGAGCTGTGCACTTTTCATATCTTCAAGCTTGATGGTAACTGTAGTAGAATCTTTGTATATGTTAAGCAACAGATGTCATGCAGGCATATCCCTAGTGACCCACAAACCTACATATCATTCTAGGTAGGATTAATTATCACTAGCTAGTTACACAACACCTTCTTTGTCTCCTTATGAGCACATAAGATTCCTCACTGCAATGAATAATCTTATTAGCAAAAACTCCTTTATTTTCAATAAACTGGGGCACCTATACCTCCAATGTAATGTATGTCCAAAAATTCCTTGACTTTATAAAGTCTTCCTTGAGTAGTTGGTAAACAAACCTACTAGAGGACACAGTGTTCTTGACCTGAGTCTCAGTCTCTTAAGAGTACTACTCCTTTGTCGTCACTTCCCCAGTGATGTCTGACCATAAACTTATTACCTTCTCTGTTAACATCCCAACAGCTTATTTGGCAAACCCTACTAAATTTAAGGACTACAGATGTGCCAACCTCAGCTCACTGTAATGAAATGTCAGAATTCACTTATGGCTGTACCACCCTTCACCTTGATACAGCAGCGCGCTTCACTAAGGAATTATTACCCATTTAGAAAACTGCATAGAGCTAATAGTTTCTGCCAGAAACAGCTATCGTCAGAAATACAGAAATAAACCACCCTGGTAGTCAGTCACCAAAATAAAGTCTACAACAAAGGAAAGAAACATGTTCATCATATTGATCACTGCTCCAGTTGCCTTAGCTGTGTGGGTTATATCCTGCCAAGGATGTAACAGTTGGCCAGCTTTCAAAGCTATAGTGCACCTTCTATGCACCCAAACTGTCGGGCAACTCAAGCTGATCTGACAAAAAGACAAGTTTGGGCACAAAGCCCTTCAGAGCTTTACTGCCAACAAAAGAGTATGCTCTTTTGAGGAATTTGAGGATTGGTGGTCATAGGTTCATAGGTTGGTACTAGGCTATCAGCCCTAGGGCCTATACAAGCCTAGCCATAACACTTCCCTGGCTATTTCTTCCCACATTATTTACTTTCCTGGACCCCTGTCTAGCAGGGCAACTGACGTGATCCCTGGGGTGAATTTCCTTTCTCCCATCCAATCGTCAAGGTTCCTCTTGAAGAGGTCCAAAGAGGCACTCTGCTTGACATGTATGGGCAATCTGTTCCAGAGTCTGGGGAGTCTCTGGGTCAGGAACCTATCCCTCCAGCATGTTTTGTTTATTGTGATGACAAGGTTTAGATCCCTGGAGCATGTAGCTCTGAGGGATTGGGATTTCTTTAAGTGTAGCATGTCCAACAGCTCTGGGTTTGACATGGCCTTGTATGTTAAGCAGAGATCGCCTCTGAGTAGACGATATGCGACAGAGTATAGCTGGAGTTTTTTAAGACGGTCAGCATAGGGCATCTGCTTTAGGCCTGTGATTCTTTTAGTGAGGTATTTCTGAGGCTTTTCCAGTTGTTGCAGATGTCTTGAGAGGTACATACCAAATGGGGCGTTGTATTCTATAATGGGTCTAATGAGGGATGAGTACAGTGGGACAATGACCTTCTTTTTTCTGGATGAAAAGCCCTTCGTGATGAGGTGTGCCACATAGAAGGATTTCCTGACTGTTGTGGCGATGTGGTTATCGAAGGTGAGACCACTGTCCACCTGTGTCCCTAAGTCTCTTATCACACTTTCTGTGTTGTGTACTGCCACCTATATGGTAATTCATGGATACATGTTTTTTCCCAAGGGGATAACAATACATTTCTTGGCATTGAGCTTGAGCCCATGGCTCTGGCACCAAGCATCTGTTTCTGTAATGCCCTTTTGTAGAGTATCCACATAATTTGGGGATTCAATAATGGCTCCCAGTTTGCAGTCATCTGCAAACTTTGTTAGCCAGAGTCCCTTAGTGTTGACCTGTACTTCAGAGAAGTAGATGCCAAACAAGAGCGGCCCCAGGACTGAACCCTGAGGTACTCCACTTGTCACTTGTCTGGAGCTGGATTTGGAGTCGGCTACTTTTACAGTGTGGGTTCTATCAGTAAGCCATTTAGCAACCCATTGGGTGACATAGGGATTAATGCCCAACTTAGTAAGTTTATCTATGATTCCAGAGTGGGGGATGGTGTCAAAGGCCTTGGCAAGGTCTAGATAGGCTGTGTGGACCACCTTACCCTTGTCCATGGCTCTGGAGACTGATTCAGAGAAGTCAATCAGGTTCAGGAGACAAGATCGGCCCTTCACAAACCCAAACTGGGTGGGGTCCAGTGTTTGAAGGTTGCCAATGTCTTTGTGTATAAGTTCCATGATAATACGCTCCATGGCCTTGCAGATAAGGCTTGTCAGACTGATGGGACGGTAGTTTCCGGGATCCAAGGTGGATCCCCCCTTGTGGATTGGGATAACTGTAGCTCTGCGCCACTCAGTGGGCACGAAACCTGAGGTGAGGCTATGATTAAACATGACACTTAGGTGAGGTGCCAGTTCATATTGTAGTTCATGTAGTACACAGCCCGGGATGTCATCTGGTCCCATGGATGCTGTATTCTTGGCTTTAGAGAGTGCGTTTTGTACCTGTGTGGCCGTTATTACTGGAATTTGGCAATCTTCCGGTATTGAGATGGGCCATTTAGGGGTGAGAGGGGGGTGAAGTTGGCACTGAATCGATCTGCCAGGATATTGGCAATATCCTTCGGATCAGTATATTTAATGCCATTCTGTTTTAGCTCAGAGCAGATCTGAGCATTGCCATTTAGATTCTTGACATAGTTATAGAATGCTTTGTGGTTGTCTTTGGAATCTTTGGCAATTTTATTTTCGTAACTAGCTTTGGATGATTTTATGAGGCATCTCAGTTTCTTACTGAGGCTAGTAAGGGAGTTTTTTGCATCCTGGGATTTTTATCTTTTCTGCAAAAGTTTCTTCCTTTTGTTGTAAAGTTTGTTTATGGCAGGGGACCACCAGATTGGCTTCCTTTTTTGGATGAGAGCATTTTGGTTCTATTTGGGATGGCACGATTCATGCATGAGTGGATGTGCTCGTACAGTGCCTTAGTGTAGGATTCAGCAGTTGAACTTTCAGTTCCCGTCTGCATGGGTGTCATGAAGTTTGTCACTTCTGACTTGAGTAGCATGAAGTTGGCTTTGGAGAAGTTTTTGATGGTGGTTTCTTTACTGGGGGTGGGGTAGGGAAGTGGATGTTAAGGGTGATTAGCTTATGGTCAGACCTGACTAACGAGGGGTGACCATAGGTATGGAGCATTGATTTCCCATGTTGGTAATGACCAGGTCTAGGATATTGGAGCCCCTGGTGGGACTATGGATTAGTTGATCTAGGGCGTTGGAATTTATGAATTCCAAGAACCGTTGCGCAAAGGTGTTGGGACATGAGTAGTTTTCCCAGTTAATGGCAGGGTAGTTAAAATCACCCAGTATTAGGGTGTTTGGTTCTATCTTAATATTTTCCAGTATGTTTAGAAAGGTGTAGTGAGAATCTTGGGGTATGGTGGGGGATCTGTAGCAAGCTACAATTTGGATTGCAGTCTTATCTAGTGTTAGTTGCACTTGGAGAATTTCAGACACATTGTGTTGGCCAACTAGCCTGGTGGTGTGAATATTGACACTCCTCCACCTTTAGTGTTTCGGTCCTGGTTTGGTGGCCGAAAAGTGTGGTAAGAGTTGTAGCCTGGTATTGCAGGGGTGCTGTCTGGAGCCTTAAACCAGGTCTCAGTTACTGCACAGATATCGATGTTCTCCATTTTTAGCAGTGCCTCGAGAGAGTGCATTTTGAGGTTTAGACTTCTAGCATTGAGTAGCATTACCTTCAGATTTTGCATGCTTGTACCTGTTACGGGGGTGGTTTTGTTCTTTGAAGTTTGCCTAAAAAAGGCACTATAGGGGTGGCAAGAGCCTTAGCCAGTAACCTGAATCCCAGGGGCGACAGGTGCAGACCATCTCTGGCAAAGCATCATGGTCTGTCAATCATTTCATCCCAGGCAGACAGATACTGGATCCCCTTTGAATGACACCATAAGCTTAGCCAATTGTTGAAGTCAATCCTTTTATCCTTATATTGTGGTATCATTCTGGGCGAAGGCAGGATGCTACTCAGGGCTAGGGTCATAACCTGCCTGGGCCGCATGATCCGAGAGCTCTTCCATGTCTCTTTTCATGTAGTCCAGGGAGGTACGTCTCAAGTCAGTCACTCCAACATGGACAATGACAGAGTCATATTTGTACTTGTTGTGGAGTGACTTGAGTGCATGCGTTATGTGGCGGATCCTGGCACCCAACAGGCAGCTGACTGTAATTTTCTCCTTATTCAACCTGGTGAGAGGGACATCAGTGTGCCGGACTATAGAGTCACCTATGACTAAAGTGTTAGGTACATTGTCTTGCCTTAGGGGCTGTTGCTGGGTGGCACACTGGTGTTGTGAACTATGTGACACATTGGCTGTGATTGGTGTTTGTTTGCGTTTCAGCTTCAGAGGTCTTTGTTGCTTGGGCAGGTTACAGTTAAGGGCCTCTGCATATGTGGATTTAGTGTTGCTATATGTGGGTGTTGGTGGTGCGGGTTTAGAAGGGCTATGTGTTGCTTGAGGTGTAGTGTGGGTGTTAACCTTCTCCTCTTGACTGTTTAGCACAATCTTGGGTGGAGAGAGCTTTGCTTCCATTTTGGCTATGTAAGTGCATCTCTCACAGGTTGTAGTGTTGGGTGGTAGGAGGAGAGGATTGTCTGTGTACATGAGGCAATTGCTGCATTGCCCCAGTATGCCCAGATTCACCAGGTGGACAGGAGAAATCAGCGATAGCTGACCCTTGGACATGCCTGGTTTGGGGCTTTTTTTTTTTTTTCTTTGTAAAGTATAGGAGCTGTTTCCTTAGCAAGGTACTTTGCAATTATAGGCTGTTTAGTGCCTACTATTAATTTCTCCTTGTTAACAAGGAGAGTTCAGTGTTTGTATGAGTTTAAGGCTTCCTAGTGCTTTCCAGCAGGTATTAGAGAAAGTGCTAGTCACAGGGATGCTTAAAGGTAAGATTGAAAAGAATGCACTCTGCAGTGTGCACTAGAGAAGTTAGATGTGAAAGTAGGTAACTTGAGTTTTACCTGTTTAAAAAGTTAAGGTTTAGTGGAGAGTTACTATTTTTAAAACAGCAAGATGGATTGAAAGGGCTGGTCACTTTTGTTTTTGGTACTATGAAATACTGTAGGATGGCCAATAAATTTAAATAATTGAAGGGTGGGATTTCAAAAATGATGATTTTGTGATTACTCACATAAGCCAGTGAAAGTAGAGAGAAATGAGATATATGGTCAGATTAACATAAGAGGCGGGCAACTAGAAAGACAGTGGTATTTAACAAGACAACTTAAATGGGTGGAAGGGCGGGAAAAATTCTGCCTGACTCAGAACAGAGAGAGCTGTGGTCTCTTTTGAAGTTTTAATATGCTGTTAAAACAGAATGCAAACATAACACAAGGTAAAGAAAACAAACTGCAGTATTCAAAATATAGAAAGGCAATACAGTAATACAAAAAATAAAAGCAAACTAACCTTTCCTTCACAGCAAAGTGTAGCAGAGTCTGGATGAGCCTTTCTGGTAAAGTCGGCTTTTGTTTTCCTTTGATAGGCAGATCGGTTTTCTTTGGGGGGGGGGACTTTCCATTTTTTTAATTTTGTTGATGTTTTATTTTTAAAGCTAGGAGTGTTGTTTTAATGGACTGTCTTGAAACTATAATGTAATTTTAAATGGAGCACTCTCTTTTTTCTGTCAGTTTAGAAGTGGTGTAATATAACCCAAAACAATTTTCTGTGCCAAAATTGTGATTATTTTACTTTTATTGGGTTGGTCTACTGTTTAAAGTGCTTTTTACTGTGTGTTTGTCAAAAAAATAATTTTTGGACTGTTACTGTTTATCGGCAATTACTGCTTGTCTTCCATGGGAAAGAGGCACCATATCTGGCTTGACCATGAAACGGACTACCAATCCCACAGTCGGCCTTTTTCCAACCACAAAAAGAAAAAAATTAAGCAAACAGCCTTTACCACCACAACAGGCTAGCAATTTTCCTCAGCTGCACGTGGGTTGCTGTGACCATTTGTTTTACCTCCTAGGATATATAAAATTCCCCAGTCTTAATTTTTTTTTTTTTTTTAACACTTTTTCCAAATCTGACCCAGTAGCTATATTTATTTACTACATTTGTTTACCGGGATAGTCCGACTGGGCTAGCAGCCCGTTTTCACCAGAGGCCTGGGGGGGGGGGGAGCCCCAAGAAAAAGAAAAATGACAAGTCATATAGACTACAAAAATAGGAAATAATATACGGAATAAACCCGTATCTATACGATATAAAGAATTAACAAAAATAATGCAATAAAAAACAACAAATGGAATCGGCTCCACACTCCCGCATAAAAATTCCACGTTTTAATCATAAGTAAGAACACAAGCGCTTTCACAAACTGCTTCATCAGGAGTTAATTTTTACGCTGGAATGTGGAGCCATACCTGAGTCCATTTGTTGTTTTTTATTGTTTGGACTTTTTGCATATTTGGACACAGGTACCTGGTATTTGGTGATAGTTTTTGTTCTTGTTTGTTTTAAAAATAATGCAACCACAATGTATACAGAGATTAACAATACAATAACATTTTTGGCAGATACATGCTATATGCCTCGGCAGTGTAAAAAGTGTAAAGAAAAGTGGGAATAAAAGAAGTGATTTATTAAAAAGAGACAATTAGTAATGTGAGGAAGGTAGGAAAAAAGTTAAGAGATCTGATAGGAGGATTGAGTGAAGGCAAAATGAATAGTGAGAAAAACATAAAGTTATCCAGGAGAAATGCAAGAGAAAAGACCATTAATAGTTAGGTGTAGTAGGGGTATTTAGTATATGTTGCGGAATGCTGTTCCAAACATTTGCAACTTGATTTACAAATAGAGTCGCAAAAGAGTTGAAGCATTTCTTAGGTTTTAGAAGAAGAATGCTGGATGAATGGAGGGGACAGGTTGCATTAGAAGGCTGGACTAGGTTCATTATAGCTTTAGTTGATCCATCTGCTGCTGGTTAATTCCATTCCTACACTTTCTGATAAGGATGGGGAAGTTTATTGATAGGTATGGAAAAAGTGTGTACTTCTGCAGCTTTGATTTTCAAAGTTTTGAACTGCCAAGCTTGTATGTTAATATTTGTTCTGACAAATTGTGAAAGCATGAGGAATGTTTTATCTGCAGTTTCTTCTTGCTTGGAAACATCTGCTTTAAATAACTTTTAGTTTATTTTTATTGCACAGATCACTACTCCTTGTTTACAGTCCCCTCCATTCTCCAAAGCATTCAGTCACCACAGACGCTTCGGACTTTGGTTGTGGAACACTTTTCAGGAGGGATAAATGTGCAGGGGATGTGGGCTACCAAGGACTGGTGCAAGGAAATAAATATCAAGGAGCTGCTTGCCCTGGTCCCCGGGACTGCTTCAGGTGGTTACAGACAGTACTGCAGTAGTACAGTTATAAGGTACATCAACAAGCAAGGGGGAACCAGATCTTACACCCCCACCCCTGCAGACTTGTCATGTTAGTTTGAGATATAGCTTCACAGCAAAGTCTTAACTCTACAGCATTCCTCCATTACATCAGAGCAGAATTGTGTGGCAGACAAACTGAGTGGGGAATTCCTCAAGTACACCTCTTTGCCTCCTCTCAACTGGAAAGATTCTGGTCCAGGACTCCATGCAAGAAGGTCTGGAAGACAGATGTTTTTCTTTTCCTTCAGCAGGAATGTTCCTGTAAGCTTTTCTGTCCTTTCCACTAATACCAGGGTACTACTGGAAGCAAATCCCCCAAGATAGTGGTGACTGCTTTCTGGCATAGGCAAATGCTGTTCTCCCTTCTTTTGGAAATGGCCAGGGGCAATTTCAGTACGCTTCCTTAGACTGTCACATAAGAACAGGGGTGTTTGATACACCCTGACATTTATTTATTTATTTGTTTAACTGGTAAAGTCCATTGGGCCAAAATGAGACCATTTTCAATGGAGGCCCATGGAGAAATGCTCATATCAGCAAAGTTAAGTACAATACATTTTTTCAAAACTACTAAAAGCATAGTAATATAGAAGACAGAATAATAATGTTTGAGCAAGGTGTTGTAACAAAGCATTGAATGAAATTAAAACGCAAGTATTTTGGAGTACATAAGTATAATTTGGAGTGCAGGTATTTATGCACTCAAGTTTCATGAGGTGAGAGGTAGGAAGAATTAGAGCAGGTGAGTAGAACAGTGAAAGGTGAATAGGCTGAGCTATGAGAGAGGAAAAAAGGGAGAGGGAGTGGAAATGAAATGAAGGGAGTCACTAGGTTGAGTTTTGAGAAAGGAGGGAAAAAAAAAGATTGGGGGAGCAGAAATGATATAGAGGGAGTCAGGTGGGCTGAGAGCATGAGTATTCCCAGTGAGAAGAGAGATGGGAATGGTGCATGGTCTTGAAGGCGGAGTGGTTTTGGGTGATTCAAATGTGGGGGGGGGGGTGAATTCTATAGGCAAGCGAGGGAGAAAGATAGGAGAAATTGCTCGGCTGCACTGGTTATCAGTCAACTTCAGTTGGCTGCCTGGATAATAGGGCCTTAATTCCATTTAGGCACTTTCTACTGAGGATGGGCAGCAGGTACTAATGGAGGCAAAAAAAGCTTGCTACTAGAAAATTGTATATTAGCAAATGAAAAAGGTTTTTCTAGTTGGTGCTAACAACCATTCAGAGCTAGCTGTTCTCTCTTCTACAGTATTTTTTGAGTTATTATCCTATGGCCTTTCTTATTCCTCAGCTCTGTCAACATGTCTGCACATGAATCCTTCTTTTAGAATGTACTCTCGTCCTCTATCAAGGTTTGTTTATTGGCCATTTCAGAATATCTGCCCATGGATCCTCCTGTTAGAATACAGTTTCATGTCAGAATGTTCATAAAAAGAGTTTTACTTAATAGACCTGCAAGAAAGCTGGTGGCCCCTCCCTGGGATCTTAATTTCATGTTAGAGAAGCTAACACTCCATTTGTACCAGCTAATCTGGCTGTCTGGCTGACTTGAGGTTCTTAACATGAAAAGCAGTTTTACTGATTGCTCTGACCTCTACAAGAATATCTGAGTTGCAAGCTTTTATGGCAAGTCATCCCTATCTCATTTACCATATGGACAAGGTTTCTTTGAGAACTAATCCTACTTTTTTGCCTAAAGTCGTATCCAAGTTTATTGTAAGCCAAACTATCCATCTCTCCATTTTCTTTCCTGAAACTTAAAAATGAGGGAGAAAGGATGCTCCATACCTTGGATGTCCACAGACAATAGAATAAAGTCTTTCAGGTCTTTAGATCAATTGTTCTTTTCTTGTGAAGGTAAGGACAACCTGTGTCAATAGAGACTATTTCCAAATGGTTCACTGCTATTACTTGTTACACTAACCGTAACAAAACCATTCCAGGCAGGATCAAGGCCCACTGTACCAGGCCCTTGGTTTCATCTGTGGCTTTTTGGAAAGGGTTAGTGTTTAGAAATATTTTAGAAGCTGCTTCTTCGTCTTGTCCTCTGTACAGACTTTTACAAAGCACTATAAGCTTTACTGTTACTCTAGGTCCAGATCAAGCTTTACCAGGACCATTCTTCAGGAGCTCCTGAATTCTTTTTCCACCTCACAAATGTTGTTAGCTGCGGTAATCTACCCATATAGTTAAGGCTACTGCAGCAGTGATCTGTATGATGAACATTGTACGTCTGTGTAAGTAAAACTTACTAGAATAGTAGATAATGATTATTGCTGCAGTAGTCACTCCCTCCCTCCCCCCATCCTCCTTTTTTTTAGGTTGTTTACATCAGGGTGTCGACAGTTATTTTTTATTCTTAGCATTGTCCTTTCAGGGCTTAGCCTCCCTCTCTCTGCTGGCAGAAAAGCTCTGAAGGTCATTGCGACCAAACTTGTCTTCTAGTCAGCTAAGCTTGAGCTGCCTGGCAGTTTGGGTGCAATGAATGTGCTCTGAATCTTTGGCAGCTGTCTGGCTGTTATATCCTTGGCAGGTTATAACCCATTTAGCTAAGGCTACTGCAGCAGTGATCATTTGAACATCTGCTGTTATGGTAAGTTTTACTTACAGAACTGTACTTGTTTTAAATTTATATAGCAGAACAAATACCTATATTCCCAAGGAAAATTTTAAAAATTTTCAAAAAAAGCAGGTGTACAACCTTAGGTTGGCCTTTGGAAGCCAAAGATTTATTGTTTTATTTATATATTTTACATTTGTTTACCGGGAAAATTTGACTGGACCCATGTCCTTTTTCAGCAGAGGCACAGGGGAAAAGCTCCTAATACAGTATATAACTTTTATATCTGACAGTTTTGTTTACATAACAGACTTTGATATACACCGTAACAGAACACAGTAGTATGATGGTTATTAACAGTGTAAAAGCTAAATACATATACATGAAGTCTTTAATTTCTGACTTCTAACAGTTTATAGATGTTCTAAATTGTGTGAGGATACATATTTGGTGTACCAAGCAGATTCACAGGATCTGAAAGCTAAGAATGTAATACAAGTAGACATAAAAGGTGGGGTGAAGGGTTATTGAAAGTAGAAGAGAGAAGGGGAAGGGTACATTAGTGGGGCTAGAGATGTACTGAGAGAGTCACAACTACAGAGCCAAGTTTGCAGGAGGTGGATTTTAAGACTAGGGTTGTAATACAAGTTGGAATAGGAAGGTGGGACGTGGGCTTAATAAAAATAGGAGAGAGAAGGGAAGAGGTACATTAGTGGTGGTAGCAAAGTGCTGGAAGAGAGGGAATTGGTAATAGAGCAGTAGGAAGTATAAAAGATTAGTCAGGGTTGTCACAGTTACACAGCCATGGTTGCTGTAGGTGGGATTTTAAGGCCTTTTTGAAGGAAGCAATGGGAGTTGTGGCTGAGATGTTGGGGGAGAAGATTGTTTCAATGTTTGGCAATATTGTTGCTATTGAGGGATATACCTGCGGAATTATTGGCTTTGGTCACATCTAGTAGGAGTTTTTGATTGGATCGTAGGACTATAGTTTTGGTGCTTGAGTGCAGTATGTTTTGCAGAGCAGGGTTTTTTCAGGGTAGTGAAGCAGTTTGTGGTTAGTATAAGCTGATTGTAAAGAATGAGATGGGGAAGTTCCAGCCAATTAAGGGGAGTGCAGTGGTGTGTTCTGTGAGGAGTATTGGTGCATATTTGGCAGTTTTATTATAGTAACATGCTTATAACTTGGAAAGATCAGATTTCCTGAGGTTGGTGAAGAGTGGTGAGGAGTACAAAAAAGTGGAGATGAGATGGGTGCATGCAATAGTGGGTCCGGTCGAGTCAGTTAGGAACTGTTTGTTTCTGTATAGCATGGCAAGTTTTTTACGTACTTTCTTTATGGTGTTGGATATATTTGTCAAATTTCATGTTGCTGTCGACTACAAAGCCTAGCAGTTTGGTGTGACTGACAGGAGATATGACGGTGTTATTACTGGAGATGATGTTGAATGTAATGTTATGAGCAGAATGCTGTGTGGATGGAAAGATAAGAAGCCGAGTTTTATGGGGATTTAATATCCGTTGTGATTCAGTGAGCAGTCTTTCATAGGTTCATAGGTGTGTAGTAGGCTAATGGCCCTGGGGCCTTTACAAGCCTAGCCCATAGAAGTGCCCTGGCATCATGCCGCCCGATGTTAGTTCCCAGTGCCTCTATCAAGTAGAGCCACTGGAGTGATCCCTGGGGTGAACTTTCTATTTCTCATCCACTCATCAAGATTCCTCTTGAAGATGGCCAGTGAGGTGCTCTGCTTGAAATGTATGGGAAGTCTGATGTTCTTCGTGTTTCACTGTTGCAGTCATTACATTTGGGTTATCCTGCTGGCAGGCTACCCTCAGTCGGCCTGAATTCCAAAGTCTAGGTCCGGCGTTGGTTGCTGTCGCCTCTTTATTGACGTCAGTGCACCAGGGGTATAAAAGATGTAGCCGACGCCATTTTCTTCAGTCTTTCTTGCCGCGCGGTGCCCGAAGCATAAGCAGTTTGCAAGTGCCAGTCGGCCGACTCCTGAGATTTTCGTGTTCGAATTTCAGATCCGAAGTCTTCATTAAAAGCTAAGTACCCCATTGGGGAAACTATTTTCTTGCTCCAGACCGATGTCAGAAAAAGTTACTAATTTTATTTCTTGTGGGAAGCAAATACCTCATAAGGACTTTCATTCTTACTGTATTCCTTGCCTAGGCCCTGACCACGACATTGCTAGTTGTCGGTTTTGTGCTAGATTTAACCAATGCACTATTAAGCTTCAGAACGTTTTTGCATTACACTATTTTGGCAGAAGATTTAATTATACGATGTCGTTGGATAGCCATCCGACTACCGGAATTCACAAGAAACGCAAAGAAAAGGACAGGCATCCGAGGTCCAAAACCGGCGACGAGGCTTCTTCGAAGCCAGTCGCCGGTCCTGATGCCCACTACTTTAGAGCCGCAGGCCGCTACCGACTCCCACGTGGAGTCGACTAGGCCACTGGAAGCTCAAGGTATTGGACCTTCGGAAACTATTCCCTCAGATGGGTCCGGAGCTGCTGAGCAGGCATCGGCTTCTGAGGGGGTTTTCAGACCTACTCAATTATACATTAAAACGACTTCAGCTTCAAAGGCAAAGACAAAAGCATCTTTAAAGACAAAGAAACAAGTACAACAGCCTCATGGACAGGCCTCCATGCCCGAAAAACAGATGCTCAAAATGGCCGAAGACTTAATTACTTTGATGAGGGGTTCCCATCCCCCACCTGATAAAAGGCCTAGGCAAGAGACAGAATATGAATCTTCAGATCAGGTTTCCATTTCATCTGATTCCTCTTCTGATCAGGAATACTCTCTTCCTCCCTATGAGGATTCTGATGCTGAAGAATCTATCCCTTCAGCCTCTCCTCCTGAGGATTACTCTTTTGGGGAAACCTTGCATACCATGAGGGAGCATTTCCACTGGGAGAGCCAAAATTTTTCAGAATCTAAGAAAAGGCTCAGAGACTTCCTTTTACTACCACAACACAGGCCCCTAGCTATTCCACCTGTGTTAGACATTGTTGATGATGTATTTTCAGAGTCCAGTCTGACCCCTGACTCCTTACCTCCAGCTCCTGTTATGCCGGACAGGTACTACAGGGTTCCTGACTCTCAAAAATTAGTTTTCAAAAACCCTGCTGCTGACCCAGAAACTATCTCTCAGGGTCCCAAAGGGGTCAAGGCTTCCGCTGCAAAAAACCCTACCCCCTCTTGACAGGGATTGTAGGGCATTGGACAGATTGGCAAAAAAGATTTGCACTTCTGCTACCTTGGCTATAAGGGCTTTAAATTGTCAGTTTCATATGCTCAAATTTCAGCAATATATTATGTCACTGCTTAAACAGAAAATGTTGATACATTCTGAATGTGCAGAAAACAAAGAAATGCAGGATTTATTGCATGCAGCTGAACAAGTTGTAAAGCATACTTTGCAATACGGTTTTGATTCTTTGGAGGCCTCCTATAGAGCCGCTGTTACGGGTTCTATCATCAGGAGGCATGCTTGGTTAAAGGAACAAAATCTGCCTGATCATGTCAAAGCAAAATTATTAGATGCCCCATTACAGCATGATACCTTGTTTGGTGTTAAAGAAAATGGAGGACAAAGCTAAATCTATGCAAACGGTTAAGGATTTCTTAGGTACAGCCTCCAAGATTTAGCAGACACTGGCCTATAAAGAATTGGTCCTTTCCAGGGTCAGACAGACCACAAAGGGGCAGTTACAGACGCCCAAGAGGCAGATCCCAACCCCAAGGTTCATACAGGTCTAAACAATGGGGTGCTTCTACCTCCAAAAGTGGAGAAGACAAATCACAGCCATACAGGAAACAGTCCCAATGACTTCCCCCTGCCTGCACCAAGCACTTATCTTCTAGCAGCACCTTTAGGGGGAAAACTAGCACTTTTTTCTCAACATTTGCATATAATAACCTGGGACAAATGGGTCCTAGACATAGTGTCACAAGGCTACAAGTTTCACTTCCATACCCTGCCAAGGTCAAACGGTTGGCCAGACCTGCCAAAACATCAATGGGCACAAAAGCAAGTCTCATTCTCATGGAAATGTGGGCCATTCATCAAGTACCAGAGCAAGAGCAGGGACAAAGATTTTATTCAAGACTGTTCTTGGTACCAAGAAAGGACAAGACCTGGAGACCAATACTGGACCTATCTATTCTAAACACATTTCTGGATATTCCAATACTACTCAGCAACAGCTCCTCGTGGTCCTGCAGAGTGGTCCTAGCAGCAGAGAACTGAGAAAAGCGAGTACTTTCCTGATTTAAGTATTTTTGCTGGTTTTTTACCTGAAATACCTTCTCTTGCTTACCTTGAACAAGCTTAAACTGTTTTTTTAACTGTTTGTTGCATTATATATTATCTGTATTTAAAGTTTCATTTAGTCGAAAATTGGTCGAGAGTTGTTTCATTTAGTCGAAAATTGGTCGAAAGTTGTTTGTTTGTTTGTTAATTTAACTGTTGAGGCTGCCCACTAAAGTGTGCTAGCCTGTGTAACTGATTTATTATTGTTTCCTGCATTTCTGTGTGCTTTCTATCTCAAAAACAAAAAAATATCCTTGTTTTCCCGCCTCTCCTCGACTAGTTTAGACCAGTATACAGGCTTTGCTGTATTCTGGGCTGTGGTGTAGTTCCTGTGGTGTCCATTGCCTTACTTGGATAGAAGGAAGTTTCTTTGCTCACCAGTGGGAGTGGGGAGCCTTGAGCAGCCTATCTGTCCCTGAAGGAGTGAGCTCAGCACAAGAGCTTGTAGTAATTGGTTGTTTTGGGCCATTTCTAGCTCTTTTGAAGTTCCGTGTTTAAAATCCGCCTGTGAGCGTTTTTTTCTGGCTATATTACTCAGCAATAGCTCCTCGTGGTCCTGCAGAGTGGTCCTAGCAGCAGAGAACTGAGAAAAGTGACTACTTTCCTGATTTAAGTATTTTTTGCTGTTTTTTTACCTGAAATACCTTCTCTTGTTTTAACTGTTTGTTGCATTATATATTATCTGTACTTAAAGTTTCATTTAGTCGAAAATTGGTCGAAAGTTGTTTGTTTGTTTAATTTAACTGTTGAGGCTGCCAACTAAAGTGTGCTAGCCTGTGTAACTGATTTATTACTGTTTCCTGCATTTCTGTGTGCTTTCTATATCAAAAACAAAACAAAAAAAAAAATATATCCTTGATGTTCTTCATCTCACATTGCTGCAGTCCTTACACTTGGGTAGTCCGCTGTCCTCGGTCGGCCCGAATATCAAAGTATAAGGCTGACGTCGGTCAAGGCGCATTTGACTGACATCAGGACGTCAGGGTACAAATGCGCATGACCGACGTCATATCCTCAGTCTTTTTTGCCGCATGGTCCGATGCAGAAGCAGCATTGCAAGTGCCGGTTGGCGTTCTGAGATTTTTCGATTTCGAAGTTTCAGACCGAGTTCAAAGTTGGCTAAGTACCCGTTGGGAATATTTTAGTTTTTCTTGCCTCAGTGATTTACCGGATGTCAGAAAAAGTCAATAATTGCATTTCTTGTGGGAAACAGATACCGCATAGAGATTATCATACTTTGTGTATTCCTTGCTTAGGGCCTGAGCACGACGTTGTTGGCTGTCGCTCTTGTGCTAGATTTAATAAACGCACTATAAAGAGAAGGTTGGATTGTGCAAGGTTAGTCTTTGGGAAGCGGTGCAATTATAAAATGCCGTCGGATGCTCCGGCGCTTCTTCAAGAAGCGCAAGGACAAAGCAGTTAAGCCTAGGCTAGAAGAACCATCTGTACCGGACGCCGGTTCTTTAGAGGTGTCGGTGGAGCCGGTAGCTCCACCGGAGGTTTCTTTATGTTCCCAGGGTGAGACTTTATTATTGCAAGATGTGGCCTCTCAGGAGGCAAGTCAGGCTGAGGGGGCTTCTCAGGTTACTATACTCCCCTCCCTTCCCAGGGTGGCTAGGCCCTCTCCTTCTGTTTCAAAGGCTTCTCCCAGGGGCAGGCCAGGTTTAGCTTCAGTTGGTGTTACCCCTAGCTCTTCAGGAACTGTGCCCAAGAGGCATATGCTTAAAATGGCAGAAGATTTGATTACTTTGATTAGGGGTTCTTTGCCCCCTCCTGATAAGAGACCTAGGATGGAGCCTGAGCTGGGGGGTTTTGAGCAGGCTTCAGATGTTTCAGAGTCTTCAGCTGAAGACTTGCAGGAGTACTCTCCTTATTCTGATTCTGATGTGGATGATTCTACTCCTTCTGCTTCTCCTCCTGAGGATTTTTCTTTTTCGGAAACTCTTCATTCTATGAGGGAGCATTTTAAGTGGGAAGGTCAGGACTTCTCTGATTCCAGGAAAAGGCTTAGGGAATTTTTGTTTTTACCCCAGCATAGGCCTTTGGCTATACCTCCTGTTTTGGATGTAGTGGAAGATGTTTTTACAGAGGCTTCTCTTAATCCTGATTCTTTGCCTCCTGCTCCTGTTAAGCCGGATAGGTATTACAGGGTGCCTGAAGCTCATAAGTATCTTTTTAAGAGTCCTAGGGCAGACCCAGAAACTGTTAGCCAGGGGCCTAAAGGTGTTAAGGCTTCTGTTGTTAAGAATCCGGTTCCTGCAGACAAAGAGGCTAGGGCCTTGGATAGATGGGGAAAGAAAGTTTATACTTCTTCCACTCTTGCTATGAGGGCTTTGAATTGCCAGTTTCACATGTTGAAATACCAAAACTATCTCCTTTCACAATTGAAGTCTAAGGTTGATGCTCTGGCAGTAGGTATTGATTGTAAAGAGTTGCAAGATTTAGTACATGTTTCTGAACAGGTGGGTAAGCATTCTTTGCAATGTGGTTTTGATGCTGTACAGGCCTCGTCTAGGGTGGCTGCCACTGGGTCAGTTCTTCGCAGGCACGCCTGGCTAAGGGATCAAAATTTGTCTGAACATGTTAAAACAAGGATTTTAGATGCTCCTTTACAATCTGACGTGTTGTTTGGTCCTCCTGTTGAGGCAGTTTTAAAGAAAATGGAAGACAAAGCTAAGTCTATGCAGACTGTTAAAGATTTTTTGCAGGTCCAGCCTCCAAAGTTTAGTAGAAATTGGCCTACTAAGGGGTGGACGTATCCTTCTTATGATTCCCAGTCTAGGGGTAGATCTAGACGTGGTAGGGGCAGAGCTCAGGGCTCTTTCAGGCCTAGAACAGGGAGTTCTCCTGCACAGTCTTCGGTGAGGGCAGGGGTCAGTCCTTTCAGAACCGACCCAATGACCTACCTTTTCAGCTGCCAGAGCCTTCTTGTTTGGCAGCACCTTTGGGAGGAAGGTTGGCACTTTTCAAAGAAAATTGGAGTTTAATTACCCAAGACAGATGGGTATTGGATATCATACACCACGGCTACAGGTTTTATTTCCATACCTTGCCTCCTTTCAAAGGCATGCCAGACGTTCCTCCTCAACAAAGAATAGAGGCTCACAAGCAGGTTTCTCTGTTGCTCCAAATAGGGGCCATACAGCCGGTCCCTATGCCAGAAGTGGGCCTAGGATTTTATTCTCGTCTGTTCCTAGTACCAAAGAAGGGGAGCACGTGGAGACCAATTTTGGATTTATCTATCCTCAACACTTATCTGGACATTCCCAAGTTCAAAATGTTGACGTTGCAGCAGCTTTTACCTCTGCTGGGCAAAGATCATTGGATGGTAACTTTGGATCTCAAGGAGGCTTACCTTCATGTTCCTATCAGACTAAGTTGCAGGAAGTATCTGCGTTTTCGAGCTGGGACTTCTCACTATCAGTTCTCTGCATTGCCCTTTGACTTATCTACTGCGCCCAGAGTGTTCACGAAAGTTCTGGCTCCAGTGATAGCTTTCTTCAGGCTAAAAGGAATACAGATCTATCCTTATTTGGATGACTGCCTGATTCTGGCTCAAGAAAGGGAAGAGCTTCTTCATCATTTGGAATATGTGATAGCAGTGCTAAGATGCCTGGGGTATTCTGTGAACGAAATAAAGTCCAGTCTAGTACCCTCTCAGGACATGTGCTTTCTGGGTGTGAGACTGAATACAGCATCCCAGATGGCCTTTTTAACCCCGGACAAACAAAAGAGTCTATCCCTTTACTTCCATCAACTATCTCATCAGTCCGGGCTGACTGCAAGGACAGTCCTTCAAGCCTTAGGGTTCATGGCATCTTGTATTCTGGTGCTTCCCAATGCCAAACTGCATATGAGGAAGCTACAATGGTATCTCAAAAATGTATGGACACAGCACTGACAGGATCTGGACACTGTCATTCAAATAATACCTTGCATTCAAAAGGAATTTTTGTGGTGGGCTCAGGAATGTCACCTAAACAAGGGACTCTCTATGACCCGGCCAGAGGCGAGTCAGATTTTAACGACAGATGCCTCAGACAAAGCTTGGGGAGCTCATCTAAATGGAAAGTGGATACAAAACAAGTGGCCTGTCAGACTACAACATCTACATATCAACATGAAGGAGATGTTAGCAGTCCAGTTTGCATTAATAGCTTTCAAGGAATTACTTCTTCCAGGGCAGGTGTTGATTCTAACAGACAACACAACTGTCATGTGGTACATCAACAAGCAAGGGGGAACGCATTCTTATCCTCTATGCAGGCAAGCAATGATTTTGTGGGAGACTGCTCTCAGTTTACAGCTCAATCTTCAGGCAAGGTTTCTGCCAGGAGCACAGAACTCCTTAGCAGATGTGTTGAGCAGACGAATTATGGATCCCCACGAGTGGAAATTGGATCCTCATGTATTTCAGAAATTGACAGTGTCATGGGGAACTCCAGACATAGATCTGTTCGCTTCTCCACTAAACCATCAGCTGCCAAAGTTTTGCACAAAAGGTTTCATCCCACAGCTTGGAGAGTGGATGCTCTTTCTTTCAATTGGAGCAGTCTTCATGTGTATGCCTTTCCACCTCTGCCTCTCCTCCCAAAGGTACTTCTAAAGGTCAGACAGGACAAGCCAAGGATGATTTTAATAGCTCCGGATTGGCCTCGACAGCACTGGTACCCATTACTGAGAAGTCTGGTACGGAAGCCTCCATGGCCTTTGCCTTCGATTCCACACCTGTTGTCGCAGGAGGACAGCCATTTGCTAAATGTCAAGCTTCACTCTCTGCACCTAACAGCCTGGCATATTCTGTTTTGAACCATAGTGGGCCTCCACTTCCTCAGCAAGTTTTGAATGTTATTTTGGAAGCTAGAAGGCCTAGTACAAGGAAAGTGTACGCAGACAAATGGAAGAGATTTTTATTTTGGAGTGCAGCAAAAGATTTTGATGTTTCTGAGCCTAATTTGTGTGTGGCTCTTCAATATCTTACTGAGTTACTAGACAAAGGTTTGTCTTTCTCTTCTATTAAAGTTCATGCTGCAGCAATTTCGGCTCACTATGATTGCGATCCACCATTGTTTTCTCATCCTTTGTTCAAGCAATTTCTTAGAGGGGCAAAGAATATAAGACCCCCACGAAGAGCTCCTACTCCTGCTTGGGATCTCAATTTTGTGTTGGAGAAACTCACTCTGCAACCTTTTGAGCCTGCAGCTACTTCTGAGTTGAAATATTTGTCATGGAAGACTGCTTTTTTGTTGGCCATTACCTCTGCAAGAAGGGTTTCTGAATTGCAGGCCCTTATGGCGGTTGAGCCTTTCTTGATTTTCCATAAGGATAGGGTATCATTACGTACTAATCCTTCCTTTATGCCTAAGGTGGTTTCTAGTGTGGCTTTAAACCAAACTATTCATTTGCCTACTTTTTATGCAAATCCCCAAAATAAAGGGGAAAAGATTTTGCACACTTTAGATGTACACAGGCAGTTGCGTTATTATTTGGACAGAACTAAAGGGTTCAGGCAGTCTCAGCAGTTGTTTGTTTCTTTTGCTTTGAGTTCTCAGGGCAAGCCTGTGTCAAAACAAACTATTTCTAAGTGGATTGGGTTTTGCATTGCTTTCTGTTATTCCCATCATGGCAAGGAGATTCCAGCTGGGATTAGGCCTCATTCCACTAGGGCTACTGCCACTTCGACAGCTTTTGAGGGGAGTGGCAACCAAGGATATTTTGGAGGCAGCTACTTGGAGTTCAGTGCATACTTTTTCTAGGCATTATCACCTGCCACTTTACTCTAAATCCAGGGCTGGTTTTGCCACTGCTGTTTTGCAGGGTATCTTGGCAGCTCCTGCTTCCTTGTAGTTAGCCATCCTCCCTTACCTCTGCTTTGGGATTCTACCCAAGTGTAAGGACTGCAGCAATGTGAGATGAAGAACATAGTACAGTTTTGTACCTACCATAAATGTAGATGTTCGAAGATCCACATTGCTGCAGTCCAATTTACCCTCCCTCCTTCCCCTCTGTAGCTAGAGGTGGTTGTGTGGGTTGGGTTGTACATATTGTGTATATTGTATATATTGTACATATAGTTAGTGCAAGGGTGGTTGGTTGGTTGTTTGCTGTCTTTTGGTTTTGACCTTTATTTTTAGGGTCTTCTGACATCTGGGGCAAGAAAAGACTGAGGATATGACGTCGGTCATGCGCATTTGTACCCTGACGTCCTGATGTCAGTCAAATGCGCCTTGACCGACGTCAGCCTTATACTTTGATATTCGGGCCGACCGAGGACAGCGGACTACCCAAGTGTAAGGACTGCAGCAATGTGGATCTTCGAACATCTACATTTATGGTAGGTACAAAACTGTACTTTTTCCCGCCTCTCCTCGACTAGTTTAGACCAGTATATACAGGCTTTGCTGTATTCTGGGTTGTGGTGTAGTTCCTGTGGTGTCCATTGCCTTACTTGGATAGAAGGAAGTTTCTTTGCTCACCAGTGGGAGTGGGGAGCCTTGAGCAGCCTATCCGTCCCTGAAGGAGTGACCTCAGCACAAGAGCTTGTAGTAATTGGTTGTTTTGGACCATTTCTAGCTCTTTTGAAGTTCCCTGTTTAAAATCCGCGTTTGTACGGCTTTGCGCTGTTGTGCGCATAACACAGCGCCGGTTAAACTTTTTCTGGCTCCGCCAAGTCTGCTCTTCAAATTTTCCCTTAAGAAAGCTGTACTCTTATAATAATCGAGTCTAATCGCTTTATTATAAGCCTAGCACTTGTTCTCAAAACCTCTCTTCTAAGTAAGCACTCACTAACTAAAGTAAGCACTACATCCACCTACCTTCCCTGTGAGTACCCACTTCCCTTAAAGGCACAGCACTCCCTTATAATATTCTAGCATGTCGAGTGGTAGATTGCTGGCATCCTTTCCGGTTCAGCTGGTTAATCTGGGAATCTTGAGACAATGCTACAATTGTCTCATGTACACAGACAACCCTCTCCTCCTCCCAACAAACACAAATACATGTGAGAAATGCAACTATATAGCCAAACTGGAGGCTGAACTCTCTCAACTTAGGACTGGCAAGACCAGACAGGAGGAGAAGGTAACCACACACACACCAAACCCAGTCCCACATAGACCTACCATAACTGCAAACCAAACACATAAAAACACAAAGACATACTCGGAGGCTCTAACAAAAAACTTACCAAAACAACAGAGGCTCCCAAAGCAGACACCCAAAAATCCACCACCTCAAAACATAACACATGCATCACATACTTCAATAAATCAGTGTGTCAAACAATCACAGCCCTTAAGGCCAAACACCATGCCTTATACACTAGTAATAGGTGACTCTGTAGTCAGACACACTGACGTTCCGCTTGCCAGGCTGAACAAGGAGAGGGTAACCGTGAGCTGCTTATCAGGAGCTAGGATCCGCCACATAACACACGCACTCAGGTCACTCCAAAGCAAGTACAAATATGACTCCGTCATTGTCCATGCCGGGGTGAATGACCTGAGACGTACCTTTCTGGACTACATGAAAAGAGACATAGAGGAGCTCTCTGATTATGTAGCCCAGGCTGGTATGACCCTGACCCTGAGCAGCATCTTGCCCTCACCAAGAATGATTCCACAATACAAAGACAAGATGACCAGTTTTAATAATTGGCTCAAATACTGGTGTCATTCTAGGGGGATCCATTGTCTGTCTGCTTGGGATGACATGCTGGACAAGCCACGCTGCTTCGCAAGGGACTGCTTGCAACTGTCACCACTGGCCTTCTGGATATTGGCTAAGGCTCTTGCCTCCCCCATAGTGCCTTTTTTAGGCAAGGCTCAAAAGACAAACCCACCTCCTTAGAAAACAAAAATGGAAAAAAATTAAGGGTAATGCTGCTCAACGCCAGAAGTCTAAATCTCATGGTGCAGGCTCTCAAAGCACTCCTCAGTATGGAGGACATCGATGTCTGTGCAGTAACTGAAACCTGGTTCAAGGCACCTGAGAGCACCCCAGCGCTACCAGGCTATACCTCGTATCATGCTTTTCGGCCCCAAAACTCGGGCCAAACCAAAAAGGGAGGGGGAGTGTCCATATTCATCAAGGACACCCACACCTCCAGGTTAGTGGCAACACATGAAGCATCAGAGACCATCCAGGTGCAACTAACCATAGGCAAAACTGCTATACAACTGGTAGCATGTTACAGACCACCCTCCCAATCTCAGGAACCCCACTCAGCCTTCCTGAAGACATTGGAGGATATGAATGTCTCACCAAACACCATCATATTGGGAGACTTCAATTACCCTAACATAGACTGGGTGCATTATTCTAGCTCAAGCACCCTAGCCCAAAGGTTCCTGGAATTCATAAATTCAAATGCAATGGAACAGCTAGTCACCTCTCCCACAAGGGGAGATAATATACTAGACCTGATCATCACAAACATGGGGACAAAGTGCTCCACACCGGAAGTATACCCTTCACTAGTGAGATCTGACCACAAACTAATCACCCTGGATATACATATCCCACCTCCACCCCCAACACAGAAGACTACAGTGAAAAACTTCTCAAAAGCCGACTTTACACTTCTTAAAACTGAGATGGTATCCTTTAACCCCACTGGGACAGTGGAAACCACATCCCACAATGCAGAATCCTTCACAAATGCTTTCTACGGACATCTCCAAGAATGCATGGATCATGCAATCCCAAATAAAACTAAGACCCTCTCCACCAAGGACAGGCATCCTGTCTGGTGGACCCCAGCCAAAAACAAATTGTATAACAAAAGAAGGAAGCTACTGCACGACAGAGCAAAATCCCATAAAGAGAAGGCATCTCTGATCAGCACTAGTAGAAAGCTACGTTCTCTCATAAAAACATCGAAGGCCAACTTTGAGAGAAAAATCGCTATGGACACTAAAGATGACCACAAGGCCTTCTTCAGCTATGTTAGAAACCTGGGGGGAAACCCACAGATATGTTCAGAGTTAGTTCACAATGACAAAAAATACACTGAACCCACAGATATTGCCAACATTCTGGCAGACAGGTTCAGTGCAAATTTCTCCCCTCCCTCACCCCCAAAAGAAGAAATACTTATCCCAGCTGAATGTAATCTCCCTGACATCTCAGATGTCCAGGTGAGAGCTGCCCTCAGCAAAGCTAAAAACACAGCATCAATGGGACCTGACAGTATCCCGGGTTGAGTGCTACGTGAACTCCAAGAGGAGCTAAACCCGCACATAAAAATGCTATTTAACCTTAGCCTTTACTACAGGATATGTACCTGAAAACTGGCGTACAGCAACAGTAGTCCCTCTCCACAAAGGAGGCACCTCTACTGACCCTGGTAACTACCACCCCATAAGCCTAACCAGCCTGGTCTGCAAAGCTATGGAAAGAATCATTATGGAACTAATAAACAGAGACATTGGGGGCTTACAGACACTTGATCCCACCCAGTTCGGCTTTGTAAAAGACAGATCCTGCCTTTTAAACCTGGTTGACTTTTTCGAAACAGTCACTAGAGCCATTGATGAGGGCAAAGCAGGCCATACAGCCTACCTGGACTTGGCTAAAGCTTTCGACACAATACCCCACTCTGGCATCATAGACAAGCTCAACAGCTTAAATGTAAATCCACATGTCACAAGATGGGTGGCAAACTGGCTAAAGGATAGAACCCATAAAGTCAAAATTGCTGGAGCCATGTCAGACTCAAAGCCAGTGACAAGTGGTGTCCCACAGGACTCTGTCCTGGGACCCCTCTTGTTCGGCATTTATTTCTCAGATGTGAAAGCAAACATGGGAGGGTTGTGGCTGACAAAGTTCGCAGATGACTGCAAACTAGGCGCCATAGTCGATACACCAGCTGACACACAGATCCTACAGAAAGGCCTCACTGAAACAGACAACTGGTGCCTGAGTCATGGCCTTAAACTAAATGCCAAAAAATGTATAGTCATCCCCTTTGGGAAAAACAAAGTGCCCACAAATTATTACATAGGCGGTAACCCACTGAGTACGGAAAAAGTAATCCGAGACCTGGGGACCCAAGTCGATAGTGACCTCTCATTTGACACCCACGTTGCCAAAGTGGTTAGAAAGACTTTCTACCTTGCCCACCTTATCATGAAGGGATTCACATCCAGATCAAAGGAGGTCATTGTGCCCCTGTACTCCTCCCTTATCAGGCCCATGATTGAGTACAATGCCCCATTTGGTATGTACCTCACCCGGCACCTGCAACAGCTAGAGAGACTCCAAAAGTACCTCACCAAGAGGATCAAGGGTCTCCAACATATGTCATATGCTGCCAGACTAAAGAAACTCCAACTCTATTCAGTAGCATACTGCCTACTCAGAGGTGATCTGTGCCTGACGTACAAGGCCATATCCAATCAGGAATTGATGGACATGTTCCACCTCAAAAAATCCAAATCCATCAGAACCACGAGAGCTAAAGATTTGAACCTCAGCACAAATATGAATAGGACATGCTGGAGGGACAGATTCATAACTCAGACGCTTCCCATACTCTGGAACAGAATCCCAGTTCATGTTGGGCAGAGCCCCTCACTGACTCTCTTCAAGAGAAATCTTGACTAGTGGAAGGGAGTTCGTAGGTTTACCCCAGGGGTCATCTCTGTGTCACTACTAGACAGAGGCACAGTAAACTAATTCTATTATGTAAGGTGGTCTTCACTGTGTCACTACTAGACAGAGGCACAGTATTCTAAATCTATTCTGTACACTTTTGTACCATTACATGGGGTGGCGAAAGCCACATCACTATGGCTAGGCTCATAAATGCCCCAGGACAGACAGCCTAATACCAAACTATGAAAATGTTGACTCTACAGCAACGTCTGCCCATGATGGGCAAGAAGGCTTGGCTTGTGACTTTAGACCTAAAAGAGGCATACCTGCATGTCCCAATCAGACAAACATGCAGAAGATACCTCAGATTCAATGCTGGCTCAATGCACTACCAATTCTCTGCACTGCCCTTTGGCTTATCTACTGCGCCCAGGGTCTTCACAAAGTGCCTGGCACCAGTAATTGCATTCTGCAGACAAAGAGGAATACAAATATATCCTTACTTGGACGACTGCCTCATTCAAGCAGAGAACAAGGACATTCTACTACAGCATCTGGCGTTTGTAAAGAGATTTCTAACAGGCCTAGGGTACACAGTCAACGAAAAGAAATCAAAACTAGTACCCTCTCAAGAGATAATATTCCTGGGTGCAAGCTTAAATACAACTGCCCAGATGGCTTATCTCACGCCAGACAAACAAAGGCAACTAACTACCTATTTCAACCTGTTTGCAACAAAGGCCCAGCTATCTGCAAGAAAAATTCTGCAGTGTTTGGGCTTCATGGCATCCTGCATTCTACTAATTCCATATGCAAGACTGCATATGAGGAAACTTCAGTGGTACCTAAAGTGTTTGGACTCAACATTGTCACAGCCTGGAAACAATAATTACCCTCATTCCCTGCCTGCAGCAGGAGTTTTGATGGTTGGCGAAGGCTTGACACCAGAACAAGGGACAGCCATTCATGTTACCCCCAGCCAGACAGACATTAACAAAGGATGCATCAGATTATGCCTGGGGGGCCTACATGGCAGGAAAATGTATTCAAGGCACAAGGTCCGCAAACCAAATGCATCTACATATCAATCAAAAAGAGATGCTAGCTGTTCAGAATGCCCTGACAGCCTTCAAGGACCTACTTCATCCGGGACAACTACTGATAAAGACGGACAACACCACGGTCATGTGGTATATAAACAAGCAGGGAGGCACTCATTCTTACCCCCTTTGCAGACTAGCCATGACTTTGTGGGACACAGCATTGACTTACCAAGTACATCTGCAGGCACAATTCCTGCCAGGAAAGATAAATACTCTGGCAGACGAACTAAGCAGAAACCTCATGGATCCCCACGAGTGGAAATTGGATCCACAAGTGTTCAGCATGATAACAAGGAAATGGGGATGCCCGGATATAGATCTATTTGCCTCTCCTCACAACTACCAGCTAAAAAGATCCTGCACAAGGACTTATCACAGACAAGCATGGAAAGTGGACACCCTATCTTTCAGCTGGAAAAGCTTAGCAGTATATGCCTTTCCTCCACTGCCTCTCCTCCCCAAGGTACTCCTAAAGGTCAGACAAGAGAAGCCAAAGATGATGCTGATTGCCCCAGACTGGCCCCACCAGTACTGGTATCCAATCCTAAGGAACTTGTCTCAATGCCCGGCTTGGATCTTGCCTCAGATACCTCATCTACTATCCCAACAAAACAATCAGATTCTGCACAGCCAACTAAAGACCTTAAATCTGGCAGCATGGCGGATAATGTAGTCATACAAAACGCGCCTCTCACTAAAGCTGTGATGGATGTCATTTTGGAGGCCAGAAGGCCTAGTACCAGAAAATCTTACGCTGGAAAATGGAAGAGATTCCGTGCTTGGAACCAGGCACAAGGAATTGACACAGCTGTACCAAATATTCCTCAGATTTTGCAATACTTAACTGAGATGCTAGACAAAGGCCTACCCTTTTCATCAATTAAAATTCATGCATCTGCCATTTCGGCTCATTACAATACAGAGCCACCAATCTTTTCTCAACCCTTGTTAAGGCAGTACCTCAGAGGAGCCAAAGACTTAAGGCCTCCAAGGAGATCACCAATACTTGCATGGGACCTCAATTATGTCTTGGAAAAACTCACCCTGCCTCCTTTTGAACCAGCCGCTACAGCTGATATAAAGTTTTTATCTTGGGAAACGGCTCTGCTCCTAGCAATAACCTCTGCAAGACGAGTCTCAGAGTTACAGGCACTCATGGCTGTGGAACCTTTTATCATTTTTTATCCAGACAGGGTTTCTCTGAGGACAAACCCGACATTTTTGCCTAAGGTAGTCCAGTGTAGCCCTTAACCAAACTATTCATCTGCCTACTTTTTAGCCAAACCCACAGAATAAGGGGGCGAGAATTCTACATTCTTTGGATATACACAGCTATGCTTCTACTTGAACAGAGCCAAAGCTTTCAGAAAGACAGAGCAACTACTAGTGGCATATGCTGCAGGATCACAAGGAAAGGCTATCTCAAAGCAGACTATTTCAAAGTGGATAGGCCACTGCATTGGTTTCTGCTATTCACAACATGGCAAGCCAGCGCCTAAGGGCATTAGGCCACATTCAACCAGAGCAGCAGCCACTTCAGCAGCCTTCCTCAGGGGAGTACCAGCCAAAGACATTTTAGAGGCTGCTACCTGATGTTCAGTGCACACCTTTACAAAGCACTATCATTTACCACTCTACTCTAAAGCCAGGGCAGTCTTTGCCACTGCAGCTCTGCAGGGCCTCATAGCCGCTACTAATGCTATTTAGCTCGAGCCTCCCAACCATAGCTTTGGGATTCAACCCAAGTGTAATAACTGCAACAGTGAAACACGAAGAACATAGTACAGTTGTGTACACTTACCATAAATGTAGATGTTCGAGTGTTTTCACTGTTGCAGTCCAGGTTACCCACCCACCATCCCCCATATCTTTGCTGCAACTTATCTGCACTTCTCTAATCTATACAACCTATGTGGTGTATTTGCTTGTAGATGAAGGTATAATATATTTTGGTGCATGCATGTTTTATTGGCATATGTTTAGCCTACCCTTTTGGGGGCACCTGACATCTGGGGCAAGAAAAACTGAAGAAAATGGCATCTGCTGCATCTTTTATACCCCTGGCGCACTGACGTCAGGGAAGAGGCGACAGCAACCGACGCCAGACCTAGACTTTGGAATTCTGGCCGACTGAGGGTAGCCTGCCAGCAGGATAACCCAAGTGTAATGACTGCAACAGTGAATACACTTGAACATCTACATTTATGGTAAGTGTACACAACTGTACTTTCCAGAGCATGGGTAGTCTCTGGGTTATGAACCTGTCCCTCCAGCATGTTCTGTTGATTGTGATAATGAGGTTGAGGTCTCTGGAGTGTGTGGTGCAGAGGAATTGGGATTTCTTTAGATGTAGCATTTCTAACAGATCTGGGTCAGACATGGCTTTGTAAGTCAAGCAGAGATCACCTCTTAGACGATATGAGAGAGAGAATAACTGGAGTTTTTTGAGTCTGTCCATGTAGGACATGTGTTTAAGACCTAGGATCCTCTTTGTGAGGTACTTTTGTGTCCTCTCCAGCTGTTGCAGGTGTCTAGTGAGGTACATGCCAAATGGGGCATTGTACTCTATGATTGGTCTAATGAGGGAAGAGTAGAGAGAAATTATATCTTCCTGGATGCAAAACCCTTGGTAGATGTGCCACATAGAAGGACTTTGACAACAGTGTCATTGTGGTGATCGAAGGAGAGGTTGCTGTCAACCTGTGTCCCCAGATCTCTTATAACGCCTTCAGTGTTCAGTGGGCTTCCATCGATGTGGTATTGGTGGGAACTGAGTTTTTCCCAAAGGGGATGACGCTTTTTTTGGCATTAAGCTTAAGGCCATGGTTTTGACACCAGTCACTGGTCTGAGTGAGGTCTTTCTGTAGGATGTCTGCATCATTTGGGGAGTTAATAATGGCTCCCAGTTTGCAGTAGTGTGCGAACTTGGTCAGCCAGAGTCCCTCCGTGTTGGCCTGGATTTCTGAGAAGTAGATGCCAAACAGGAGAGGACCCAGGCCCGATCCCTGTGGGACTCAACTCGTGACTGGTCGGCAGTCTGACTTGGAGTCCGCTACTTTCACACTGTGGGTTCTATCTGTGAGCCAATTTGCAACCCACCTAACAATAGGGGTTGATGCCTAGTTTGGTGAGTTTATCAGTAATTCCTGAGTGAGAAATGGTATCAGAGACCTTGGCCAGATTGAGGAAGGCTGTATGAACTGCCTTACCCTTATCAACCGCTCTGGTGACTGACACAAAGAAGTCAACCAGGTTGAGCAGGCATGATCTTCCTTTCACAAAACCAAATTGTGTGGGATCTAGAATTTGGAGATTCCCTGTATCCTTGTTAATTAAGTCCATGATGATGCGCTCCATAGCCTTACATATGAGACTCGTCAGGCTAATGGGGTGATAATTTCCAGGGTCTGTAGTCGCTCCTCCTTTATGGAGAGGGATGGCTGTAGCAGTGCGCCATTTGCTAGGGACAAAGCCTGAGGTGAGGCTGTGAGTGAACAGGGCACACTGATGTGGTGCCAGTTCACTTTGTAATTCATGTAGAACACAGCAAGGGATATTGTTAGGTCCCATGGAAGCTGTATTCTTGGCCCTGGACAATGCAGCTTTAACCTGTGCTGCAGTAATGCTGTGTGCCTGGCATTCTTCCACTATTGGGAATGGTCCTTTTTGGGGGGGGGGGTAACGTTGGCACTGCATCTGTCAGCCAGTATGTTGGCAGTACCTGTTGGCTCAGTATAAGAGGTACCATTGTACAGTAACTCAGAGCAAATCTGGGTATTGCCATAGAGATTCTTGATATAACTACAGAAGGCATTGTGGTTGTTCTTAGTGTCTGCTGCAGTTCTGCCTTCATATCTGGCTTAGGAGGTACCATTGTACAGTAACTCGGAGCAAATCTGGATATTGCCGTGGAGATTCTTGATATAACTACAGAAGGCTTTGTGGTTGTTCTTAGTGTATGCTGCAATTCTGCCTTCATATCTGGCTTTGGAGGTTTTGATGACTGATCTCAACTTTGTGTTGAGGTTAATAAGGGAATTTTTCCAGTCTTGGGACTTCACCTTTTTCTGCAACAGTTTCTTCCTTCTGTTGTAGAGTTTATTAGTGGCAGGGGACCACCAGATTGGCTTCCTTTTTTTGGAGGAGAGCATCTTGGTTCTGTTGGGTATGGCTAGTTCCATGCATTTATGTACGTGTTCGTACAGTGCATTGGTGTACGATTTGTCAACAGCAAGAAAAAAAGTTTTTGTTTGTTGCAGCAGTGCCCGGGAGGGGTGCAGATTAGTGTGGAATCATCCGCATATTGGATGACATAAGCATGAAATTAAGTACGGAAGAGGTAATCAGGACCTAGGGACCCAGGTTGACAGTAACCTCTCATTTGACACTCACATTGCCAAAGTGGTTAGGAAGACCTTCTATATTGCCCACCTTATCATGAAGGGTTTCACATCTAGATCGAGAGGTCATTGTGCCCCTGTACTCTTCTCTTATCAGGCCAATGATTGAGTACAATGCCCCATTTGGGATGTATCTTACCCGACACCTGCAGCAGTTGGATAGACCCCAAAAGTTCCTCACCAAGAGGATAAAGGGTCTTAAACCTATGTCATATGCTGCCCGGCTGAAAAAACTCCAGCTCTATTCAGTCGCATACCGCCTACTCAGAGGTGACCTGTGCCTGACGTACAAGGTCATGTCCAATCCGGAATTAATGGACATGCTCCACCTCAGAAAATCCAAATCCATCAGAGCCACGAGAGCAAGAGACTTAAACCTCAACACAGAAATAAATAGGACGTGCTGGAGGGACAGATTCATAACCCAGAGGCTCCCTACACTCTGGAACAGAATCCCAATCCATGTTAGGCAGAACCCCTCACTAACTCTTTTCAAGAGAAATCTTGACGAGTGGATGGGAGATCGTAGGTTTACCCCGGGGGTCATCTGTGTGTCACTACTAGAGAGAGGCACAGTAAACTAAACCCTAAATGGGCGTAGTATTCTCATCCTAAGGGGTGGTGAAAGCCACACACACTCTGGCTAGGCTTAAAAATGCCCTAGGGCAGATAGCCTAGTACGAACCTATGAACCTAAATGTGGCAGTATGACGTTATTAGTGAAAATAGAAAAAAGCAGTGATCCAAGAATTCAACCCTGCCTGTTAGTGAGACTGGTAGTAATGGGGAGAGTTCCTAGTGCTGTCTCTGACTGTCTGCCTGTTAGGGTACATTCTAAACCAGGAAATGGTGGGTGAGCAATTTTTTGAGACTGTTGATGAGTTTAGCATGATTAGCCATGTCAAAGGCCTTGCAAAGGTCTAAGAATATAGCTGTGACATATTTTCCATTGTTCCTGTGTTTGTTGACTCTCTGCATGAAAGACATAAGGGCTGTAGTAGTGCTATGTGATGGTGTAAAACCATGTTGTGTATTTGTGAGTAGATTATGAGAGTTTAGGAGTGCCATGATTTGTGTAAGATAATTATAAATCCTCCTTTAGCTGTGTTAGAAAGCTAAGTAACAAAACTGTAAATTGTTCTGAACTTACTCATAATGTTGCTTCCTATTCTGACTCAACACAGACATTGCCAACATCCTTGCAAACAAATTTAGTGCCAGCTTTGCCCTTGAGACTTCATTCTAAAACTCTCAAGCACCCAAATCCTTTAATCCTCCAGATGTTCTTCGTGTTTCACTGTTGCAGTCATCACATTTGGGTTGTCTGCTTGCAGGTAGCCCTCAGTCGGCCTGATTATGAAAGTCTTGGGTCCTGCGTTGGTTGCGGTCTCATCTTCCATGACGTCAGGTCGTCAGGGGTATAAAGCATGCAGCCGATGCCATTACATCAGTCTTTCTTGCCGTGCGGTGCCTGAAGCAGAAGCAGTTCGTAAGTGCCAGTTGGCCGACTCCTGAAATATTCATTTTTGAGTTTCAGATCCGAAATCTTCAACTAAGCTAAGTACCCCATTGGGGATCCTTTTTCTTGCTCTAAACCGATGTCAGTAAAAGTTAACAATTGTATTTCTTGCGGAAAGCAAATACCTCCTAAAGATTTTCATTCGTACTGCATTCCTTGGCCTAGGCCCAGACCACGACGTACCTCGCTGTCGGTTTTATGCCTTATTCAAACCTCGTACTATTCATCGTTTGTTCTTTTTCGCATCTAAATATTTTGGTACTCGGTTCAGTTATCCAGAAATGGCTTCGGTAAGCCACCCGACTACCGACATTCCGAAAAACGCAAAGATAGACAGAGACATGGGCCACATAGGTCCAAAGCTGCCGACGACGCTTCTAAGCTAGTCGCCAGTTCGCCTGTACTCAGTGAGGTGCTTTCGCAGCCCCTGATACCCGCTACCTCAGATTCGTAGGCCTCCACTGAGACCCATTCGGAGTCCGGTATGCCGCAAGATGCTTCTTCAACTGTGGAACCTGCGGATGTCTCTACCTTGGATGGGTCCGGAGCTGCTGTGCAGGCACCGGCTTCTGAGGGTGTATTCAGGCCCTACTGACTTGCATATTAAACCGATGCCATCTTCTTCTTCAAGGTCTAAAACTCAATCCATGCTTAGAAAACCAACGCCCAGACCGCATGGTCAGGCCCCTATGCCTAAAAAACAAATTTTAAGAATGGCTGAAAACCTTATTACTCTAATCAGGGGAAGCCACCCTTCTCCCTCTAAGAGACCTAGATACTGATTTTCCTTTTGATTCTTCTGATCAGAATTCTGAAATTTCTGTTTTTCTGATGACCAGGATTTGCCCTTATCTACCTATGAGGATTGATGCAGAGGACTCCATTCCCTCCGCTTCCCCTCCAGAGGATTTCTGTTTTGGTGAAACCTTGCATACTCTTAGGGGTATTTCCGCTGGGAAAGCCAGGATTACTCTGACTCCAAAAAGAGGCTTAGGGAATTCTTACTCCTACCGCACGGAATCTAGCCTGGCTCCTGACACTTTACCTCCTGCTCCCAGAAAACCTGACAGGTATTACAGGGTACCTGACTCTCACAAGTTCCTCTTTAAAAATCCTACTGAGGATCCTGAGACCATTTCACAGGGACCCAAGGGCATTAAGGCTACTACTGCAAAAAACCCTACCCCCTTTGATAGAGAATCCAGGGCCCTGGATAGATGGGGTAAGAAGGTATACACTTCTGCAACTCTGGCCATTAGGGCTTTAAACTGTTAGTTTCATATCTTAAATTATCAGCAACATATTATTGGATTTCTTAAACAGAAAATTATGTTGATTCCTGATTGTGCTGAAAATAAAGAATTACAGGATTGAATGCATTCTGTTGAACAAGTTGGTAAACATACTTTGCAATGTGGTTTTGGTTCATTAGAGACATCTTGCAGGGCTGCTGTCACTGGGTCTGTACTTAGAAGGCATGCTTGGCTTAAGGAGCAATCTTTGCCAGATCATGTTAAAGCTAAATTACTGGATGCTCCCTTAAACCAAGACCGCCTGTTTGGCAACAAAGCAGAAGTAGTACTTAAAAAGATGGAGGAAAAAGCTAAGTCTATGCAAACTGCCAAAGATTTCCTGCAGATACAGCCTCCCAGATTTAGTAGGCATTAGCCTTCTAAGAATTTGTCCTTTCCTGCCTCTTCCAGGCCTTCTCAGTCCAAACCCAGAACCAGCAGAACACCCAGGCTTCAGTCCCAAGGTACTCATGGGCCTAAGCAGTGGGGGGGCTCCCACTTCCAACGCTTGGAGTAGTAAGACACCCCCCTATGGTAAACTGTCACAATGACTTAACTTTAAACCTTCCAAGCCCTGCTCAACTGACTGTTCCGTTAGGGGAAAGATCACCCTGCATGCAAAAAATTGAAAACTCATTACCCAAGACAAATGGGTTTTACATATAGTTTCCCAAGGATACAGATTCCACTTCCACTCCTTACCAACACCAAATGGTTGGCCAGACATACCCCCAAATCAGTGGGCAGAGGCTCAAAGGCAAGTTCTCTGTCTTCTAAGCATCAGGGCTATTCAACCTGTCCCAGAAGAAGAATGGGGGCAAGGTTTCTACTCAAGACTTTTCCTGGTACCCAGAAAAGACAATTCCTGGCATCCTATTCTGGACCTGTCTATCCTAAACACTTTCTTGGAAATCCCAAAATTCAAAATGCTAACTCTGCATCAGCTGCTTTCTATGCTAGGCAAAAATTCCTGGTTGGCAACACTGGATTTAAAGGAAGCCTACCTGCACATCTCATTAAGGGAATCGTGTAGAAGATACCTACGCTTCAGAGCAGACTACATGCGCTATCAGTTCTCTGCACTGCCCGTTGGCTGATCTACTGCACCCAGGGTATTCACAAAGTGCCTAGCTCCAGTCATTGCATTTTTCAGACAAAGAAATATTCAAATATACCCATACCTGGACGATTGTCTATTTCAGACAGAAAGTCAGGACATACTATTACATCATCTGGCATTTGTAAAGAAATTACTAACTTCTCTGGGGTACACCATAAACGAAAAGGAATCACATCTAGTACCCTGTCAACAAATTGTATTCCTGGGAGCAAGCTTCAATACAGTTTCCCAGATGGCCTACCTCACACCAGAGAAACAAGTTCATTTGACAGCCTACTTCAAACTACTGGACACAAAGACCCAGCTATCTGCAAGGAAAATACTGCAAGCCCTGGGGTTCATGGCCTCTTGCATTCTATTGATTCCATATGCAAGACTGCATATGAGGAAACTACAATGGTATCTAAAAAGCCTATGGTGTCAACATTCTCAGGACCTAGAATCAATGATTCCTATCATACCTTGTCTAAAGATAGAGTTCCTTTGGTGGACAGAGGCCTGTCACCAAAACAAGGGACTGCCATTCACTCTACCCCCTGCCGCCCAAACCCTAACAACAGACGCATCAGACTATGCATGGGGGGCTCACTTGGCAGGGTAGTGCATTCAGGGCAAATGGAACCCAAATCAAATGCACCTGCATATCAATCAAAAAGAAATGTTAGCTGTACAGAATGCTCTGACAGCCTTCAAGGACCACATTCTTCCAAGACAATTATTGGTAAAGTTTGACAACACCACTGTTATGTGGTACATAAACAAGCAGGGGGAACCCACTCATACCCTCTCTGCAGACTAGCCATGGCTCTGTGGAGCACAGCCTTGAGCTACCAAGTGCACCTACAAGCTCAATTCCTGCCAGGCAAGCTAAATACACTGGCAGACGACCTAAGCAGAAATCCCGTGGACCCACACGAGTGGAAACTGGAACCAAAGATATTCAACATGTTGAGAAACAAATGGGGGAGCCCAGAGATAGACCTGTTTGCCTCCCCTCAGAACTACCAATTGGACAAATTTTCATAAGGACTCCCCACAAACAAACTTGGAAAGTGGATGCCCTTTCCTTCACCTGGAAAAAACCTATCAGTTTATGCCTTTCCCCCCTCTGCCTCTCCTTTCCAAAGTGCTGCTAAAGATCAAACAGGAAAGCAAAGGACCATACTGATTGCACCAGGCTGGCCACGCCAACACTAGTACCCCCTCTTGCGCAGTGAGTCACTGCTGGAACCATAGCACCTGCCTCAGACCCCTGCCCTGCTATCCCAGCAGGAGGGCCAGATACTGCACCCACAGCTTCAAACTCTGAACCTTGCAGCCTGGCTAATTACCTGATCTCTCCGTTACCATCCCTCAGTAAGCAAGTGATGGATGTCATTCTGGAGGCAAGGAGGCCTAGTACTAGAAAATCCTATGCTGAAAAATGGAAAAGATTCTGTTCCTGGAGCCAAATTCGGGATGGGCACAGGGGTGCCCAATTTACCACATATTCTTCAATACTTAACTGAGGTGCTTCACAAAGGCCTTTCTTTTTCTCCCATCAAAATTCATGCCTCTGCCATTTCGGCACATTACAATACAGAGCCACCCCTCTTCTCTCATCTTCTGCTGAAGCAATTCCTCAGAGGGGCCAAAAACTTAAGGGAGAGCCTCTACTCCTGCCTGGGACCTTAACTTTGTATTGGAAAAGCTCACTTCTACCTCCCTTTGAGCCAGCTGCAAATGCAGAGTTGAAATTCTTTTCTTGGAAAACAGTCTTCCTTCTACCCATTACTTCAGCAAGAAGGGTGTCTGAATTACAGGCCCTCATGGCAGTGCAGCCTTTCATCATCTTTCATGCAGACAGGGTGTCCCTCAGGACCAACCTTTCCTTCATGTCCAGTGGATATCCAGTGTGGCCCTTAATCAGTCCATTCATTTGCCAACCTTCTTTTCTAATCCACAGAACAAAGAGGAATGAATTTTGCACTCCTTGGACGTGTACAGACAACTTAGATTTTACTTGGACAGGACTAAACCTCTCAGGAATTCTGAACAGCTGCTGGTTGCATTTGCTGCAGGGGCAGAGGGGAAGGCCATTTCAAAGCAAACCAGTGGATAGGCCATTGCATTCATTTCTGCTATAAGCACCATGAAAAACCTACCCCACAGGGGATAAGACCTCATTCCACCAGGGCTGCATCTACCTCTACAGCCTTTCTCAGAGGTGTCCCTACCAGGGACATCTTGGAAGCTGCTACCTGGAGCTCCGTTCATACCTTCACCAAGCATTACCACTTGCCAATTTTTTCTAAATCCAGAGCTGGCTTCGCCACTGCTGTCTTGCAGGGCCTTATAGCTGGTTCTAATGCTCTCTAATTGCCTCCTCCCATCCGTAGCTTTGGGAATCTACCCAAGTGTGATGACTGGAACAGTGAAACACAAAGAACATAGTACAGTTGTGTACACTTACCATAAATGTAGATGTTCGAGAGTATTCACTGTTGCAGTCCTGGTTACCCTCCCTCCAGCCCCCTGACGTCTATTGACTATACTTCTATTCTTGTTTACTATGCTTAAAGCTTTCTGGTCTATTTGCTTTTTGTTGGAGGTGTAACCTTGTATGTAATTGCTTCCCTTTATGGGGGCACCTGACATCTGGGGCAAGAAAAACTGATGTAATGGCGTTGGCATGCTTTATACCCCTGACGTCATGGAAGATGAGACAGCAATTGACGCAGGACCCAAGACTTTGATAATCAGGCCAACTGAGGGCTACCTGCAAGCAGATAACTCAAATGTGATGACTGCAACAGTGAATACACTCGAACATCTACATTTATGGTAAGTGTACACAACTGTTCTTTATCTCTAAAGATCATTACTGAAAATGCTAACCAAGATCAAAAATATTTGCTTGCTCTTGGGGACCTGACAATATACCTGGTGGCTTAATTAATTTTCATAACCTGTTCTTGCAGACACACTTCTTAAACTCTCTAACCTACATTTAGCTACCAGTTTTGTCCCTGATAAGTGGCACACTTCACTGGTGATGCATCTCCATATTTGTGGCCTTACAACCAACCCAGGTAATTATAGACCTTTCTGCAAATCCATGGAATATATTTTAACTGAGTTTATAAATTTTGATGTGAAGAATATTATTGACTTGATCTTCAGGAGTTTGGTTTTGTAAAGCATAATTCATTGTATTGTAAGGGTTACTGAAGCTGTAGACATTGGTAATGAAGTATGCACCATGTATCTTGACCTGGCCATGCCTTTTACCACCATTCTCCGGGCTAACATCATATAGAAACTAAAACTTTAAAAACTGACGCATATGCAGAAAGATAGCAAACTGGCTGAAAGAATCCACACAGTGCAAGTTATAAGCACCCCATCAGAAAGTGTGAAAGTGATTAGTGATTTTCCTTAGGGCTGTGTGCTTGGGACCTCATCTTTTTGGCATTTTCTTCCTAGGCTGCAAGTGGAGAGGAAGACCCATGGCTAACAAAGCTTGCAGGTGACTGTAAACTGCAGATTAAGTTATCCTCTGACACTCAAACCCTCCAGAATTAGCTCTTGGTAAACAACCCCTTACCCATTCATACTATTTGGAAAACAAGCCACTACAAAAAAATGTAGTCCAAGACCTAGAAACTTTGGTTGATATCGCCCTCTTTCTTGATTATCATGTAACATCGGTTGTCAAGAGATCCTTTTATTTAATGCAGCTATTTGCAAAGGAATGTCATGAAGTCTAATGCGATAAAGCCCACACCGTGGTGTAGCAGGATAAAGCCATAACTACTACCCAAGTTACCTGGGTTTGATTAGTGACTCAATTGTTTGAGGTGCTGGCAAGGAGGAATGAGTATAACCGTCCCCGGGGAGTGCATTTGTCGTGCATTACCTACATTTGATCTCTTGTGGAGGCCAGGGACATAGATGGGGCATGTTGCAATGGAGGAGAGAGTGTTGGACTTTGAGCTGCTGTGGAAGTGAGGCAAAATGTCAGCACATCCTCATTGCATGTTCTACCCTTGGACATAATAGGTGAGTGCAGCGAAGGAAGAAAACGTGAGTAAGTCTAAAGAAAATGTTTTCCATGACTGTAAATTACATGCAGTTCTAGGACACCCTTGCACCATGATATGCTGATGGTTGACTGCATGGGTGGGCCACAAAAAAAATCTAATGAGGTAATTACTACATTATACTCAGCATTAATCAGACCGATTATCAAGTGCAGTATCCCCTTAGGGATGTATCTAAGTTAACATATACAAATAGAAACACCCCAAGTCTCTGAACAATCAAGAGAGGCCGGATTGTGTCTCTCTATATTCAGTGTCTTACAAACTTTTGAGAGGAGATCTTTCTCTCTCTTACCATGGCATTAGAGAACCGTTTTTCCTGAACCTCCTGTATTTCTTCAAGTCCAATGGCTCCACCAATATAAGAACCAGGGATCTAAATCTTCACCAGCAGATGAAAAAAAAACACGAGGAAAGGTTTATTACTACGTGCTCCCTTACCCAAGAAATAAATATGCCCTGCATGTTAAGCACTGCAACTGACTATTTTCCTTTACTCATAGTCTAGATTACCGGGTACGTTTTCACAAATTTCCTCCAGGATTGACTTTTGTGGCCCTCCTGGAGAAAGGAGGTACAACCTAAGCGAGAGCACTGGCAAGGCATAAATGGTGCTAAAACTTCTGTGGTCTATTTAGTAAAGCATTCGGCAAGTTTTTGTGTTTTATTCAGTATTTAATGCATCTATTTTAGCATTCTGACACCTTGTTTTATTTATTTTTATTTAGCATTTGTTAACCGGGAAAGTCCGACTGGATGCAAGTCCTTTTTCAGCGGAGGCCCTGGGAGAAAAGCTCCACTTAAAACATAATGCATACAACAAATAACCAGTATAGCAGATCTACAATATAATATAATAATCACAGTAAGACATAATTAGAAATGTAGAATATAGGACACTTAGTGTAATTAGAAACATTATACTAAATTGTGATACAAGACAAGATTAAAATTTTAGAGTATAGGACACTTAGTGTAATTATAAATATACTACTAAATTTTAATACAAGGTATTATTTATGTCATGCATTTTGTGTATGACTATTAACTCTCATCTAAATTAGGCTTAGAAAAACATACTGGATTAATCAGGAGCCCTACATGGACATATCTAGTTTTTGGTTTGGTGGGTTTTTAGTAAAGTTTTAAATTGCAGTGGATTTGAGGTAGATATTATAATAGAAGGCACAATATTCTTAACTTTAGCTATGCAGTTGGAGAAAAGAGATTCCCCAGCCTGATTATTAGCAGTGGAGACTTTTATTAGGGATTTATTATTAGAATGTAATGTTCTAGTGCAGGAGTATGGTTGTAGTAGATTTTGCAGGGCAGGGGTCTTTTCTTTGTCATAGATTAGTTTGTGGGTCATAGCTAGTTGACTATAACATAATAGTTGAGGAAACTCTAGCCAGGTAAGCTGTCTGAGTGATGTACAGTGATGTAATTTGGAGTTTGAGTTGGCTAAGAATCTTGCAGTTTTGTTGTAGCATGTTTCGAGTTTTGGGAGTTCAGATTTCCTAAGGTTGGTGAGAATTGGTGATGCATACATGAGAGTAGAGATTAAGTGGGTTTATGCTATGGTGGCTTTGTTATTGTTTATAAAGTATAGTTTATTCCTATACAGAGTACCTAGTTTTTTGTGTACTTTTTTAATGGTTTGAGCTATGTGGAAATCAAATCTCATGTTATCGTAATTTCTACTCCTAACAGTTTTTTATGGGCAGTGGGTGAGAGTATAGTTTTGTTAGCAGATTCAATAGTGAATGTGGAGGGAGTTGCTGTGGCTTTGGTGGGATGAAATAGCATAAATTTTGTTTTGTTGGGATTCAGAATCAATTGGGAGTTGGTCAGCTGTTTTTCAGTTGCAAGAAATGAGTTTTGGGTGAGTACTTCTAGTTCTGGAATGGTGGGGGCAGCACAGATCACTGTGGAATCATCTGCGTACTGAATTAGGGTTGCCTGTGGGACTGACGTATGGAGATTATCTGTGAATAAAGTACAAAAAAGTGTAGTATCAAAACACGTAGGAACATCCAGTGTACCAAAATAGAAGATAGTTGCAATACGAAACACGCTGACAACACTTGTAGAAGGCAAACCATTTAATTGGAGATAAAAAATGAGCGCTTTCGCGTGGACATCCACGCTTCATCAGATAATTTACTGAATCTGTCTTCAGAATTTAAATACAGTTATTAAAGGCGGGAAAGCCTGCTCATTAAGCAATTAATTAATTTAAACAATCAAGTTAAAACAAGCATTTTATTTCTTCAAAGGGCCTGTCACTGAATACAAATTCAAATGGTAACGTCAAGCATTTTTCTTATGCCCTTTGAAAACAACACTAAGAATACTTATATACAAAATAATTAAAAATAATAAAACTAAACAGCTTAAAACATCTTGTGATCATATCTTGTCATATAAAATGAGCGCATTAAACAACTAATACCAGTAAATATAAATAAATTTATCCATTTTAAATGAACGCTAATAAAACATTCAAATGTGGATCATAAGCATGTATATCAAATGTATAAAAATATATATATATGTGATAGAACTAAATGTATCAAAATATCACCATATATGATGATGGCATAGTGTTTAAATATAACTCATAAAAGTGCGGGATAAATGTATGAAGCTATATATATAAAGACAAGGTAGATCAAACTGTCATTTTATGTATTTAAAATACTGTGTGAAATACATATAATCATTTATCATAATCATTTTTGTTTATTCACCTTACATTTCCCTTACTTATAATATGTAACTGTTTGGTATAATCAGTATACATATTAATTTTTGACATATATATCAACATGAACAAACAATTAAATAAATAAATAAATAAATAAATAAATTGATTTCAAATTTTTTAATCAAATTAATTCAGATATGACAACATTGCACTAAATAGATAGTCTATAATGTATGTATGTGCATATGGGCAACACTTATATGGGTGCTCTATTTGTTAAATATATATGTTTAACTGATGAAAATTTATTTAATGGATAATCTCAATTGGATAATATTAAACAAAATGATATATGGGAAACATATGAGAAACCATATATCTATTTCTTAGATGCTAGTGCTGGTTTAATAGAAACATGGTTGTTAATTCCCGGTTCTATATGTGCACCTAACCTCAATATCCAATTGAGTTGCATAAGTGCAAGATGATTCTCTTTATCTCCACCTCTGTCATCCTGTTTTACCTCTTGTAGGACTCTGAAACAAAATGTATGTGTGGGGAACTCTATGATATGTTTCGCCAGAGCATTAGTATCAATGGCCTTGCGTATATCATATAAATGATTGTAAATACGTTCCTGTAATTTCCTCTTTGTTAGTCCTACATAAAATGCCTTACATTTATTACAGGTTGCAAGATATATCAAGTTGGAAGTGTTACAAGTAGCTCGAAAGTATGGTCTGAAGACATAATCAGTGTTAGGATGTTGAAAATGTTGTATTTTTGTAATGAATTTACATCTGTTACAATTGTAACAAGGGTATGTACCAAACTCCTTAGTATAAATACTATTCACTGTGTTAATGTCTTGTTGTATTCTGAGATGTGAATCACCACATAAGATTCTCTTGAGATTTTTACTATTTTTGTAAATAAACCTAGGATATTTACTAATAATATTTCTAGTTTGAGAATCTATAGCTAAGATATGCCAATTGTTACTAATGGCTTGTTGTATCTTTTTTATGTCACTAGTATAAGTAATAATATAACTAATATAGTTATCTCTGACGTCATTTCTTCTATAAGATCTATAATTGCCTTTTATATCTTTCAAAGTCATATTTTCCTTTTCTACAGGCTTGATATCATCCAAGACTTCAGATCTAATACTCTTGACCATAAAAGAATTATAACCTCTGTTCATAAATAGATCCTCCATAAAATGTGCTTCTCTATTTAAATCTTCAGTGTTGCTACACAATCTTTGAATTCTTGTGAATTGACTTTTAACAATAGCTTGAAAGGTATGTCGGGGGTGCATACTGTTAAAGCATAGCATTGAGTTTTTCCATGTGGGTTTCCTATATAGGGTTGAATCTATCTTGCCCTCTTTACTAAATCTAAGTGTGACATCTAAAAAGTTTATTTCTTGGTCAGAGATTTCTTGTGTAAACCTTAAGAATGTGGTGGTAGTATTCAAAAACTGCATAAATAATTCAAATGAGGCCTGTGTGCCTTCCCAAATGACTATAACATCGTCCACGAATCGCCTGTAGAATTTAATATGCTTAAAGTTTTCATGTGTGAAAAGATATAGTTTCTCCCACCATAAAACTACCAAGTTGGCATAGGTGTTTGCGCAGGGGGTGCCCATGGCTACCCCCCACTTTTGTAGATAGATTGAATCACCAAACATAAATGCGTTATTATATAGTACCAGTTCAAGAAGCTGATCTATAAGTATAATTCTGTCATTAGAAAAACTAGTATCTTTAGATAACAATTCATTTATGTATTGCATTCCTATGTCATTAGGTATAGAGGTGAATAAGTCTTTAACATCCAAGGTGATAAGGAAATATGTCTGATGACTATCTAATGTTAGTTCTTTTATGTCTTTCAAGAGGTCATAAGTATCTTTAAGTATAGTTGGTGACTGCTCCACTACAGGTCTCAGGATGTTTTCTATTAATTGAGAAACATGTGCAGTTATCCACTTGTCACCCGATACTATAGGTCTCAATGGAACCGGGTATATACCTTTATGCACCTTGGGTATCCCTTTTATTATGGGAATTGTGGGATGTTCTATATATAAGAACTCATAAGCTTCCTGGCTGATCAGGCGACACATAAGGAGGTCATACAGGACGTCTTTAACTGTTTTAATAATTTTTGTCACTTCCTTAGTTGTTATGGGGCTATATGTATCAACCTCCAATAGTAGTTTAAACATGCTATTGATGTATTCCTGATTGTCTAGTGCAACCACTCCCCCTCCCTTATCAGCTGGTTTTATAACTATTTGGGTATTTTGTTTGAGTGCATTGAGAGAGCGGTTTTCCTGTGGTGTCAGGTTGTGAAATCTACCTTTCTTATCTACCTCACTAAATATTGTGTAATACTGATTTTCACAAGCTCTAAGGAAACATTCTACATGCAAGGGCATAGCTGGAATAAACGTGCTTTGAGTTTTAAACAATGCTTCCCCTTGTTCATATACTGTATTGTCATTAAATAACAATTTCAAAGAGAGTTTCCTACAAAACAATCTTAAGTCAAGTAACGTATCAATCAATGTTGCCGGAGTGGCCGGTATAAAGCTCAATCCTCTGTCTAGTACCTGTATAGTAGTATGGTCCAAAACAAGACTAGAAAGGTTAAATAATAGCCCAGAAGTCAGTTCTTTTTCCTTCGGTTGAGTCCTGGCGATTCCGCTGAGTTCTTTCTTTTGCGGGAACCCCTGCTGTGCGATCGTCCCCTGTGAGGATATGTGAGGGGTCGTTTTTGATAAGGTAAAAAATTAACCAAGGAAGGTAAAGCACTAGAAGTATTCTTTGGTATGGCTCCCGTAGTTACGGAAGCAGTCTGTTGAAAAAGTGCTTCCTGATTAGGAGGAGGCGTATCATTATAACTGGTTTCAGTTTGATTGTGCTCTGATGGTATCGTCACATCCGCCTCCCTGGTCACTATGGAAACAGGCGTATACGGCAACGATGATACAACAATGTTGTTATTTGTTAACTTCTTAGATTGTTGAGCAGAAACAGTTTCTGTCTGTAATGTAGAGTTCTGATGACTCGAAGCCTGATGTCTCGGCCAAACAAACACTTGGCCTTTTTGGAAATCCTGATGGTCACGTATTAATTTTTTCTGCTTGGTGATTCTCAGTCTGTCACTAAAGCTGTTAATTTGTGAAAAGGTATAATTTATTTTGCCAAGGCAATACTCTGAAGTATTGGGTGAGAGTATAGTTTTGTTAGCAGATTCAATAGTGAATGTGGAGGGAGTTGCTGTGGCTTTGGTGGGATGAAATAGCATAAATTTTGTTTTGTTGGGATTCAGAATCAATTGGGAGTTGGTCAGCTGTTTTTCAGTTGCAAGAAATGAGTTTTGGGTGAGTACTTCTAGTTCTGGAATGGTGGGGGCAGCACAGATCACTGTGGAATCATCTGCGTACTGAATTAGGGTTGCCTGTGGGACTGACGTATGGAGATTATCTGTGAATAATGAGAATAGGAGAGGACCTAGTATAGAGCCCTGGGGGGTGCCTATGGTGGTAGATAATAGGGGTGAGAGTTCTCCTTGCCATAGTACTGCTTGCTGACATCCAGTCAAGTAGTCTTGTAACCAGTTAAGTGAGGATTGAGAAAAGATTAGTGAAGAGAGGGTGGAAAGAAGTTTACTGTGGGACACCATATCGAAGGCTTTTGATAGATCTAAGAATAATAAAAAAATAGAGGATACATATTTGTGATTATTTCTGTGTTGATTTATTATGTTGGTGTAAGTTAGTAGGCAGTGGTTGTACTATAATTTGGACGAAAACCATGTTGAGACAGTTAATAGGTTGATTGTTTGAAGGTAGTGCATGAGTTGTGTGTGGACAATTCTAATATTTTGGACAGTGGGCATAAGGTAGCAATAGGTCGGTAGTTTGTTAGGTCAGTACTACCACCACCGCCTTTGTGGAGAGGCATTATATGGGACATTTTTCATAAGGTTGGGATTTTTTGTTCAACTATGGATCTGTTTATTAGTATGTAGACTGAGTATGCTATTGCTTTGGCTGCTATTTTTAGATATTGAGGTGGTAAATTGTCTGGCTAGTGTTGTAGGTTTCAATTTAGTGAGCATTTTTGTTATGGTTATAGTTGAGACTGGGTGAATAGAGAAGGTAGTTCTAGTTTCATTGAGAGTTGGACTGTCTTGCATAGTGGAGGTTGGTTGTTGTCTAGATAGGGCTATTATTGATTCGGTAAAGTATTTTGTTGAATTGGTTAGCAATGTTGTCCATTTTATTTGAGGTGGTGGGTTGTGGGGTAGTTGGTTTACCTGGTTGAAGTATTATTGTTGACCAGAATTTTTGAGGATTTCTGTGGTATTTAGTTTGGATTTCGGTGTAATATTTTGTTTTGTCTTGTTTGATCTGTTTTTTAACATTTTTTCTGAGCTCTTAGTAGCTTTGTTTGGCCATATTAGTTTTAGTTTTGTACCACTGATTCCATGCTATTAGTAGGGACCTTGTTTTTTTTTTTTAGCTATGGGGAATAGTTAGATTTTACTTGTATGGTTCTGATAGGACCTTGCATGTTTAGTATTGAGAGGAAGGTTTTGTTGAAATGATGGATAGCATCTTCCAGGGGAAGATGTTTCAGTAGTAGTTGCAGTGGTTTAGGATGCTGATAAAGTTGTTGGGGTTAAATTGCCTTGTACTTCTTATTTGTTTGTAGGTTACTTGTTTGTTGGAGTTGTTTTTTTGTCTGATAATATAAGTAGGGTGGTGATCACTTAAGGAGTCTGGGAGACAGCCAGAGTGTGTCCAGTCTAGTGTGGATTGTTTGTTGGATGTTCTACTTATCCTGGTAGGGCTTTGTATGGTCTGGGTAAAGCTATATAGGTTAATATGATTAGCGGGGTTTTGAGAGTTACAGGCAGACCAATCTATATTAAAGTCCCCTAGGATAATGGCTTCTTGGGGGAGGGATTTGTTAGCCCGCTTAGTACGTTTTCCATTGTATTGATATTCTTACCAGGAGGGGTGTAGGTGCCAATTAGATTGATATGTTTGTTTTGAGTTCAGGGTAAATTTAGCTAGTAATAATTCTGCATTGTTAAAAGATATGATGTCTTGATTGGAAGATTCAGTCTTTAAATGATTTTATATAGAAAATCAACACCACTACCCTTTTCCCTGACCTGTCTAGCCATAAGATATTATATCCAGAAGGGAGAATCTCATTATTGGATGTGTGTGGTTTGAGCCAGGTTTCTGTAAGAAGGACTATGTCTGGGGAGTAAAGTGCTAGATTTGGATGTAGTTCTTGAATTTTGTTGTTAATACTTCTGATATTAAGGTTTAGAATTAAAAGGTCATATTTATTCCTAGTGGGAATTGGTGAGCATTTTGTTTGGTTGGAATTAATAGCTGCTGGGTGATGAGGTCTTGTAAGTGGACCAGGGTTAGGATGAATCGCACAACTGAGGGCTAAGTTGGAAGTTATAGAGGTCAAAGTTTTAAGGAGGTTTAGTACTTGTCTGTTGACTCTAGTGGAGAGGTTAGTAGTAGCATGAGGTAATAGGGAGATGCGGGTGATGTGTTGAATGTCTATATTGAAGATGGATGGTGATATGGTGATGTTACTAGTCTTGTGTGTTGGATTTGTGTGAGTAGAGGTGGTGTAGTAGGTGATGGGTTTTAGGTTGTTGTATGGTAGTGTGGTAGCTGGAACAATGTGTTGCTAGAATTAATAATGAAAGTATAGTAAGGTATGATGATATTTTAATACTTGTGAGTCTAGTAGAGTTGGTTAGTTTCATTACTGTAGTTATGAGTGTATATTTGTAATAAGTGTTGTTTTAATATGTGGTTAAAAATGAGTTGTGAGAGGGGGAGGTATTATCCACAGGGGTGTAGATGAGAGGAGTATTAAGTATGGTAAGATCAGAGTGATCTTTTGATTGGATGGGACTGGGGAGTGTGTGGCTAGTTATGTATAAATTAAAGGAAAGAGGGTGTGTGTGGGAATAGGGGTAGGGTAGAGGAGCGGAGTGAGCCCGAGCAGGTTGGAGCGAGAAGCAGTGAGTGCATTTCCTCAAAAGAAACAATCAGTTAGGCTCATTTCAACTGTAATCTCTGCAAGTGAGTCACTACTAGTTTCAGTATTTTAAATTCAATGTATTCTATATGTTAGTAAAGTTTTCTGTGAGGTTTCTAGAAGTACGGGTTGCCTTCTTATATACCAGACTGCCACAGTATAGATTTTAACACTTCTGCTATATATTTGGTGTCCTTCTTATTCTGTTTTACATAAACTATACAACTTCTATGTCTATGTTAATTTATGTTGCACTTATGTGTTTTACTATATTTTGCTGGGGAACTGGGATGCCTGGAAGGGGGACCCTTTGCTGTGTGCTCGCCAGTTAATGACAATTTAGTTCACTTACTACATAGAGCAATACATGCAGTGCTAATTAAGTTAGGTATTTCCCAGGATGGTTCTGTGGGTGTTGCTTTGTCTAAGTTGCTGCGTTTTCATAGGGAGGGTCAGCATGCTAGCTTTAGTTAATGGGAACCTACTAATTAAGTTAGTTATTTCCCAGGATGGTTCTGAGAGTGCTGCTTTGTCCAAGTTACTGTGTTTTGATAGGGTCAGCATGCTAGCTTTAGTTAATGGGAAATGGCCAGCACATTGCTAAAGGAATGCTAATGTGGACAGGGATTCCTGATGCACCAAGTATTTTAAAATGGCGCTATTCAACCAGCTTATTAAGTTTAAAGAAGTCCAATAATATATTTTGGATTTTTTTTTTCCATTTGAAAATCGATGTGGAAAGAGGCTTGTAATTGGTCTAAGAACTTCAGATAATAAAGTGTTCCGGTCATGCCAGTTCTTTTATTTATCTGTATGTTTTTGAATAATTACTTGGCTCAGGATTGAAATTTCAAATTAATTCTGTGTTGAAGTTATATAAGGGCAGTATATAGTGATAACACTGAAAAAAGCATTTTTATTGCAAAATTAGGTTACTTCTTTTGCAGTCTGTTTTAGGGTAATAAAAGCCTTTACGTCACCCTAGCATGTTTGCATTTTTATGTGGATATATGGATGTAATATACTTTTTGTGGCAGAGTGACACAAAACTGGACAACATATTGTATGGTATTCTAATGCTCATTTATATCTAAGAGAGGAAGAAAGGGTTAAAGACTCGGCCAGTAATAGTTTGTAGCCTGCATAAAGCTCACAAGAACTGTAATAGAAACAGAAAAAAGTGAACTGCATTTGGACTGATGTCTTGTTTTTCTTGTGTGGGATTCTTTAACTAAGAAGTCTGAGTGCCAAAACCTTGTACTCTGTCATGAAAGAGGAATTCAGTGTCAATAAAAATATTATTCTCTTTTTGTTTAAATTCGCTAGAGAGCAGGGACTGCTGTGTTTTCCAGCATGAGACTGTAAATAAACACTGAACTGAACATTAACCACTTGCTTTTAGGAAGTGTGCTGAAGAAAGCTTATTTACATTGGTAGCATATATTTCAATTAAATAGCCTGAATGTTTTACAAAAATACTTGTTTTCTGCCTCTGCCTTTTAAAAGATGGAGAATGCTTCCCTTAGAAATAAAAATCTTAGGACTGAGTTTTATATGGTAGAGAATTTGGCATGCTTTAAGCTTTCCTATTTCTAATTACCTAGAAAACAGCAAACCCAAGTTTAGAGAGTAATTTCGAGATCCTGTTGATTTTTTTTTATGAAAGGTCTGCTTTCATGAGCACTAATTAACAAAATATGTTGGTGTTCCGTCACCCACAGAGAAAAGCAAAAGTTAACCATCTAAAACATTACTTGCAGTGCTACACATGAAGATTTGCCGAGAAGGTTGTTTCCTGCCATAACCTGATGTAGAATTGGAGCTAAGCACGTTTGCAATGGCCTGTGTGTGCTTGAATGCTAAACATCTGTGCGTATCCTTACCTGTGCAGTCAAAACAGCAGTTTAAACTTTATTTAGAAATCACAGCAATAAAACAATAGCAAACCATCTGCAAGCATGCAAAATGATGGTTATAAGTAGATAGTTCCCGTAAATTAAATAATTTCATGTCATACTGTCCCATGCATATAGAAAATTTGACCAATATTCATCATACCCGTTGGAGTTTGGCTGTCCTTTTAATAGCACATCACAGCCTATTAACGTAAGTGTAGGTCTCTACTAATGTCACCGCATGGTATCTTCCAATGTTTCGATTATTGCTGAGATTATTGAACCTGCAACTGCCATTTGCTCTACTTTGTCATTAATTTACATGATATACAGCCCAGAACTGAATAGTGAATCTGTTAGCTAGAAATGCAAGCCCAAGACATGTATACAAAAAGGATGTAGGATTCCACGTCTCTAGCATAGTCCATCCCCCAATCCATGTTTATGTACTTACATTGGCATAAGGTGCCAGAAATTGTTTTTTTAATTGTGTAAACATTTGTCCAGTTATACTGCAATAGTGGAAAAATAAAACGGCTTATCTGAATCTGGTTTCTTCTGCATGAATTTGTCTTGTGTTTTAAAGTAGGTAACACACTTGCCTGCTGTAAAGAATCGTGCTGCTTATAAAATGTGCTGTTGGTAGAAACTGCACTTTCCTGGGGGCGAAAGGGTATATCTAGATGAGAAGTGAAAACAAAGTAAAGAGTGATATACATTGTAGAAAAGAAATCACTTATGTTGGAACATTGTACAGCACTGAAGCTTACTAGGTGTTTGAAACTGGTTCTCCATAATGAACAATAACAAGAAACTTGTGGTTGAGTATGTGAGAAGCATAAACAAAAAACAGGTTTTCTTGAGTATTACTACAGAAGCAAAGATAATTATCTTGCTCCCATAGTGGTATATGTCTTTGGGTGTAAAACAGGTTAATTTGTAATTAATTGATGGCGTTGTATGACAAACGGGGGTGTGCTGTGAGCTGTATTAGAAAATTTGCAATTAAAAAAGCTGGTGTGAAGTAAATGGCTGACGATGAGTGTATTGCTAACCCAGACAAATGAGTAATTCGATCAGGTAGTTAACGATGCTGAGGGACATTTGTTGTTTTCTGAAACTTATTAATGACATTGCAGACACAACGATTTATGCAAAAGGCAAAAACAGCCTTTTCAGGAGGTACAGTTTTACAACTGGTGACCAACCAACAACAACAGAAAAAACAGTGACACAAGCCAACATGAGGCCATATAATCCATCCTGCCACAGAGTCTGATAGTGTAAGAGGAGACAGATAAGTCTAAAATTAACAAAAAAAAAAAATGAAAGAAAATTTAAAAAAAAAGTGTGTGTGTGTTTGTCTGTGTGGTTGAATGTATTTGTATGTGAGAGCGAGATTGATTGAACCATTTTTTTTACTCTCGCTAAGCAGGATTTCTGCTGTTTAGCAAGTGTAAAAGTAAATGAAACATGAAGTGTGTGTTATGTGTATTTGTTTCTGTCTTGCATGTGTGTGTATGCATACTTGTGTGTATGAAAGCTAAAGTGTGAGTGTGAGAGAGAGTGTTTGAAGAGTGAGATCAATTGAGCAGTACCAGCAGCAGTTGAGGTTTGTATAGCTCTCATAGGTTATAGGTTCATAGGTAGGTACTAGGCTATCTGCCCGAAGGCATTTATAAGCTTAGCCCGGAATGTGTTGGCTTTCTCCGCCCCCCCCCCCAGATTATTTCCCTGTGCCCCTGTCCAGCAGAGCCATTGAAGTGATCCCTGGGGTAAACTTTCTGTTTCCCATCCACTCATCAAGGTTTCTCTTGAAGAGGGTTAGCAAGGAGCTCTGCCTAATGTAGATTGGAATCTTGTTCCAGAGCATGGGAAGTCTCTGGGACAGGAATCTATCCCTCCAGCACGTCCTATTTATTGTTGTGGTGAGGTTTAGATCCCTGGAGCGTGTGGCTTGAGGGGATATGGTTTTCTTTAGGTGGAGCATGCCCATCAATTCTGGGTTGGACATGGCCTTGTATGTCAGGCAGAGATCACCTTTGAGTAGGCGGTATGCAACCGAGTACAGCTGGAGTTCCTTCATTCGAGCTGCATAGGGCATCTGCTTGAGGCCAGTGATCCTCTTGATGAGGTACTTCTGTGGTCTTTCCAGTTGTTGCAGGCGTCTTATAAGGTACATCCCAAATGGGGCATTGTACTCTGTGATGGGTCTGATGAGTGATGCATAGAGGGGCCCAGTGACCTCTTTCGATTTGGATGCAAACCTTTTTGTGATTAGGTGGGCCACATAGAAGGATTTTCTAACCACTTTGGCAATGTGATTATCAAAAGAGAGGTTACGATCTGCTTGGGTCCTCAGATCCCTTATTACGTCTTCACGAGTACCATCTGCACATAAATGTCTTGGAGATGAGAGCCGTGCTCCTAGTGTTGCAAGCCCTTCAAGACTCTCTCCCTTCTGGGACCATTGCAATTCAAACGGACAACACGTCAGTGGTGTGGTACATCAACAAGCAGGGCGGAACCAGGTCCTACCCCCGATGTCGAGAAGCTCTCAGACTCTGGCAGTGGGCGATTGCCTACCCCCTATGTCGAGAAGCTCTCAGGCTCTGGCAGTGCGCGATTGCCTCCCAAAGATTTCTGATTGCGACGCACATCCCTGGGAAGTCCAGCGTCATAGCGGCCAGGCTCAGCAGAGCTATTCTCATGCCTCACGAGTGGTCTCTGAATCAGGTAGTTGCGGATCTGATCTTCCGCAAATGGCGACAGCCTTGTTGCGACCTGTTTGCCACCCTATTCAACAGCAAATGCAGCAACTACTTCTCCCTTTTACCACTTCCCGGTCACCCTCCCAGTGACGCTCTAGTCCACGATTGGCCTCAGGGACTTCTTTATGCCTTCCCTCCGTTCCCTCTTTTATACCCAAACTCGTACAGAAAGCTATCCCGTTGGGTTGCAAAATGATCCGCATTGCCCCCTACTGGCCTTGACAGATATGGTTTCCGTTCCTGCACCGTTATCCTCGAGCAACCCTGGACTCTGGATGCTATTCCAGACCTGCTGATTCATCAATCAGGAGAGCTGCATCAATCCCTTCAAACACTCCAGCTCATAGCTTGGTTGATCCAATTCCAACCCTAGCCAGGCTTCGCAGCATTTCCCCAGCCGTGCATGAGATTATTGTCTCCTCTCACAAATCGGCTACTAGGAAGACTTATGCTAGCAAATGGAAACGTTTCTCTTGTTGGGCAGAGGCTAGGAACATAGATCCCTTTTCAGCCCCAGTTCATGAAATCTTGGAGTTCCTAACGAAGCTTTTTCATTCTGGGTCCACTTCTGCCACAATCAGGGTACAACTAGCAGCCATCTCTAACTTTCATGTTGGTTTTTCCAATCTAAACATTATGTCTCATAAGCTGTGTAAAGCCTTTCTCAGAGGGACTACTCTCCTTAGGCCCCCAGTAAGAGATCCCCCCTCCTTCTTAGGACCTTAATTTGGTACTAACCTCCTTGATTATGCCCCCTTTTGGACTGTGGCTGCATCTTGCTCCATTAAGTTTCTATCTTGGAAAACTCTCTTTCTGGTAGCTATTACCTCAGCCAGACATGTCTCGGAACTTCAGGCACTGAGTGTTCGTCCTCCGTACTTAGTTTTCCTTAAGGACAGGGTTGCTCTGAGAACTAATCCCTTCTTCCTTCCGAAGGTCTGCTCAGAGAATAACCTAAACCAATCTATAGACCTCCCTGTGTTCTTTCCTAACCACACCAGCAAGGCAGAATACAAGTTACACCAATTGGATGTTCATCGACAATTGTGTTTTTACCTGCATAGAACGAAGGATATAAGAAAGTCGGACCAACTTTTCCTTTCTTATGCTAGGGGCAGACAGGGTCTTCCAGTTTCCAAAGTGACTCTGTCCAGGTGGTTGTCTCACATTATTACCTTCATCTATCAACTAAGAAACAGAGTTGTCTATCAAACAGAAAGGTCATTCTACTAGGGCTTTGGCCACCTCTGTAGCCTTCCAGGCTAGGTTGCCCATGGACTCAATCTGTGCCGCTGCCACTTGGGCAAATCCTCATACCTTTATTTCTCATTGCAAGTTAGACATGGTCTCCAGGAGTAGAGCTAACTTTGGTTCCACTGTTCTGAAGAGTCTGTTCCAGTGAGCCACCCATGATTGTAGGTGCTAGGGACACTCTCCCAACAAGCAAGAAACGAAGGCGAGATAGACAACTTAACATAAAGAAGTTATGTACCTACCATAACGTTCCATGTTAGTTGTCTTCATCTCGCCTTCTTTCTTGCGTCCCCCCCTCCATCCCCCTGTCCTATTGGACCGAGAGGAGTTCAGTTTTCACTGGCTGAGTGTTCCCTGGTTTGTTTCCTCTACTGACAGAGTTTATGACAGGTGGGTTTAACCTTCTGCTTGGAGGGGTTTCATTCCATGGCTTAGGTTAGCTATTTCAAACGATGGGTAGCTAGCGCTAGGCATCATGGGATAAGGGGTAGCCTTGTGCCAGTAAACAGCTCTTGAGCTATAGAAGATGGCAGAGTCAGAGCCGAGAATCGGCTCCGATCCCAACAAGCAAGAAAAAAGGCGAGATGAAGACAACTAACATGGAACGTTATGGTAGGTACATAACTTCTTTTTCACTAAGTTGAAAATCAACTAAAAAAAACCACTTACATATAATTGGTACCTATATACCCCCCCCCCCCCGGCAATAACATTAACACAAGTAGAATCCATTCTAGACTGGACATTCCAAAAATTTCCCCAAGAAACAATCATACTAGTTGATGTTAATATCGACTGGTCCTCCTGTAACTCGCTCCAACCCACTAACCTACACGGTTTCACTCTACTAAATAAAACCACAACATGGGTAGATAAAGCATCAGTAAAGCAGTCCATCCTAGACTGGATCCTTACTAATAGACCATCTCAAACCTACCTCTCAGGCTGCCTTCTAGGCACCCTCAGCGACCACCTTCCCACATTTATAAGTAGACACCAAGTGAATCCATTAAAATCCTCCTCCAAATCTGGTATACAAAGAATTTCAAAACCCATGACTTCATGTCTGCACTTAATCAATGCAACTAGAGACCGCTGTCATCTCTCCCCCTGGAAAGTGCTGTAGACTACTTCAGTAACACTTTTCTAAACATTCTAAATCATCTTGACCCTATCAGAACTAAATCCATCTATGCCCCCTGGCTGACTAGAGATACCCGTCTACTACTAAAACAGAGAGATAAAGCATGAGACTTGTGGCGTCAAAATACAACCCAAACTAATAGGCATACCAGGAACTAAGGAACAAAATAAAAAAAAACAAATTAGGACAGACAAAAGGAACCACTATATAGGCATTCAAACCAAACACAAAAATAACCCACAATAATTCTGGGCTGCCATTGATAAAATCCTGCAACCAGGAAAGACCAGTACTCCACCCACAAACATTGACACCACCACCAATAATATTGCTACCCAATTCAACGAACACTTCACCAAATCCATCTTAGCCGTCACCAATAGTAGTTCTCCCACTTCACATCCAAACCCTATCTTCTGTACCAGCAGACCAAAACCTCTTTTAATTGCAGTCTGTCCCAACTAGCAGAGTACATAAATACCTAAGTAGGCTTAAACCCACAACCCTGGCCGCTGACAAATTACCTGCAGAATATCTAAATATCGCAGCCAAAGCCATCTCTTACCCAGTCTCCTTGGTCATTAACCGCGCTTTATCAGAACAAAACATACCTTGTCTGTGGAAAATTTTGCATATAGTACCACTCCACAAAGGAGGTTAATCTGGAGCTATCTAATTACTGTCCAGTTACCATTCTATCCTCCATATCAAATATCCTCAAAAACTGTATACATTCCCAAATAATGCACTATCTCCATACTAATAAACTGCTAACCAACACCCAGCACGGATTCCATCCCAGTCACAGTACTACCACAGCCCTTATTAGCTTTACCAACACAGTAAACCAACATAGAAACAATGGCAACCTACTATCCACTGTATTCCTAGATCTCTCCAAGGCCTTCTGCATTGTCTCCCATTCCAAATTCCTTTCTGCTCTCTCCAAACTTAATCTCAGCCACTCCTTACTAGCGTAGTTTCAAGACTATCTAACCAACTGCCAACAAGCAGTAAAATGGCAAAACTCCTTAACTCCCCTCCTTGTCACCCCAAGGATCCATTCTTGGACCTCTTCTTTTCAACATATTCACCAACCAACTCCACAAAGTTACCTAGCATGCCACTCTAGTCCAGTATGCCAATGACTCTACTCTAATCTGCTCCGTCCCATCACTCCTTCAACTCCAGGAATTGACACAAAAGTCCTTTACTGTTGTTGAAACCTGGTTAGCCAATTCTCAACTAATACTTAACCCCAGTAAAACACAGCTAATGATATTCTATCCCTCTAGAGCCTTAGACCCCATACCATCATTCACAATATTCTCAGCCAATAACACCCCAATCACACCTGTCCAACACACCAAACTTCTAGGAGTTATCATAGATCACAATATGAAATTTGATATGCACATTGCACAGACAATAAAAGTCCATAAAAAAAACTCGTCACCCTATATAGATGCAAAAAGTACCTCACCATTGAGAGTAAAGCCACCATCGCAAGAACCCACCTACTATCCACACTCCTCTATGCCTCCCCCATGCTCATCAACCTAAACAAAGCAGACTTTAACAAACTAAACACCTGCTGCAATAAAAAAGCTAGGTTTGCTACTGACTCACCCTTCAGGACATCTCACTGCATAGCAATCAAGCAACTATCCTGGCTAGAATTACCCAACCTGCTCACATATGACCAGCTTACAATAGCCCACCAAATTCCATATTATCCCAACAGAGTTCCTGCTCTTCAAGGTCTACTTAATATCTACTCTAACAAACGCCTGTTAAGATCCACCAATAAAGCACCGGCTGACATAGGCAAAAGCAACAATAGCTCTGGAGACTCCTTGTTTACCATTTCTGTTCAAAAGCATGGAATACCATTCCCGTAGATTTTAGGACCACTGAAAACAAATGTAATTCAAAAAACTCCTCCGGTCCCATTTACATAGTTCTTGGTTATGTAATTGTTCTGACTCTGGGTAGCTTAATTTAATTAGATCATATCATACCTTAAACTTCTGTGAAAGCTTGCAACAACTTTCTATACTCTTAATCCATGTTTGTTTACTGTACTAGCAACTGATGAATGTAACCAAATAACTGAACAAAATGTCCCTTCAGCTATATTATTTATTGTAACACACTGTACTCTTTATAGTATATTTACTTTTTGCTCCTTTCTTGGCCTTGAAACTGCACTTTATTAACATGTGTATTGTATTTACTGTACTAATCTTTGTGGAGCTTTTCTCCCTGGGCCTCCGCTGAAAATGGGATCCATGCCCGGTCAGACTTTCCCAGTAAATAAATGTAAAATAAATAATTAAACTAGTAATTATAGTAACATTCACAGTTTAATGCAAGTTTATGCTGTACATCTCCTTTAAAAAAATGACAGTGTGTTTTATATTAAACATCTCATACAAATAGTGCTTACTGAATCATTACATGGTATTTCTTCAAATGCAATAGCTTTTTAGTGGTTAACTTTGGAATGTTGTTTATTGCTTTTACTGAGGGGATTGATGGATAATGTAGAAGTGGCTTGGATTCATTCATGAATGTTTTTATGTGAATTGTAGCTGATAAACTGTCCATTTGCAAGCCCTTGTTATGAGGAGCAGCCTGAAGCAGAGTTCTGAAAATTGTAAGAATTTTCCAGGTTACTTCTACAAGTAAATAATCATAATATTTTGAATCATATCCTAAGATGTCAATGAATGCAGATTAGATAAGCAAAAGATAGTGAATAGCATTCTAAACCACTTTCAGTTATTAAATAATTCTGAATGCTTGTTACGGATTGTATAGTTGACATGCAATAGCACAGAGGAAAATTATTCTGTGTTATAAAAAATGTGTAAAAATATAGATCTGATGTTGTCAGTTTTCATTTGTTCCTCATCTGTTGGGTTTGTGGCCATTATTATAGCTGGTGGTAAAATTAAAGCTCTCGAGTTCCTCCCTCCCTACCCACAATGCACCAACCCCTAGTATACCTCAGATGTCATACTTTCACAAAGTAGACATGGTTATCAAAGCTCTCGAGTGAAAGTCAGGTAAGTGTCATTACTTTATCAAAAATAGTAATTTTTCCTTTTCTTACACCTAGTTTATTCTATTTATTACCATTGTTGGTATTTGCTACTTTTTAAATCCTTTATTTCTTTTAAAACTTTTTACACTTCTTTGTGTAGTCTCTCATACCATTGCTGGTCTTTATCTCACTTTACCAAAAATGTTTTTGTATGTTTGGTAGTATTTTTCTCCTTTTAAAATGTCAGAGAAAAGCTCCTCAAATTTAAGAAATGTGCAAAATGTGGTCATAAGCTTCCTTTGTTAGACGCACACAATTTATATGTGTGTATTGCCTAGGCCCAGACCACTTAAATGTAGACTGATGTTCTTCGTCTTCCATTGCTGCAGTCCTGACTATTGGGTATAGTCCGCGTCCCAGTCGGCCCGAATACCAGAGAGGGTCATGGCGCTTTAGACTGACGCCAGTACGCCAGGGTACTAATGCGCATGACCGACGCCATTTCCCAGTCTTTTTTGCCGCATGGTCCGATGCAGAAGCAATTTTGCGAGTGCAGGTTGGCGTTCTGAGATTTTCCGAAACCGGAGTTTCAGACCGAAACAGAGTTGGCTAAGTAACCCGTTAGAACATTTTGGTTTTTCTTGCCTCAGTATTTAACCGGATGTCAGAAAAGTGAATAACTGTATTTCTTGTGGGAAGCAGATACCGCATAGGGATTATCATACATTGTGTATACCTTGTTTAGGGCCTGAGCACGACGTTGTTGGTTGCCGCTCTTGTGCTAGATTTAACAAGCGCACTATTAAGAGGAGGCTAGATTGTGCTAGGTTAGTGTTTGGGAAGCGTTGCAATTATAATATGCCGCCGGATGTTCCGGCGCCATCAACCAAGAAGCGCAAGGACAAAACAGTGAAGCCTAGGGTGAGGAACCGGCAGTCCCGGACGTCGGTTCTTTGGAAGGCTCAGGGGAGCCAGAGGTTTTGCCAGGAGTCTCTATGGAGTCTCAGGCAGATACTTTACTGTTACAGGATGTGCCCTCTCAGGAGGTAGGCCAGGCTGAGGGGCTTCTCAGGTAACTGTTCTTCCCTCTCTTCCCAAGGTAGTTAGGGCCTCTCCTTCTGTTGCCAAAGCTTCTTTTAGAGGTAGGCCAAGTTCAGCTTCTGTGGGGGCTTCTCCTAGCATTTCGGCTCTGTGCCTAAGAAACATATGCTTAAAATGGCAGAAGATTTGATTACTCTGATTAGAGGTTCTATGCCCCCGCCTGATAAGAGGCCTAGGGTGGAACAGGAGTTTGATAGTTTTGAACAGTGTTCACAGGCTTCAGAGTCTTCTGTGGAAGACTTACAAGAGTTTCCTACTTATTCTGATTCTGATGTGGATGATTCCACTCCTACAGCTTCTCCTCCTGAGGATTTTTCATTTTCAGAGACTCTTCACTCCATGAGGGAGCACTTTAAATGGGAAGGCCAGGATTACTCTGATTCCAGGAAAAGGCTTAGGGAATTCTTGTTTTTACCCCAGCATAGGCCCTTAGCTATTCCTCCTGTGTTGAATGTGGTGGAGGATGTTTTTGCAGAGGCTTCCCTGAACCCTGACTCCTTGCCTCCTGCTCCTGTTAAGCCTGATAGGTATTATAGGGTGCCGAAGCTCATAAGTATTTGTTTAAGAGTCCTAGGGCGGACCCAGAAACTGTTTCTCAGGGGCCTAAAGGTGTTAAAGCTTCTGTGGTTAAAAATCCTGTACCCTCTGATAAAGAGGCAAGGGCTTTGGATAGGTGGGGTAAGAAAGTATATACTTCTTCCACTCTAGCCATGAGGGCGTTGAATTGTCAGTTTCATATGCTAAAATATCAGAATTATCTCCTTTCACAATTGAAATCTAAGGTGGATGCTTTGAAGGTATTGAGTGTAAAGAATTGCTGGATTTGGTTCATGTGTCTGAACAAGTGGGTAAGCATTCTTTGCAGTGTGGTTTTGATGCTGTTCAGGCCTCCTCGAGGGTGGCTGCTACTAGTTCTGTTCTTCGCAGACATGCCTGGTTGAAGGATCAGAATTTAGCTGAGCATGTTAAGACCAGGATTTTGGATGCTCCTTTACAGTCTGATGTGTTGTTTGGACCGCCTGTGGAAGCAGTTTTAAAGAAAATGGAGGACAAAGCTAAGTCTATGCAGACTGTTAAAGATTTTTGCAGGTGCAGCCTCCAAGTTTAGTAGAAATTGGCCTGCTAAGGGGTGGACATATCCTGCTTATGGTTCCCAGTCTAGGGGTAGGTCTAGACGTGGTAGGCGCAGGGCTCAAGGTTGGATAAGGCGTAGATCAGAGAGTTCACCTGCTCAGACTTCTGGTGAGGGCAGGGGTCAGTCCTTTCGTAAGCAGACCCAATGACCTGCCTTTTCAGCTGCCAGTGGATTCTCGCCTGGCAGCTCCTTTGGGAGGAAGACTGTCTCTTTTCAAAGAAAATTGGGATTTAATCACTCAAGACAGATGGGTGCTGGATATCATTCATCACGGTTACAGATTTTATTTCCACACAATGCCCCTTTCAAAGGCATGCCAGATGTTCCTCCTCCACAAAGAAAAGAGGCTCACAAGCAAGTTTCTCAGTTACTCCAGATAGGGGCCATTCAGCCAGTCCCTGTATCAGAAAGGGGCTTCGATTTTATTCTCGCCTGTTCCTAGTACCAAAGAAGGGGAACACGTGGAGACCAATTTTGGATTTATCTATCCTCAACACTTATCTGGACATTCCCAAGTTCAAGATGTTGACGTTACAACAACTGTTACCTCTGCTGGGCAAAGATCACTGGATGGTAACTTTAGATCTCAAGGAAGCTTACCTTCATGTGCCTATAAGGCTAGGTTGCAGAAAGTATCTAACTGGAGATTTTCATTATCAGTTCTCTGCATTGCCCTTTGGCTTATCTACTGCCCAGAGTATTCACAAAGGTTCTGGCTCCAGTGATAGCTTACTTCAGGCTTCAAGGCATTCAAATCTATCCTTACTTGGACGACTGCCTGATTCTGGCTCAAGAAAAGGAAGACCTTCTACAGCATCTGGAATATGTCATAGCAGTGCTAAGATGCCTGGGGTATTCTGTGAACGAAATAAAGTCCAGTCTAGTACCCTCTCAAGATATGTGCTTTCTGGGTGTGAGACTGAATACAGCAGCCCAGATGGCCTTTTTAACCCCGGACAAACAAAAGAGTCTGTCACTTTACTTCCATCAACTATCTCATCAGTCCGTGCTGACTGCAAGGACAGTCCTTCAAGCATTAGGGTTCATGGCATCTTGTATTCTGGTGCTTCCCAATGCCAAACTGCATATGAGGAAGCTGCAATGGTATCTCAAAATGTATGGACACAGCACTGCCAGGATTTGGACACTGTCATTCAAATAATACCTTGCCTTCAAAAGGAATTTTTGTGGTGGGCTCAGGAATGTCACCTAAACAAGGGACTCTCTGTGACCCGCCAGAGGCGAGTCAGATTTTAACGACAGATGCCTCGGACACTGCTTGGGGAGCTCATCTAAATGGAAAGTGGATACAAGACAAGTGGCCTGCCAGACTACAGCATCTACATATCAACATGAAGGAGATGTTAGCAGTCCAGTTTGCATTGATGGCTTTCAAGGAGTTACTTCTTCCAGGGCAGGTGTTGATTCTAACAGACAACACAACTGTCATGTGGTACATCAACAAGCAAGGGGAACACATTCTTATCCTCTATGCAGGCAAGCAATGATTTTATGGGAGACTGCTAAGCCTGCAACTAACTCTTCAGGCAAGGTTTCTGCCAGGAGCACAGAACTCCCTAGCAGATGTGTTAAGCAGACAAATCATGGATCCCCACGAGTGGAAACTGGATCTTCATGTATTTCAGAAATTGACAGTGTCATGGGGAACTCCAGACATAGATCTGTTCGCTTCTCCACTAAACCACCAGCTGCCAAAGTATTGCACAAAGGGGTTTCATCACACAGCTTGGAAAGTGGATGCTCTGTCTTTCAGTTGGAAAAACCTTCATGTCTATGCCTTTCCACCTCTGCCTCTTCTTCCAAAGGTATTATTAAAGGTCAGACAAGACAGGCCAAGGATGATTTTGATAGCTCCAGATTGGCCTCGGCAACACTGGTATCCACTACTACGGAGTCTGGTAAGGAAGCCTCCATGGCCTTTACCTCTGATTCCTCATCTGTTATCTCAGCAAGATGGTCATCTGCTCAATGTCAAGCTTCACTCTCTTCATCTAACAGCCTGGCATATTCTCTTGAAGCACAGCAGGTCTCAACTTCCTCAGCAAGTTTTAAATGTGATTATGGAAGCTAGAAGACCTAGTACAAGGAAGGTGTACGCAGACAAATGGAAGAGATTTTTATTTTGGAGTTCAGCAAAGAATTTGGAGATTTCTGAGCCTAATTTGAGTGTGGCTCTTCAATATCTTACTGAGTTATTGGACAAAGGTTTGTCCTTCTCTTCCATTAAGATTCATGCTGCAGCAATTTCAGCTCATTATGATTGTGACCCACCTTTGTTTTCGCATCCTTTGTTCAAGCAGTTTCTTAGAGGGGCAAAGAATATAAGACCCCAATGAGAGCTCCTACTCCTGCTTGGGATCTCAATTTTGTGTTGGAAAAACTTACTCTACAACCTTTTGAGCCTGCGGCTACTGCTGAGTTGAAATACTTGTCATGGAAGACTGCTTTTCTGTTGGCCATTACTTCTGCAAGAAGGGTGTCTGAGTTGCAGGCCCTTATGGCAGTAGAGCCTTTTGATTTTCCATAAGGATAGGGTATCATTACGCACTAATCCTTCCTTTATGCCTAAGGTGGTTTCTAGTGTGGCTTTAAACCAAACTATTCATTTGCCTACTTTTTATGCAGATCCCCAAAATAAAGGGGAAAAGATTTTGCACACTTTAGATGTACACAGGCAATTGAGATATTATTTAAGCAGGACTAAGGATTTTAGGCAGTCTCAGCAGTTGTTTGTTTCTTTTGCCTTGAGTTCACAGGGCAAGCCTGTGTCAAAACAAACTATTTCGTGGATTGGCTTTTGCATTGCATTTTGTTATTCCCATCATGGCAAGGAGATTCCAGCTGGGATTAGGCCTCATTCCACTAGGGCTACTGCCACTTCAACAGCATTTCTAAGGTGGCAACTAAGGATATTTTGGAAGCAGCTACTTGGAGTTCAGTGCATACTTTCTCTAAGCATTATCATCTTCCTATCTACTCTAAGTCTAGGGCTGGTTTTGCCACTGCTGTTTTGCAAGGCATGTTATCAGCTCCTACTTCCTTATAATTTGCCAGCCTCCCTTTCCTCTGCTTTGGGATTCTACCTCAGGACTGCAGCAATGGAAGACGAAGAACATAGTACAGTTTTGTACCTACCATAAATGTAGATGTTCGAGGATTCCATTGCTGCAGTCCAACCTCCTTCCCCTCTGTGTTTACGGGTGGTTGTGTAGGTGAGTTTACATGCTTATATTTTTTGTATATATTGTTGTATATATTGTACATGTTTTTTGCTGCAGGTTTTGGGACTTGTCTTTTGGGTCTTCTGACATCTGGGGCAAGAAAAGACTGAGGAAATGGCGTCGGTCATGCGCATTAGTACCTGACGCATTGTCTACCATGACCGACGTCAGCCTTATACTCTGGTATTCGGGCCGACTGGGATGCGGACTATACCCAATAGTCAGGACTGCAGCAATGGAATCCTCGAACATCTACATTTATGGTAGGTACAAAACTGTACTTTCTGTATGCAGAAACTTTAATCCGCAAGCAGTAGGGGACAAAAGGCTTATTACCATCTGCCTTTTCTAAAGCAGTTACTGGGGCTCAACCCCCCCCGCCCCCAATTCCAAGCATAAGGAAACTTCAGAGAAGTCCCCAAGACCATCTGGATCCTCTATACCATCCATGGCAGAATCCCCCCCCCCAAAAAAAAAAGTTTTGGTCATATCTAAAGGCTTCTGCTTCAAAGCTGGTATCGGAATCACTGAAGACTTCTTCGTATCAGAGTACATTGGATCTGTGGCCTCTTCCAAGGACCCGTTATTTTCCTACTGTTGACCGGTGCTGTCCAGGGTTCCATCTCCATTTATGGAAAGAACACATTCCAAACCTCCTTTGTTAGCCTGCTGTCATTCTTCCAAGAGTCTCACCGAAGCAGATGTAGGTCAGATGATAAGGAAATTTCTCACGGTGCAAATACAGATTGGTGTTTGTGTGGCTCCTACCCTTTTGGATTAGGAAGCCTTTGCCTGTTCTAACCCTCCAGTACCGGCTCCTTCTCAAATCAGGCAGACTATTTAAGAGCTTTTGGATCTGAGTTTGAAGAGACAGTCTACATCTGATCCAAAGATATTTTCATCTTCATCTTCTAGGGTTTTTCTGAGTGCTCTGGCTCTGACAAGTTTGGAGCCATATGACTCTCGGAACAGAAGCTTCCCTGCTGGATCTGAGGTTTTGGAGTTGACTCTGAAGATTTTGGAGCTCTCTCTGCCCCTTGGAGCCTTGGCACTGGACAGCTTGGCTCCGGCCTCTGCATCGGGCAGAATGCCTTCGGGGCAGATGGAGCCAATGGTGTGGAAGCGTGGCTTCCTGGCTCTGTTTGGCTTCCTTCTTCCCAGGATGTTCTGCCTTTCAGGTGGTGGAGAGAGTTTTCTCTACTTCGGCAGGACTCTGCATCGGGCAGAATGCCTTCGGGGCAGATGGAGCCAATGGTGTGGAAGCGTGGCTTCCTGGCTCTGTTTGGCTTCCTTCTTCCCAGGATGTTCTGCCTTTCAGGTGGTGGAGAGAGTTTTCTCTACTTCGGCAGGACAGATGGTCTCTCCCCCTTCGGATCTACCCTCAAGATCTCATTTGTCTTTGCACCTTGAAGCCTCAGTATGTGACTCCACAGGGACAGCTAGCCCAGCCCAAGCCATTCAGGCTGCCCAGCAAGGTATCATCTTTTCTTCCGATGATACTTCAGAGCATCCGAATAAAGAAGTACCCCAGAAGAGAAAGTGCAAAAGGAGGCACTTGGATTGCCTGCAGGAATTTGTCACTAGGATGTCAACTTCGATGAAGGGGAAGGATCCCCAGGATCACTACCCGAAGACGTGTTTTGGACACATCCTAGAGATCCTTAAAGAGTTGGATGTTCCTCCCACAGTTCTTCTCCGGAGGAATCTGTATTGCTGGAGGCATGTGGGTCTGGCCCATCTTCATCCTGGGTAACCCCGCCCGCTGACGAGCTTATTGTTCTGATCTCTAAGTGGGTTTGGAGGGAACCTGACATGATTGAACCTATCCTCAAGAGACCAGATAGGATTCTGGCACCACCTGAACAAAGGAAGTTTTGGAGTAAGGGAGTACCTGTGGATGATGGTTGTGGTGGCGGCCACCAAGAAGGATCTCAAAGAACAGAGTTCCACTGTCTGTCCTAACAGAGTCTATGGCTTTGGATAGGTTTGGGAAGCGTGTCTATGCTTCTGCAACCTTTGCTGTCAGGTCAAAGTCAAAGTAAAGTTTATTATCATTTAGACACCATAAGCGAAGTCTAAATGAAATTATGTGCATCATGCTTGAATTGAGACTACAAATACATGCACACAGTTACACATGCTTAAAAGAGAGACATGTACATACATACAATTACATGTGTATTAGATGTGCCCCCTCTGGAGGCAGTCGGGGGTTATTTATCCCTGCACCAGAGAGCCTGGCTAGATGTCACAAAATTCATCTGGGTGCAGAGGATCATTTCCAGAGGCTATACAATTCCCTTTTCCCTTCCACCTCCATCCTCAAGAAACTTTCTAAATGTTCCATCCAGTCAGAGGAAAGCAGCAACACTAGAAATACGAAAGCTGCTAGAAAAAAAGAGTCATCAAAGAGGTCCTACCAGACCAGATAGAATCCGTATTGTACTCAAGATTCTTTTTAGTGCCAAAGAAAACAGGGGACTGGAGACCAATTTTGGATCTCAGAAACTTGAACAAGTCAGTTCGACACACACAGTTTCAGATGGTCACAGGTCAGTCCATTTTACCCTTTGTGGGCAAGGACAACTAGATGTGCTCGATAGACCTTCAAGCCTCATGCTATCACATAAAAGTGAACAGACAGTCCAGAAAGTATTTATACTTCCAGCTGAGAGCCAGTCATTGCCAGTTCAGGGCGCTGCCCTTTGGTCATACCATAGCCCCCAGGGTGTTCACCAAATGCATGGCAGTGGTAGCAGCTCAGGTACTCCAGACTTGTTCCCTTCTAGGAATCACAATAAATTACAAAAAATCCCAGTTAGGATCATCTCAAATACTAGGATTTATAGGAACAGTTTTCAACATGGTATCTGTAAAAACTTTGCTTCCTGTAGCAAGAGTACAGACAATAAGATTTCAGGTCAGGGAAATTCTTCACAGTGCAAAAGTTTCAACCAATCGATTTCTTCAAGCCTTTGCATCAATTTCAGCTGCCATAATTTTAGTTTTCCTGGCTAGATTTCATATGAGAATTCTTCAGTGGATGCTATCAACGGTATGGTAAATTTTTTATCAATGAATATCAGTTCAAGTAAGGATCACTCAAGCTTGCAAGAAATGCCTCTGGTGGTGGATTCAATCAGACCAGGTTCTACAAGACTGTCCTTTAATTCACCCTCAACCGAAGGCCATAGTGACCATGGAATGCATCCCATATTGGGTGGGGAGAGGAGGCAATTCCTAGGGAAAACAATCCAAAGTACTTTGTCCCCCAAGAGGCCAATTTACATATCAATGTCCAAGGGATGAGAGCAGTGCTGTTAGCATTGCAAGCCTGTCAGAATGCTCTTCTTTTAGCCACAGTTGTGATTCAGACAGACAGACATGTCGGTAGTCATCAACAAGTAAGGGGAAACCAGGTCTTATCCCTTGTGTTGAGAAGCAGTCAGTGTGTGGCAATGGGCGATCTCATCCAACCATTTTCTGATAGCAGCACACATTCTGGAGAAGTCCAGTGTGAAAGCAGACAAATTGACTAGGTCCAGTCTATTACCTCACAAGTGATCTTTCAACGTGAAAATGATCAAAATGATTTTCTGTCAATGGTGCCAGCCTTGCTGTGATCTTTTTGCTTCTCCCCTAAACAACACGTGCAGCAGCTTCCTTGCCCTGATTCCCCCGCCCCCACCGTGGAATCACCGAAGGATACTCTGTTCTATGACTGGCCCCCTGGTCTCCTCTGTGCTTATCTCTCTACTCCCTTGATCCCAGTTCTTTGCAGAAATTTGGAAGGTTGAAGAGCAAAGTCATCCTCGTTACACCTTACTGGCCTCGACAGATTTTGTTCCCCTTTCTTTGATCTCGACTACTTTACCCGCAGTGGATTCTGGATCTGATTTCAGACCTCCTGTCTCACCAGACAGGCATAGTTTAGCTGGATATGTCAAACCTAAAGCCGACAACATTGTTCCTACACGTGTTAATAGCTAAAGGACTTATGCTCTCATCCACTGTCTATCATTTTTTTTGTCTTCACATAAAGCTTCTACCAGAAAACTTTACAGAAGTAAATGGAAGAGATTTCTTATTTGGGTTCATCAAAGATGTATTGACCCTTTTTCACCCTATTTGCAAAGTGTCCTTGAGTTTTTAGCAACAATTTTCAACAAAAGAGCTAGCTCCTTAACTATTAAGGTTCAGTTGGCAGCAATCTCTAACTTCCATATTGGATTTGAGAATTCTTCTTTTGCTTCATCAAATCTTTGTAAGGTCTTCTTAAGAGGCTCTCTTTTGTTGAGACTTCCTTATAAAGACCCTACTCCAGCATGGGACTTAAATTTCGTACTGCTAGCTTTAATTCATTTCCCCTTGGAACCAGCAGCTGAATGTGGTCTTAAATTTCTGACCTGGAAAAAAAATCTTTCTGGTGGCTATTATCTCATGTAGAAGAAATTCTAAGCTTCAAGCATCATCTTCTAAACCTCCCTACTTGATTTATCATAAGGATAGAGTAACGTTACGAACCAACCCTTATTTCATTCCAAAGGTGGTGTCAGAATCCAACATCAATCAGTCCATTAACCTGCCTGTTTTTTTTTTTCCAAAATTTGAAAACAAAGGAGAGTATGTTGTATTTGTTAGATGTTCATAGACAATTACATTTCTCCTTGCATAGAACAAAAAAAAAATCAGAAAGTCTGATTAACTGTTTTTTTTCCTTTACGGAACCTAAAATAGGTAAATCAGAAAACTGTCCCAATAGTTGAGGAATGAATCAAAATTGACAGCGATAGATAAAAGTTATGTACTTAGCATAATGTTCCATCTGTGTTGTCCATTTAATTTTTCCTCATCTCCCCACCCACCACCCTTGTCATAATAGTCTTCTGGAAGAATGAGAGTTCATAAGGGCACCACTGTGCATTACCTTAATTTGAGCTCCAGATAATGGCTTCTTCTTTTGTCAGGGATATTATAGGGCAGCAGTGGTGGTGCAGCAGTTAGCGTTGCTGCCTCACAGCAAGAGGTTCTCCGGTTCAATCCTTGGCTGGGGTGCCTTCTGTGCAGAGTCTGCATGTCCTCCCTGTGGTCGCGTGGGTTTCCTCCGGGTGCTCCAGTTTCCTCCCACATCCCAAAGACGTGCTGTAGGTGGATTGGACACACTAATCTGGCCCTAGGTGTGAGTGCGTGTGTGTGTGTGCCTTCTGTGGAAGGTTGGGCGCCGGGCTGGCAACTCGACATTGTAAAACTCCACTGCCAATCATGAGTGAACAGGTGATCCGCTGTGGTGACCCCTAACTGGGAAAAGTCGAAAGAAGAAGTTTCAGGGATATTGTATTAATGTTTCTTACTTTGTTACCTAGCAAACAAGATCTGAGGGTATGTTAGAGGTTGGTGCATTGTAGGTAGGGAGGAGCCCAAGAGCTTTTAGGTTACCACGAGCTATAGTAACGGCGGAGTTAGATCCGAGGATCTGATCTGAAAACAGTAGTTGAGGAAGAATGAAAATGGACAACACAGATGGAACATTATGGCAAGTACATAACTTTTTTTTTCTTACATATATAAAAGTTACTATTGGAATGTTATCAAATAATTAGAGTAACATTCACACTTAAGTTAAACCTGGATTTACACATAACTCATTGTTTTAATACAAGTATATGTTGTATGTTTCCTTTGAAAATTGATAGTCTGCTTTATATTAAACATCTCATATAGATATAGCTAATGAATCATTAAATGTTATTTCTTTAATTAAATTGCTTTTTTTAATGGTTAATATATTTTGAAATGGAGTTCATTGTTTTTTAGTAGTGTGAAAGGGTTTGAGGGATTGATGTATAATGTAGAGGTGGGCTTGGATTCACCCGTGAATGTTTTTCTGTGAATTGTAGCTTATAAATTATTAATTTGCAAGTCCTTGTTATGATGACCAGATTGAAGCAGCTTAATTAGAGTCAAGAGCACTTTTGTGATGCTGTGGGAGTTCAAAAAATTCTAGCAACTGTCCGGGTTGCTTCTTCCTGTCTAAAAGTATCATAATATTTTGAATCATATGCTAAGATGTCAAAGAATACAACTTGGATAATAATCAAAAGACAGCGAATTGCATTGTAAACCACAGTCAGTTATTACACAGTTCTGAGTGCTTGCGGTATTTCAAAAGGATAGTTTATATATTAGCCTATAGAATGTCATCTAATAAAAAAAAATTAGGATTGTGTTTCTCTGCTGTTGTCTCTTTTTAATGAAAACAAAACTTAATATCTCAGAACAATTAATTATGGAAGTTTGAATTTTAAAAGGGAAGATTTTTTTCACATGTTTGTTTAGTTACTATTAGACATAACATTTAAGGAAAAAATAGGACCGACTCTTAACAGTAGTACTGGATTAAAGAGTATCAAATATATAAGGGTAAATATAAATGTTCTGTTATATGATACTCTACACTAGGATTGCAGCTAAAATGTAAAGCATAGGAGTATACTAATAGTACAAGACATACTATACAAACAGAAATAGAAAGAGATCAGAATAAGGAAATATGTACATAGTTAAAAAAAAAAAAAAAAAAAAAAAAAAATAGAAATATGTCTGGATGGGTGGGAGGTTGGGATAGTAGTTAAGATGTTCACCTTATAAGCATGGTGCAGGATTTGATTCTCAAATGCAGTAATTGGCAGGGATGGAATGGCCCACAAGGGCAGTCAGCCTGGTAATAATGTATGAACTTATGATCCTTTGAACAACTTTACACATAGTAAATAAAATAGAACGAATATAAAATCATCTGACCTATTATAAATTAATAAATATGAAAATAACCGACTTCCTCCGTATAGTAGACCAGGGAGATAATGTGAGGTTCAGGGAAAGATGATTGTAGAGATATTCAATTTGGTCAACTTGTAGTAAAGATTCTGAATACCTGTTCTTATTCGTAATAACTCACTGACCGGCTTTTTAAGATGATGCATACTAAAAATCTGGCACCATTTTTAAATGATGTAGACACAACTCAGTGCGTGCACTATCTCCTTCAAACGGTCCTGTGGTCTGGCTGCTCGTCCCGCTTCCTGGTAAGAGTAGAACATAGCAGTAATACATGTTAAGTGATTGTAGAACCTATGTACTCTTAATTAATGTTCTGCTAGGTTGCTTGCTTCCTGGACATTTAACTTTGATGGTATTGCATGCTCGCTTGGAGACCTGTCTCTCCACTAGATGTAGTGTTAATCAGTTGATATTTTTGTTGTATGTTTACTGTCTTCAATTGTTTCTGTCTCTTGGCTTTGCTTCTGTGCTGTTTAAGAACTTGTACTGCTGTAATTAGTGTATTATCTTTTCTGAGACTATTTAAACACGTCTTGTAGACTGAAGGATTGCCAGTGCCAATGTGTACTGTAGTTAAATGGCGGCTCCGACTGGATAGTACTGTTCTTTAAATGTGTGGCAGTATACTATCCCTACTGAAATAATATGCCTGCTACAATTGCTGATTAAGACGCAGCCTGCTAAATTGACTGTTAAGATACAGTGTAAGGCTCTGAAACCATATGATGAATGTGATACCGTAAAATTGTTCCATTTAAGTGTTGCATGTACCTAAACAAGTCTAAGGTTGCATATACTGTTGCTGATAATTATTTCTTGAACTGCTGCTGCTGTTGTACTCATTCTGTATATTACTCTTGCTGCTCCTCCTTCCTATGCATAACAAACTGTATTCTACTGTTGCATGTGCGGCTAAATGTGTGGGGTTCCTCTCGTAGCACTTTTGCCTTGCCCTATCTCACAGTTGGGTGCACTTTTCCTTGAGCTTAAGGGGAAACAGTCCTTGCTTTTACTTTTTCAGGTCTCTCCACCTTTATACGTATCACTAATATTCTTCCTAGCTTCCTTCCTGTCTAGCCTAACTCTTTTCACTTCTTGTCCTATCTTCTCCTTCTGTGCCGCCCCATATCTGCCTGGCTTTTCTGAGAATTTGTCCTTTCTTTTTTATTTTACAGCCTTCTACCCAGGGTGTGCCCTCTGTTTCTAGCAAAATAAAATAGAATAACTGCAACTACAAATAAAGGAACACCCCCTCCTATTAATCTGAGAAGACGCCTTTACTGCTCAACGCGCTCTTCAGTGCAGTTATCCCCTTATTCCGCAGAAGGCTCAGTGTACGTAGCCTAATAGCAAGATATATATTAGTTTTCAGTATTTGCTCGTTAACCTGTGAGTGATGCATCTTGCCTCCCGCATGATAGCAGCCGACCGCAGCCCGCTTGCAACTCTCGCTCCTCCAGATTTTAAATTTTCTCTCTAAGTGCTTAACTAGGCTACCATTCAAGTAGTAGCCTTCCCTGTTTCCATTTTCTCCTCTTGCCACTAGGTGGCACTACACACCTTGATAGGTTTGTACTCGCTATGTTTTCTCCCACTGGTTACTATTATAATTAGACCCTTTTCCTCTCTGTTCTCCTTCCCAGTTTTCTTCCCTAAGTTTATCTCCTGCCCATAAAACATTTTCTTTTTATACTATAAGGTAAACTCTTTCATTATCACACCTATGTCTCAGCTGTAGTCTCTTTTCGGTTACAGATTGTTTTCTCTCTCTAGCTATTTCACTAGGGTTGCCACCTTTTCAAATAGCCAAAGTGGGACATTTTTGGTAAAGACATCAGGTTTTACAGGCCGACACATACCCACGGTGAGTACAAAGGTTAGAATTTAAATTTTTTGCCTAAATAAAAGCTTATTCTTGTAGCATTTTAGTTGCTTATTCTGTTTCTTATAACATTTAGGTATTTTAGATACCGAATAACTGTTTTATGCAACTATTACATAAAATATAGGAAATAATTTTGTCCTAAAATCTCAGGACATTTGCCATTTTTACAATTTTTTTGTCAGGACACAACTGCCCAAAGTGAGACCGGTAGTAGCCCTATATTTCACCCTTTGGCTCTACCAGCTCCATTCACCCTACAGGCTCACTCTGCTCCCATACCCTACCCCAATTCTAACCCACCCCCGTGCACCTAACCTTATACCTCTGAAACCACACCCCTTCTCTTAATACCCAATCACGGACTACTGCTCATTAACCTACTACATACTAATCATACACTTACTGCTTCTCTTTAAAGTACTACTACACTAGATAGGACCTCTCTCGTGCTCTCTCTTACCCACACCCTATTTTATAAATTTATATCATCCCCAATCCCTACCTGCTCCACTTTATCTTATATCATTCACTTTACAATGGCCATAATACCTATGTCTAGACACATAAAGCTATTACTCCTGTATACTATCCTACCTTTTCTATTTGTACCCTATGTCCTATCCGCTTATGAATATCTCACCTTTACTGAATTTCACCATCCCTTCCAGCAAACTTTACTAGCAACTCGGGCAGCTTCCCATCACCACATAAACATAACATCTACTTCTATCTACCTATTTCCAAAGTATCACAGACTAGCCCACATTATTTATCTTCAAGTCATAAAATCTCTAAACAACTTCTCTAAAACTTTAAAGCTCACACACAGACTTCAACAACACCCCCTTTTAGATGGCGACATTCACCCCAACCCTGGCCCCAACAATAAAGATGCTACTGACCCCCATAGACATATTCCCTCCACCTCTTACACCCCAGCACGACCTTCTAACTCTCTCTTTGTAGCACATCTCAACATTTGTAGCTTAAACAACAAAGTAGCCCACCTTCATGCTCTCTTAGATGTGCATTCTTTTGACATCCTATGTTTCACAGAAACATGGCTAAAACCTGAAACCCAGGACAATGAAATCACCCCACCTAATACAATATTTTGGGAATAGACTGCAAAACCAAAAAGGGTGGGGGCGTAGCCATCCTTTACAAATTAGGGCTACAAGTCACTTCATTCGATGTACAGCTACCTACTGGTAGTAATGCTGAAATCCTTACTGCTAAACTTCAAATCAGTGCCTTTAAATCCATCTATTTAATATGCTCCTACCTTACTCCTGGAAATAACATCAGTACCCTCGAAAATATCCTTAGCTGGCTCTCTACTTACTTACCACAGGAAACCGTAGTGATGGGTGACTTTAATATAGACTGGACTACTTGTAGTTCACCCAAGCCTACTACCCATATAAACCTATATGTTTTTTTCCCAAATATTTACCACCTCCACTAGAATCCATAAACCTAACAACAAAGAAAGCACCTTAGACTGGATCCTTGTTAACAATCATCCCCTTACTTATAAAGCAGGTACCCTTCCTGATGACATTAGTGACCACTCACCAGCCTATGTAATCAGACAAAAGATCAATATTCCCAACTCTAACATGTATAGAACTACTCGGACCAACAAAAATTTTAACCCAGAAAGCTTCCAAACTGAACTTAAGGCATGTGACTGGTCAACACTAAAACAGCTTCAACTAGAGGAAACAGTGTTATACTTTAACACCAAATTCTTACAAATCCTAGACAACCATGCCCCTACTCGTTTTATCAGAAGTAGGACTAAAACAGCTCTGTGGCGTACAAATGAAACTAGACATAAAATCATACTAAGAAATAAAATTTGGGCCCAATGGAGAACTACTAAATACCCAACAGATCATCAAAATTTTAAACAATTGAGGAACGCTGCTAAAAAAATCTATATTCTTGACAAAAAAAAAACCTTTACTTTCAACTCCAGCGAACCCACCAGCACAAACCACAAAAGTTCTGGTCAGGTATTAACAGACTCTTACATCCAGGTTACACCAAAACACCAACCCCATTAGGCACCACCCACGACAGTCCTAAGCATATTGCTGATGCCTTTAATACTTTCTTTACTGAGGCCATCCAATCTCTAGCCAATTCTCTACCCCCTGTTAGCACCAGCCTGTCATCCACTATAACTAGCTTATTTCCCTCATTTCATCTACAACCATTTCCAACATCCCTCATTTGCACCCTTCTCCAGAAACTCAAACCATGCACCCCCTCAGCTGACCTTCTACCAGCTGAATATCTGCAAAAAGCAGCAAAAGTCATAGCCTATCCCATTTCCATCCTAATAAACAGAACAATTACTGAAGGAACTATCCCATCTATCTGGAAAATCTCCCACATCATCCCTCTGCACAAGGGTGGTAACTCTACTGAACTCTCAAACGTTCGCCCAATAGCCTTACTCTCTCCATTAGCAAAAATCATGGAAAAATGCATCCACAGACAACTACTCAACCAGCTTCTCCAAAATAACTTACTAGCTAGCTGTCAGCATGGTTTTAAGCCATTCCACAGCACCACCACTGCCCTTTTATCCTTTTCTGACTGCATCAACAAAAATCGTAATAACAGTACTCTGTCCTCTGCACTCTCTATTGACCTCTCAAAAGCCTTCGATATAGTTAACCATCCGCTTCTTATGGATATACTTAAATCCCTCTCACTTGATACACAGGCACTACAATTGTTCTAGTCCTACTTAGAAAACAGACAACAAGCTGTGCTCTGGGATAATAATCTATCCACACACCTTCTTGTTACCCTTGGTGTCCCTCAGGGCTCTATTTTGGGCCCTCTCCTATTCTCAGATTTTGTTAATGATCTAAATTTAACAATTCCTCAAGCTACCTGCATACAATATGCAGATGATTCAAGATTAATATGCTCCGCTACTTCCTTATCTGAACTCAGTCCCTCACCCAAAATGCATTTAACATAGTTGAAAACTGGTTCCTACTGTGCTGCCTTCTCCTGAACCCCAAAAAAACTAAATTATTGCTCTTCAATCCTACAATAAAGTCCTCACAAATCGACTTCACAGTGATATCTAATAATGGCACTGTTATATCTCCCGACCCAACCACCAAACTCTTAGGAGTAACAATAGACCACAACCTTAATTTTGACACACACATGAATACTACAATAAAATCAGTTAATGGAAAGCTAGGCTCCCTTTACAGGTTTAAACCCTTCCTTACTGCAACAGCTAGAACTACTATTGCCCACACCCATATTATCTCTACCCTCCTCTGTGACGCACTCATTTATACCAATCTATCTAAAAACAACCTCAACAAACTGGCAGCCTCCTATAATAACATTGCCAGATTTGCCACTAGCTCCCCATTTAGAACCCACCATTGTCGCAATCTAAACCAGCTTGGATGGCTAGAACTCCATAATCAAATTCTATTTCACCAACTTATCACACACAAGGCCCTTTATCATCCTAGTAATACGCCAATACTCACTAGCCTTATTACCCCTTACAAAAATCTCACAACCCTACGCTCAGCAAATAAATTACTAGTATCCATACATAAATCCAGCAACAAGGCTTGGGGACTCACTGTTCTCCAACACTGAGGGGAAAACCTGGAACCTGCTTCCCAGGGAACTCTCATCTCTTTCCTCTACACTACTTTTCAAAAAGCAACTTAAAAAATACCTTAAAACTCACTGGCTATGCCCATGCACCAACCCAGACTAATAATCTCCTTCCTGTCATATTCAATGTACACTTCTCTTACTACTGCTGCGCTTTGTCCACCTTTTTCATTAACCTCGGGGAGTATGAGCTGTAAGCTAACTAAAGTTGGTACTAACTTAGCCTTTCCTAGAAACTACTACAGAGTTTGAACTTGATTAGCAAGCTATGTGCTGTATAAACTTGTCTCTACCTTATAAATACTTGTCTCTACTTCCTTGTAAATAAATGCCAATTGTATGATTACTAAGCTGCTATGTAAAAATCTTGCATTCTAGTCTTAAAAATGTACTGTACCTGATGTTACTATTATCTGTAGTGGAGCTTTTCTCCCCGGGCCTCTACTGAAAATGGACATATATCCAGTTGGACTAGCCCGGTCAGCAAATGTAAAATAAAATAAATAAATAAACACATTAATGTGAATCAGAAGTATGAGCTAAGCATTGTTAGTCTAGCGGAGAATTTGAAAAGTAGTTTGTTCGCCTTTTCAACAAACTAGTAATATGTTTTTTCATAGTAGAACATTTTAGGATTATTTCATTAGGTAATTTTTTTTATTTGTCTCAAAAGTTTTGCCCATAACTGCAGATTACATTTTGCTCTATATAAAGTATATAATAGGGTCTGTACGTGAATGTGATTTTATTATACATGTGTCTCTGTTATGTAAATGCCTGATTTTAAATGCATATCTATTAATATTAATGGATAGAATAGGAATAATCCAGTAAAGAGGTGAAGTCTGTTCAAATAATTGCAATTACATAAAGCTAAAATAGTGTTTCTACAGGAAACACATTTACTTAATAAAGATGTAAATAAACTTTCATTAAAGAATTGTTTGGTTTTAGCAGGTTCTGGCTTTCGAGCTAAAAGAAGATGCACCCTCATTTTATGGCAGAACTCACCAGTAATGCCTAAAGTAAAAGATAGCTGTGCTGATAAAAATGTTATGTTAAGCATTGTTATAACTGAGTGGAACAGAAAACTGTACACATTGGTAAACTCTTACTGGATTCCAGGGGTTGAAGCTAAAGATGCAAAAAATTACGTAAACACTATAGCCTATCATGTAAAAGTGAAGTCATAATGGCTGGTGATTTTAATTGTATTTTAGCAGACAAATATTCCACTGCAGATAGAAAGCTGAGAATCTCATCATCAGCCGAACACTTAGTGAATTTTGTACATCTATTTAAAGGGTATATATATATATATATATATATATATATATATATATATATATATATATATATATGAGCTAAGGAAAACAAACTCACTTCAGTTTACCCATTATTTATAGACATGGAACACAAACAAATACTGATAACATTTTTGTCTCAAACAATTTATCACATATCAGAGAATGTTTCAATACTTTCATGTTCATTATCAGACCATAACACTATAATCTTTAATATTATTTTAAAAACTGACAATTAAATATATCCCAAGAGATTACCAGTGTACATTATTAAAATAAAAGGTTTCAATGATTGGTATGTTAAAGAGATCAAAAATTTCCTAGAAATAAACATGAATGGTGAAGTATCTGACTGTCCTGTGGGATTCACTAAAGACTTAGATAAATGGAAGAGCTACAAGCTGGTATATTGGTAGAGCAAGAGCACGGGACAAAGAATTGAATATAATACAGGCCAACATAGACGCAAAGTTAAACCTAAAACTAAATGACACTATCAGTTAGTCTAAACTTAAAAACTTAAATACAAAATATGTTGAAATTCTAAATCGGCTTGCATAAACTTGCTCTTGGATCAAAAGAAATTAATAAACTAAATCATATCAAAGAAATTGTAGCACAGTTAAGTAATAAAAAAGAACATATAGTAACAGTATTTTGTGGCCATATGTGAGAAAAGCCTTGTGATTGTCTTTAGTAGATGTGGCCATTTTGGATCCAAAGTTTAATTTGGAGGATTTCACTAGTGCTCTGATTTGCCTCTTCAGGCTAAGGAGAGATTGCTTCCAATAAGGCACCTGCTCCTTCTTGGTCCAGGATAGCAATTTTTCCTTTTATTATAGAATTTATTTATTGTAGATGTCCACCAGACCAGTTTTGTCTTCCTTGAGGATGGTGTTTTTGTCCTTTCAGGTATTCCTGATTCCATGCAGCTATACAAATGCTTGTATAGTAATTTGGTGTAAGTTAGTGCCAGTTCCTATGGAGGGGGAGCGGGATCTGTGAAGGTGTTTATACCTTCCCTCAGGAGGTTGTAATCCGCTTATTTTGTTTGACCCTAGCTGGGGTGGGGGGGGGGGGCATGGGAGATGGTGACTTCGAAAGTGACCACTTTGTGGTTGGATCTTACCACGGAGGATGAAACTGTAGGGATGATGCAGTGGTTACTCATGTTGTTTAATACCAAGCCCAAGATATTTTCACCTCTTGTGGGGGGTGTCGACTAGCTGGTCCAAGGCATTTGTATTGACGAAATCAAAGAATCTCTGGGCATTTGTGTTTTCTCATGAGTAGTTCTTACAATCTGTGGTTGGATCGTTAAAGTCACCCGTGATCAGGGTAAAGAGTTGAATCTTGATAGATTTGAAGAGGTCCAGATAGGTGGATTGGGCATTTTGAGTCAATGTTGAGGGCCTGTAGCTAGCTATGATTTGAATAGGGGTCCTGTCAGTGGTTAACTGCACCTGCAGTGTCTCCTGTGCTGCATCATACTGTTTGCCCAGCCTGGAGGTGTGTATGTATTTTATATATATATATATATATATATATATATATATATATATATATATATATATGTATTGCAACTCCATTTCCTTTTGCTTTGCTGCCCAATGGTTTGGGGTCTGAATGTATGACAGGATGGGCAACTCAGTATGGCTAGGGTGCTCTGCTCAACTTTGAACCAGGTTTCTGTGACTGCACAAATGTTAGCATCTTCCAGGGTTAAGAATGCTTGCAATGAGTGCAGTTTCATGTTTAGACTCCTAGTGTTTAGCAACATGACCTTTAATTTGTGTTTTGATGACATTTTCATGTTGGTAGTTTTGACCTGATGGCATGGCTAAAAAAAGCACTATGGGGGAGGCAAGAGCCTTTGCCAGGAGCCTGAAGCCCAAGGGAGAGACAGATGCAGGCCATCTTTGGCAAAGCATCATGGTTTGTCATTCATGTTGTCTTCCCAGGCTGTCAGGTACTGGATCCCCTTGGAATGACACCAGAAAATAAGCCAATTGTTCAAGCCAATCATTTTCTGTTTGTATTGAGTTTGAGTTGAGTTTTTATGTGTTCGTCTTACAGACCCATTTCATTTTTAATTGTGGACTGTAAGATGCTCATGTACATTTTACCTAACAGAATGAATCTACTTTTATACCTAAATGAATTAACAATGATCAAACTGTCTTTGTTAAATAGACAAGTACAGGATAACATAATACGAATGCATACATTAATTGAGTATGCAAATAAAAATAAAAAGAGCTTTCTGTCATTAGTCTCGATTGAGATTAGGCATTTAACTCTGTTAATTGGTCGTACCTGTTTAAAGCACTTAGTGTATAATTTCTCACCCGAACTAATTGCATTCATATCTAAGTTATACAATAACTCTTGTGATTATGTTAAAACAGGTTCTTTTCTTTCTAATTCCTTTAAATTACAAAAGTTCACAAAACCAGGCTGCCTATTATCAGCTTTACTTTTTGTATTAACTATAGAACCCAATGTTAATAGTTTTAGATCCAATAAAAATATCAATGGTATCAGAATAAAAGAAGATTTTGAACTAAAGATTCAACTCTTTACTGACAATATTTTACTAATAATGGGTAATATAGAAAATTCCTTAGAATTTACAATTAGTTCTGTGAGTCAGTTTGAAGAAATATTGACCTTAAGATTTAATAATGATAAAACAAGTACATTAAATTAAGAAAAAAAAATTAAAAATTCATACAAAAATATTTTAACAAATTGGAGTAGCAATCAAATGGAATACCTTGGTATAACCATTATGTATGTGAAATGACAGAAACAAACTTTTAACATCTTGTTGATGAAATTTTTAAGTTTAGTGTCAAATTGAAACAAATTCTTCTTTACCATGGAAGAACGATTAATGTTTATTAAGAGATGGTAATTCTCCCTAAACTATTGATGTTCTTCATCTCACATTGCTGCAGTCCTTACATATGGGTAATCCGCTGTCCTCGGTCGGCCCGAATACCAAAGTATTAGGCTGATGTCGGTCATGGGCGCTCAGATCTGACATCAGAGCATCAGGGTATTAAAGCGCATGACCGACGTCATATCCTCAGTCTTTTTTGCCGCATGGTCCGATGCAGAAGCAGCGTTTGCAAGTGCCGTTCGGCGTTCTGAAATTTTCGTATTCTGAGTTTCAGACCGAAACCAAGTTGGGCTAAGTACCCCGTTGGGGAATATTTTGTTTTTCTTGCCTCAGTTAATTCCGGATGTCAGAAAAAGTGAATAATTGTATTTCTTGTGGGAAACAGATACCGCATAGGGATTACCACTCTCTTTGTATTCCTTGTTTGGGACCTGAGCACGACGTAGTCGGGTGTCGCTTTTGTGCTAGGTTCAATAAGCGCACCATTAAACGTAGGTTAGATTGCGCTAGGCTTGTCTTCGGTAAGCGGTGTAATTATAATATGCCGTCGGATCCTCCGACGGGCTACCGCGAAGAAGCGCAAAGACAAATCTTTAAAGTCCAGACAAGATGAGTCGTCCGTTCCGGACGCCGGCTCTTTAGAAACTACGGTGGAATCTGTGGATCCAGCCGAGGTTTCAGTTGCGTCTCAAGGGGAGGCTTTAATTTTGCAGGATGTGGCCTCTCAGGAGTCAGGTCAGGCTGAGGGGGCCTCTCAGGTTGCTGTTCTCCCTTCCTTGCCTAAGGTGGTTAGGCCTTCTCCTTCTGTCTGTAAGGCTCCTTCTAAAGGCAGGCCTGGTTTGCCTTCCTCGGGTGTCAGTCCTAGTTCTGCAGGTTCTGTGCCTAAAAAACACATGCTTAAAATGGCAGAAGATTTAATTTCTTTAATCAGAGGTTCTATGCCCCCTCCTGATAAGAGGCCTAGGGTGGAGCCAGAGGTGGAAAGTTTAGAGCAGGCTTCAGATTACTCAGAGTCTTCGGCTGAAGACATTCAGGATTTTCCTCCTTATTCTGATTCAGATGCAGAGGATTCCACTCCTTCTGCTTCTCCTCCAGAGGATTTTTCTTTTTCAGAGACCCTGCATTCCATGAGGGAACATTTTAAATGGGAAGGTCAGGATTTTTCAGATTCCCGAAAGAGGCTTAGGGAATTTTTGTTTTTACCACAACATAGGCCCTTGGCTATACCTGCTGTTTTGGATGTTGTTCAAGACGTTTTCTCCAAGGCTTCCCTTAATCCAGACTCTCTGCCTCCTGCGCCAGTTAAGCCATACAGGTATTACAGAGTACCTGAGGCTCATAAATATCTGTATAAGAGTCCAAGGGCTGACCCAGAAACTATTAGCCAGGGACCTAAGGGTGTCAGGGCTTCTGTTGTAAAGAATCCAGTTCCTTTTGATAAAGAGGCTAGAGCTTTGGATAGATGGGGTAAGAAAGTGTATACCTCTTCCACTTTAGCAATGAGGGCTTTGAATTGCCAGTTTCATATGTTGAAGTATCAGAATTTTCTTCTTACTCAACTAAAATCTAAAGTGGATGCTTTGGCAGAGGGCATAGAGTGTAAAGAATTACAGGATTTGGTACATGCCTCTGAACAGGTGGGTAAGCATTCTTTGCAGTGTGGTTTCGATGCTTTACAGGCTTCTTCCAGGGTGGCTGCCACTGGTTCAGTTGTTCGCAGGCACGCCTGGCTTAAGGATCAGAATTTGTCAGAGCATGTTAAAACTAGAATTTTGGATGCTCCTTTACAGTCTGAAGTTTTGTTTGGTTCTCCTGTGGAATCTGTCTTGAAGAAAATGGAAGACAAGGCTAAGTCTATGCAGACTGTTAAAGATTTTTTGCAGGTGCAGCCTCCTAAGTTTAGCAGGAATTGGCCTACTAAGGGATGGGCTTATCCTTCTTCTGATTCACAGTCTAGGGGTAGATCTAGATGTGGTAGGGGCAGAGCTCAGAGTACTTTCAGGCCTAGGACGTGGAGTTCACCTGCTCAATCTACAGGTGTGGGCAGGGGCCAGTCCTTTCGTAAACAGGCCCAATGACCTGCATTTTCAGCTGCCAGATTCTTCCTGTCTGGCAGCTCCTTTGGGAGGAAAGTTGGCACTCTTCAAGCAAAACTGGCTTTTAGTCACCCAGGACAAATGGGTGTTGGACATTATAGACCGAGGCTACAAGTTTTATTTCCATACATTGCCTCCTTTCAAAGGCATGCCAGACGTTCCTCCTCAGCAAAGAGTAGAGGCTCACAAGCAGATTTCTTTACTTCTTCAAATGGGGGCTATACAGCAGGTCCCTCTGTCAGAAGTGGGCCTAGGATTTTATTCTCGCCTGTTTCTAGTACCAAAGAAAGGAAACACTTGGAGACCGATTTTGGATTTATCTATTCTCAACACATACCTAGACATTCCAAAATTCAAAATGTTGACGTTGCAACAACTTCTACCTCTGTTGGGCAAAGATCACTGGATGGTAACTCTGGATCTCAAAGAGGCTTATCTTCATGTTCCTATCAGGCCCAGTTGCAGGAGGTACCTGCGTTTGGCTGGGACTTTACATTATCAGTTCTCTGCATTGCCCTTTGGCTTATCTACTGCGCCCAGGGTGTTCACAAAGGTTCTGGCTCCAGTGATAGCCTTCTTACGGTTAAGAGGAATACAGATTTATCCTTATTTGGACGATTGCCTGATTCTTGCTCAAGACAAGTACGAACTTCTTCATCATCTACAGTATGTGATGGCAGTGTTAAGGTGCCTAGGGTATTCTGTGAACGAAACAAAGTCCAGTCTAGTACCCTCTCAGGAAATGTGCTTTCTGGGTGTGAGACTGAATACAGCTTCCCAGATGGCCTTTTTGACACCGGACAAGCAAAAGAACCTTACTCTTTACTTCCATCAATTGTCTCTACGGTCCAGACTGACTGCAACGACAGTCCTTCAAGCCTTGGGGTTCATGGCATCTTGTATTCTGGTGCTTCCCAATGCCAATCTGCATATGAGGAAGCTACAATGGTATCTCAAAAATGTATGGACACAACACTGCCAAGATCTGGACACTGTCATTCAAATAATACCTTGCATTCAAAAGGAATTTTTGTGGTGGGCTCAGGAATGTCACCTAAACAAGGGACTCTCTGTGACCCGACCAGAGGCGAGTCAGATTTTAACGACAGATGCCTCGGACAAGGCTTGGGGAGCACACCTCAATGGAAAATGGGTGCAAGACACGTGGCCTGCCAGACTTCAACATTTACATATCAACTTGAAGGAGATGTTAGCAGTCCAATTTGCATTAATGGCTTTCAAGGATTTACTTCACCCAGGGCAAGTGCTGATTCTAACAGACAACACAACTGTCATGTGGTACATCGACAAGCAAGAGGGAACCCATTCGTACCCTCTTTGCAGGCAAGCAATGATTTTGTGGGAGACTGCTCTCAGTTTACACCTCAATCTTCAGGCAAGATTTCTACCTGGAGCACAGAACTCCTTAGCAGATGTTTTGAGCAGACAGATAGTGGATCCCCACGAGTGGAAATTGGATCCTCATGTATTTCGAAAATTGACAGTGATATGGGGAACTCCAGACATAGATCTGTTCGCTTCTCCACTAAATTTCCAGTTGCCAAAGTTTTGCACAAAAATGTTTCATCCCACAGCTTGGAAAGTGGATGCTCTATCATTCAGTTGGAGCAATCTTCACGTCTATGCCTTTCCACCTCTGCCTCTCCTCCCCAAGGTACTCTTGAAGGTCAGACAAGACAAGCCCTCCATGATACTAATAGCTCCAGATTGGCCTCGACAGCACTGGTACCCTCTGCTGAGGAGTTTAGTACGGAGCCTCCATGGCCTTTGCCTTCGATTCCGCACCTTTTGTCACAGGAGGGCAATCATTTCCTCAATGTCAGGATTCAGTCCCTGCATCTAACAGCCTGGCATATTCTGTTCTAGAACCTGGAGGGTCGCAGCTTCCACAACAAGTTTTGAATGTTATTTTGGAGGCCAGAAGGCCTAGTACAAGGAAAGTTTATGCTGATAAATGGAGGAGATTTTTAATTTGGAGCAAAACAAAGGGCTTTGATGTTTCCAGGCCTGATTTAAGTGTTTCTCTTCAATATCTTACAGAATTGTTAGACAAGGGTTTGTCTTTCTCCTCTATTAAAGTTCATGCTGCAGCCATTTCTGCTCACTATGACTGTGACCCTCCATTATTCTCTCATCCTTTGTTTAAGCAATTTCTTAGAGGGGCAAAGAACATAAGACCCCCACGTAAAGCTCCTACTCCTGCCTGGGATCTCAATTTTGTGTTGGAAAAACTTACTTTACCTCCTTTTGAACCTGCAGCTACTGCTGAGTTAAAGTTTTTGTCTTGGAAGACTGCTTTTTTGTTGGCCATTACGTCTGCTAGGAGGGTTTCTGAATTACAGGCTCTTATGGCAGTTGAACCCTTCCTAATTTTTCATAAGGATAGGGTATCTCTGCGTACTAATCCTACTTTTATGCCTAAAGTGGTTTCAAATGTGGCCTTGAACCAATCAATTCATTTGCCTACTTTTTATGCAGATCCCCAAAATAAAGGGGAGAAAGTTTTGCACACTTTGGATATTCACAGGCAGTTACATTATTATTTGAGCAGGACTAAAGGGTTCAGACAGTCTCAGCAGTTGTTTGTTTCTTTTGCTTTGGGTTCTCAGGGGAAACCTGTTTCAAAACAAACCATTTCTCAGTGGATTGGCTTTTGTATTGCTTTTTGTTATTCTCATCATGGTATGGAGATTCCGGCTGGAATCAGACCTCACTCCACTAGGGCTACTGCCACTTCTACAGCTTTTTTAAGGGGAGTAGCTACTAAAGACATTTTGGAAGCAGCTACTTGGAGTTCAGTGCATACTTTTTCTAAACATTACCACCTTCCTCTTTATTCCAAATCTAGGGCTGGATTTGCCACTGCAATCTTACAGGGCATTTTGGCAGCTCCCAATGCTTTATGATTTTGCCAGCCTCCCTTTACCTCTGCTTTGGGATTCTACCCATATGTAAGGACTGCAGCAATGTGAGATGAAGAACATAGTACAGTTTTGTACCTACCATAAATGTAGATGTTCGAAGATCCACATTGCTGCAGTCCAATTTACCCTCCCTCCTTCCCCTCTGTAGTTTGGAATGGTTGTATGATTTGGGTGGTAGCTGTTATTTGTACATGCCTTTTGGGAAGTATTCTATTTTTGGCTGTGGCCTTTCTTTTTAGGGCCTTCTGACATCTGGGGCAAGAAAAGACTGAGGATATGACGTCGGTCATGCGCTTTAATACCCTGACGCTCTGATGTCAGATCTGAGCGCCCATGACCGACGTCAGCCTAATACTTTGGTATTCGGGCCGACCGAGGACAGCGGATTACCCATATGTAAGGACTGCAGCAATGTGGATCTTCGAACATCTACATTTATGGTAGGTACAAAACTGTACTTTTGTCTTGCAATCTTTTGTACTGTCTCCACCAAAACAAATTGATAAAGCAGATAAATAATATTCTACTTAACTTTTTTTGGCATACTAATAAACCGTTCCCTTTGATTGGCACAAAAAAAGTTGCAATAATGGTGGAATAGGATTCGCTGATATTCAATTGTATGCTACTTCAGCAATTGTAAAAGTTATAACATTGTGGATAAATTCATCTTATGATTCAAAATGGTAACAAATACGTCAAGAAATATCATTAGTAAATTAATAACTATATCACAACTAGCCATAAACAAAAAGTTTCTAATAGTTTTATTTGGTTATTAAAAGATTTTTTTGCATAAATAGATTTACACCCTCTTCTCAAATTCTCTATTTAAATAACACCATTTCCTCTTTCCAAAAGTTCACATAGTCTAACCATTGTATTAAAGATTTAATATTTTCTCTGTTTCTAACTGGCTATACAAATGACTGCTTAGAAATGCATAACTTCATCAAAATTCTAGTATTGGAGCAACAATGTTACTTAATTTATTGACAGCAATTCTTAAATGGTACTGATGTATATATTTTTGAAAATTTAAGGTCCAAATACAATCAAGATTCTGAAAATTGGTTACTTTTACAAATATTTAAAGACTTTGTGAACATAGAAATAAATAAGATATTTAACCTAGATGAGAAATTGTCCCCCAAATTATTGGAATTCTTAATAAATATCAATGATAATGCAATGAAAAATCATATTTGTCACAAATTTGTAAAATTCTTCAGTTAGATTTCACATATTTAGATAATTCCTATTGGAATTATTCTTCAAAAAGTAATAATGAAGACTCCTCTGAAGATTGCAAGAAAATAATATAAAAATTTTCAGATAAAACCACATCTTCATTATACTGGAAATTTTTCACTTTGAAGTTCTTACTCAGAGATTTTGTCACTGCTAACAAAATTATAGTCATGTACAACTCAACACAATTAAATGCTGGAGATGCGATTCTGAAATAATAGCTGATTTATATGCATATGGTATATGAATGTGAAATCATTGCCCCTTTTTGGAAAGAAATTAATAATGTCATTCAAGTTCTGTGGTCAAATAGATGTAATATTTCTAAATCTTTAGTTCTATTTAATGTTCCAGTCCCTGAGATAATTCCAAAAACCCAAGTGCCTAGTCTTTGTTCTATTCTTGCTGTAGCCAGAAAAGTAAAGTTATCCCCTCTAGTGTTGAATTTATTAGTATGGAAAAAATGTTTGCATTAGGGACCTGCATACTATAAAGATGAGAACTTCTAATGTTTCACATTCATATAAATCTTGTCTTATACTTAGACTTGCTTGAAAAATATTAATTATTGTTGATATGTAGAATTTTGATGTATTAACCAGCTGTGGAACTGTGTAAATAGTTATTTGTTTATTTTATAATTGATTTGTTTTGTATCTATTGTTTTACAACCAAATAAAAAAATTAAAAAAAAAAGAATTCTGCAGGAGTCTTCTTTTTTGCCCATTTAGTCTAATAATTCCACAAGATTTTAGCTAAAACCAAATCCAATTTACTATTGTGCACTGATTCCATTTTGACTAATTCTATTCATTAATTTCAGTTTTTTTGCACCTTCAAGTGTGGGCCGTATCCTAAAAAGGACCATCTGTCGTCTAAAATTCTAGGGTAGGAGAACTCTGTCACAATTAAATGCATAATTTTGAAACTTGTTAAAATTAGATTCAGCCTTATCATGAGCTTCCAGTACAGCTCAGCAATTTGATAGATCTTTAACATCCTGACTGCATTCTGTATCATATGTTCTTTAACATCCTAGCTGTCCCCTTTATCCTCTAAGCAGTAACAGATAATGTTGTTTTTGAATGTTCTGGAGTCAGGCCTAAATCTGTGGTCACCAAGATGATAGAGCATAAAGCTAAGGTCATTTCTGTCCTTAACCTTTTAGTTCCATTTTGGATATTCTGTCATGCTTAACATGCTTTGTCTACTTTCATATGACTTAAAATGTCTAATGCACAGTGTTTACCAAGGAAGGTACCCCAGTCTGTAGAAGATTTACTGCCCAGTTCTGACTAGACAGTTGGTTTCTTAGACCTCACTTCAAATCAGAATTATATAAAAAGTACAGTCACTGTATTGTGAACCATTGTATTATCCTTTTTTTAATTACAGTCTTGTATATGCCATTTGTCTTTCTTAAAAGTTTTTAAAAAAGTTTATCTCGATCCTTGTAGTTGACCTTTGGTAGCTTATTTTATTTCCTTGTCACTTTCGTGATACCCCTGCTTAGTGCATTAACCCAGATATAGTTGTATGTGTGTTAAGGGAGAACTGAAGAATTTACTTGGAACTGTTGCTTTTTTCCATGTAGATTCCTTTCTATATATCAGACTAAATGAATATGAAATGAAATGATAGAGGAGATTAACACCTGTCTTTGACTGCAGATGTGGGTCAGGTTTTGACAGATTATATGGCTAATGAGGTAAGCTATTTTTACCTGCCTTTTTAATGTTACAGATTTAATGTAAAAATGTATGATTTTTATAAATTTGATATTCAGTCTTACAGTTAGTTTAGTAGCTTTCAAGAAGCTTGATGGCCATAACCACATGCTGACATTTATATAATTTTTTATTATATTGAGATTATTTCCACAAAGAAGATTAGTATCTAATTTTTGTTAGGAGAAGAGTATTCTACAGTCTTGTAATGTGCTGTAAGATATATCTGTAATATTTGTTGTATTATTGATATTTAGTTTTTTAGGTGCATTGACAGATGCAGCTTGAAAGTGGATGATACGATGAATAGGCGGAGGCTGGACATCCTGTGTATTCAGGAGACAAGATGGAAGGGCAGTGCAATAAAGCCACTTGGTTAGGATCCAGAGTCTACTACTCAGAGGAGGACAAACTAGAAATAGTGTGGAAACTGTGATGAAAGAGAGGCATCAGAAGACCAGGATGCATTCAGAATTAGTGGCAGACTCATGGCAGTGAGACTACAGTGTAAGGCTAGGGCACTATTAATAATCTTGGCCAATGCTCCACAGCAAGGTTGAGAAAGCTAGGAAGATGGTGTATTCAGGTAACAGTTGCAAGACTTATCAGATAAGGCAAGACAAAATTAGTTGGTGTTGATAATGGGGTACCTAAATGCACATTTCTGGCCAGACAGAACAGGACATGTGTACTGTCCGGTTCAACATGGGTGGGGCAATGGGATTAAAGGAGAGGTCATTCTAGATTTCTGTCTGGCAAATGGCTTGATAGTGGCCAATACCTAGTTCGGCAAGTGAGACAGTGACAAGGCCAACATGCAACTTGGGTACACTTCCCCTGGTAAGAAAAGGGCATTGGAATAGAATCCGCAGTTGCAAGGACATCCCCAATGAAGTGGTCAGCCCACAGCATAAACCACTAGTTGTCACAGCTGCAAACAGTGGTCACAGAAGGCTCTAAGGTCAAGAGAGACTAAGCTGTAGATCTGGAAGTTGACTGGAGAGAAAGTACTAGAGTTTAGGGAAATACTTGGGGCTCTATCCCCTCAGGAAGAAGAGGAAAGTGGAGTTGAAGAAGAATGGAAGCACTTCAAAACAGCATGTGTGAAGACTGTGGAACAGATTTTTGGTTGAGTCGGGTATGGAAATAAAGTTCATAATAAAAGCTGGAGGTGGAATGAGTCATGCAGCAGTCCAAGACGTCAACTGAAGAATGAAGTAGTGCAGGAAAAAGTGGGAAATAGAAAAGGCAAACCAGGCAAACAAGGGATACTGGTAATAACAAAGAGGCTAAAAGTGCAGTTGCTGTAACTTAAGAACAAGGCATCAGATGCGCTCTACCAGCTTCTGGAAAGTGACATAGTAGATGGCACAAAGAAATTCTATCAGGTTGCAAGGCAAAGACAGGAAGATAAAAAAGATTGTCATCAGACCACTTCATAAGGGATGCCAGCATCAACTCGCTCACCAGTCTATAGAACATCAAAGGCAGATGGAAGGAGCAATTCCAGCAGCTTGTAAATGAAAAAAAAAAATGTCTCAGAGAAGCTGTGCTGCCACATACACATCCTTCAATTAAAAAGGTAGAAGAGCCCACCCTAGAAGAAGTAGGAACAGGATGTAAGAAAATGCAGTCAGGGAAAGCAACAGGCTCAGATGGATCACAGCAGATATGATCACGATGTTGGATGAGTTGGGGAGAAATGGCTCCAGAGGGTATTCAGAACAGTATGGAAAGAGAGAGAGATAGAAAGGCATATTTTAAATGACTGGAGAACAGATATGCTATTGTCAATGTACAAGAATAAAAGGGGCATTCTCTACTGTGGGTGGTATAGAGGTATCGAACTCCTGTCACACTTCATGAAAGATTTGGAGAGGATTATTGATAAATGAATGCACATAGTAGAAAGTATGACAGGAGAAGTGGAGATCAGATTCAGATCAGAATGCAACACAACAGACCCGTTGTTGCCTTGAGACAGCTAGTTGAGAAGCAGCATTTGCTTTATGCTTGAGGAACTTACTCTTCAGCCATTAGAACCAGTAGATTTTGCTGATCTGAAATTGATGTTCTGGATGATTGTCACTTTGGTGTCTGCTGCATCAGTCAAGGCAGTCTGAGTTGCAGGCTATTTCTGTGAGACTACCTTGTCTACTTTTTCATAAAGTGAAAGTTGCAGTTATAACTAGCATGTCCTTTATGCCTAAAGTTGCCACAAAGTTTAACTTAAATCAGCCTATTTAATTCAGTTTTTCTAGTGAACTCTAACCATAGTGAATATCTTCATTGTTAAGATTTTCACAGGTAGCTTTGAAACTGTGGAGAAAACGTAGTCTTTCTGCAGTGATAAACAGTTGCTTGTCTCTTTGTCAGAACTAAAGTGTTCAGAAAAAGTTACCATACATAACTACAGCCTTTTCTTCCCTAAGCAAGTCTTTGAGGAGTTATACACTGGACATTGTTTTGGGTAGTAGGTCTTGTTTTGAGCTACAGTTTCTTTAGGGCTATGCTTCTATGAGAGTGACAGTCCAGGAGGATTAACTGAGGACTCTGAACATCATCTGATCAAGTATAAAGTTACAAACGTAACATAACAATAAGTAACATACCTCCCACCTTTAGTTTTATTTCCTCTGCCTTCCTCTTTCCTTACATGTTTTCCCACCTTTTCCTTGACTTTGTGTTGACTTCAGAACTAGAGAATGAGGGATGTGTGATGCAGTCTGGGTAGGTGATTTATGCACGATAGCCTGTGAAGGTTTTAGCTGCCATATATATCTAACATATGCAGTTCCTAGAGATCTAACGTTATAAAAAGTACATAGCTTTTGTTTTTGGGACAACTACAATTGGGAGAGAATGGTACACAGTGATGTGTTTACCAGAACTGCAGTAATTATTTTATTCAGTTTGAAAAATGTTGTATAACTGTTGCCAGAGCTACTTTAGAAACTTGGTGGACTATTTGCAAGGCTTAATTAAAAATGCAGGGAAACCCACCTGTTTGAATTATCTTTAAAAGACTGATTAATTGCTGTTGAAATAACATGTCTGGTGTAATGGACATCTCTGTTTTAGTTCCTATCTTATTCCCTAAACTTTGTGTATTTCATACTGTAATTGAGTGCCCATTCCCTGGTTTTCCTCCATCATTTATTGAACTTTTGTATTACCTGGATGTCTCAGCTTGCAAACATGATTGAAGCCAAAGAACTCTGCATTAGCAGCTGGTGAACAGTGCAAGGACTGGTAGAAGCAGACGACAAGAGGATCAGGTCAATTGGGTATGCCAGAAGTAGCTTGGTCTGTCCTTTTTTTTTCTTTGTGAGGAATGCAGTCTACAGTCTCATGTTGATTTTCAGTCTTCGTGGGGTACACGCTGCTTTTTTTTCATGTGGTTTCCTCTGTGGAATCACCAAATTCAAGCTACACTTCCTTTCTCCTTGATGGTAGACTGCTACCTGAGAGCTGGAAATCCATCCCCTTATCAGATTAGGCCTATTGACTGAACTGATCTATGTCAGAATCAGGTGTCTAACTACTGGAGACTGTGATGTCACCTTTCTGACAGATCTGCACCTGGATATCATCATGTTTTGCAATTTCCTGTATGCAGTAAAGGAACTAATCCTCCCACATTTTGTAGTCTGAATGAAACTCTTGTATTTTGGCATTTTCCTTTGTTAGCTCTGGCTAACTAAATGTTGGAATGTGAATGCTATTTAAGGACATTATTCCTTGGATGTGTTTATGCACTCAACTGTACTGATTTTGACAGTTTTCTGTGTAACATATGTAGATCTTAACAGTTCAGTCCAAATACGTGTACAGTGGGTAGTCTTTCTTGAGCCTGCATCTTTAACTTCATCATTCAATTTATTTGGTGTTCTGAGTGTGGAAAGATACGGACAGTAATTTCTTAAATAAATTTTTAGAGTTTAGCTTTAGTAGTTTATGAGTTAGATGTTAGTTTCATTTTGTTTCTTTTTGTAGTACTGAAGAGAAGGTAAAGTACTTTTGTCTTTTTGAAGTACTTCATCTGCAGTCTATCAAAAGTCAAGTCAAAGTAAACTTTATTGTCATTCAAATCTAGACCACAGTGTAGCTGAATGAAATCGTTCCCAGTGCAAAGACATACATACATACAGAAAAAATATTTTAGTAAAAAAGTAATTTAACATCACAAAAACATAACATATAAATATAAATTGATAAAAACATATAGGTATTGCACAGTGTATTTTGTACTCTTGAATTTCTCATATAAGGGTACAGGTGAACAACAGACAAAATTGCATATTCAAATGTGGACATTGACTATCTATATTGTACTCGTGAACTGTGTAAAATTTGTAAAACCAGTAGAACGTGATGAACCTGTAATGTGTACATTGTAACGTGACCTTTATCTTAGTTTTCAGATTTTCTTGGGCATTTTCTGATATTTTATTTTACAAGTCAAATATGTTTAAATTTAAGAACGTGTTCCAAAGTGTGAATAGTGAAAACAATTCAGTTTCTCAACAATATGATTTCTAAACCAGCAAGTAAAATCAGAATCATTAATGCAAAGAATAACTATTTTTGAAATGCTCAATTTTAATAAGTATAATAAAATATGAGTAACTTTTGCATCTGATACTAAGTGAATATGAACAGGATTTGTACAAGTTTGTGTTGTTATAAGACACTGAATTCTTCATGAGGTAAACTATTTATGGATGTGCATGCTGTTTGGCTGATATTACATTACTGATTCATAGAAACAAATTATGCCGGACTCTGCACTGTTTTTTTGACTGCAAAACACTTTACTTTTTTATTTTGTTTTATTACATTGGCTTTTTTAGTAAATTTGAACTGGTATATTATTTGAAATTTCCCCACCTTATTTTTAACATAAAATTCTTACATACTCTGTGCTGTCATTTTAGCCAGGGTTGCATCTAATAATGATCATATGGGATCAGCCCACTTAACCATTTCAGTGAAGAACAATTAAACCTAATAAATTAATTGGTTTCAGTGGGGAGTACTGGTTTTGAAACGAACATTTGATTCTTTGGAAGTTATTTAGAGGAAAAAAATTCTTGGTATTATTTAGAAAACGTGTGTGTTGTAGCTCATTTACCTGCACTTTCCCAACATGATATAATTAAAAGGAAGTGTATCTTCATTCAGGTTGTGTGACTGTGAAAGCAATTATCAACAAAATTGTAGCAAAGAAACATATTTATATGAGTCTGTGTTTTTAGATGCCAGAACTGACATGAGAGTTTTGAAGAACTTCTTCAGGAAAAAGGGAAGATTGAAGCTCCTTTACATAAAGGTAAGTAGTACATGAAAGCAGTGTTCTTTGTCAAGATGCTTCTGTCTTAGAGCTTCATACCTGCTTATGTCCTACATGTTGTCATTGCAAACACAAAAAGGGCAGAAGGCAATGAAAGGACAGCATAAAAATAAAAGAGGGAGAGAGAAAAATCTGTGTATTGACTGGTTGTCCAGTACAGGCTGTCATTGACCTCCATTGTTCTAGTCTTCTTGTATGAGATATCTTTATGCTTATTCTGTACAAGCTACAAGAGTTGGGGCTACACACAGTGTCGTTATTTCTGGTGGTAGTGCATTCACCTTTTCAAAAAAAAAAAAAAAAAGAAATATTTTTTCTATTTTGTTTTCTTTCATTGCATTGTCATCTTGGTTTTCCTGGCTACAGTGTTGCTATTTTGTACTATAAAACAAAGTATGTTCGTTGTGTTTCACTGTTGCAGTCATTACAGTTGGGTTATCCTGCTGGCAGGCTACCCACAGTCAGCCTGAGTTCCAAAGTCTAGGTCCGGCATCAGTTGCTGTCGCCTCCTCCCTGACATCAGTGTGCCAGGGGTATAAAAGATGCAGCCGATGCCATTTTCTTCTGTCTTTCTTGCCGTGTGGTGCCCGAAGCAAAAGCAGTTCGCAAGTGCCGGTCGGCCGACTCCTGAGATTTTCAAATTCGAATTTCAGATCTGAAGTCTTCATTAAAGCTAAGTACCCCATTGGGGAAACTTTTTTCTTGTTCCAGACCGATGTCAGAAAAAGTTAATTGTATTTCTTGTGGGAAGCAAATACCTCATAAGGATTTTCATTCTTACTGTATTCCTTGCCTAGGCCCTGACCACAACGTTGCTAGTTGTCAGTTTTGTGCTAGATTTAACCAACGCACTATTAAGTGTCGGTATGATTTTGCATTTCATTATTTTGGCAGAAGATTTAACTATGTAATGCCATCGGAGCAACCAACTACCAGAGTTTATAAAAAGCGCAAAGAAAAGAACAGGTACCCGAGGTCCAAAACTGAAGATGAGGCTTCTGCTAGGCCTGTCATCGGTTCACCGGTTCTCAGTAAAGCGCTTTCGCAGCCCCTGACGCTCGCTACCTCAGAGCCTCAGACCGCTTCAGACTCCCACGTGGAGCCAACTAGGCGGCTGGAAACACAAGGTATTGGACACTCGAAAACTATTCCCTCAGATGGGTCCAGAGCCACTGAGCAGGCATCGGCTTCTGAGGATGTTTTCAGGCCTACACAGTTATATGTAAAACCAACTTCAGCTTCAAAGGCAAAGACTAAAGCAGCTAAAGACAAAGAAACAAGTACAGCATTCTTCTGGACAGGCCTCCATGCCTAAAAAACAGATGCTTAAAATGGCCGAAGACCTAATTACTTTGATCAGGGGTTCCCATCCCCCTCCTGATAAGAGGCTTAGGCAAGAGATAGAATATGCATCTTCAGATCAGGTTTCCATTTCTTCTGATTCCTCTTTTGAACAGGAATATTCTCTTCCTCCCTATGAGGATTCTGATGCTGAAGAATCTATTCCTTCAGCCTCTCCTCTTTGGGGAAACCCTGCATACTATGAGGGAGCATTTCCACTGGGAGAGCCAAGATTACTCAGAATCCAAGAAAAGGCTCAGAGACTTCCTTTTATTACCTCAGCACAGGCCCCTTACTATTCCTCCTGTTTTAGACATTGTAAATGATGTATTTTCAGAGTCCGGACTGTCTCCTGATTCTTTGCCACCAGCTCCTGTTAAACCAGACAGATACTGGGTTCCTGATTCACATAAATTTCTTTATAAAAACCCTGGACCCAGAAACTATCTCTCAGCGTCTCAAAGGGGTCAAGGCTTCCACTGCAAAAAAACCCTATACCCTCTGATAGGGATTCAAGGGCCCTGGACAGATGGGGGAAAAATGTTATACTTCTGCTACCTTGGCTGTAAGAGCTTTAAATTGTCGATTTCATATGCTTAAATATGAGCAATATCTAATGTCATTGCTTAAACAGAAAATGTTGACAAATTCAGAATGTGCAGAAAACAAAGAAATGCAGGATTTATTGCATGCAGCTGAACAAGTAGGAAAGCATATTTTGCAATGTGGTTTTGATTCTCTAGAGGCCTCCTGCAGGGCCGCTGTTGCAGGTTCTGTCATTAGGAACCATGCTTGGTTAAAAGAACAGAATCTGCCTGATCATGTTAAAGCAAAATTATTAGATGCTCAATTACAACATGATACCTTGTTTGGTGTTAAAGCAGAAGAAGTGTTGAAGAAAATGGAGGACAAAGCTAAATCTATGCAAACAGTCAAGGATTTCTTAAAGGTACAGCCTCCCAGATTTAGCAGGAACTGGCCTGCAAAGAATTCGTCCTTTCCAGTGTCAGACAGGCCGCAAAGAGGCAGATACAGACGCCCCAGAGGCAGATCACAGCCCCAAGGCTCATACAGGCCTAAACAATGGGGTGCTTCTACCTCCAAAAGCGGAGAAATCACAGCCATACAGGAAACAGTCTCAATGACTTTCCCCTGGCAGCACCAGGCACTTATCTTCTGGCAGCTCCTTTGGGGGGAAACTAGCACTTTTTGCACAAAGTTGGCACATGATCACCCAGGACAAATGGATCTTAAATATCATATCCCAGGGCTGCAGGTTCCATTTTCACACCCTGCCAAGGCCAAACGGTATGCCAGACCTGCCACGCAATCAATGGACAGAGGCACAAAAACAAGTTTCATGCCTCATGGACATGAGAGCCATTCAGCAAGTACCACAGCAAGAGCAGGGACTAGGATTTTACTCAAGGCTATTCTTGGTGACCAGAAAGGACAAAACCTGGAGACCAGTACTGGACCTGTCTATCCTGAACACATTCCTGGATATTCCAAAATTCAAAATGTTAACTCTGCAGCAGCTTCTGCCCATGCTGGGCAAGAAGGCTTGGCTTGTGACTTTAGACCTAAAAGAGGCATACCTGCATGTCTTAATCAGACAGTCATGCAGAAGATACCTCAGATTTATAGCTGGCTGAATGCATTACCAAATTCTCTGCACTGCCCTTTGGCTTATCTACTGCGCCCAAGGTCTTCACAAAATGCCTGGCACCAGTAATTGCTTTTTGCAGACGAAGTGGAATTCAAATATATCCTTACTTGGATGACTGCCTTATTCAAGCAGAGAACAAGGATACTCTACTACAGCATCTGGTGTTTGTAAAAACATTACTAACAGGCCCTAGGGTACACAGTAAACGAAAAGAAATCAAAACTCGTACCCTCTCAAGAGATAATATTCCTGGGTGCAAGCTTAAATACAACTGCCCAGATGGCTTATCTCATGCCAGACAAACACAGACAACTGACTACTTATTTCAAAATGTTGGCAACAAAGACCCAGTTATCTGCAAGAAAAATTCTGCAGGCTTTGGGCTTCATGGCATCCTGCATTCTGCTAATTCTATATGCAAGACTGCATATGAGGAAACTTCAGTGGTATCTAAAAAGTGTTTGGACTCAACATTGCCACAGCCTGGAAACAATAATTACCCTCATTCCCTGCCTGCAACAGGAGTTTCGATGGTGGGCAAAAGCCTGTCACCACAACACGGGACAACCATTCACCTTACCCACAGCCAGGCAGATATTGACAACAGATGCATCAGATTACGCCTGGGGGGGCCCATATGGCAGGAAGATGTATTCAGGGCACATGGTCTGCAAGTCAGATACATCTACATATCAATCAAAAAGAGATGCTAGCAGTTCAAAATGCCCTGACAGCCTTCAAGGATCTACTTCATCCAGGACAACTACTGATAAAGACCGACAATACCACAGTCATGTGGTACATAAACAAGCAAGGGGCACACATTCCTACCCCCTCTGCAGACCAGCCATGAACTTGTGGCACACAGCATTGACTTACCAAGTACATCTGCAAGCACACTTCCTGCCAGGAAGGATAAATACTCTGGCAGACGAACTAAGCAGAAACCTAATGGATTCCCACAAGTGGAAATTGGATCCACAAGTCTTCAGCATGATAACAAGGAACTGGGGATGCCCGGACATAGACCTATTTGCCTTCCCTCACAATTGCCAACTACAAAGATTCTGCACAAGGACTTATCACAAGCAAGCATGGAAAGTGGATGCTCTATCTTTCAGCTGGAAAAACCCAACAGTATATGCCTTTCCTCCTCTGCCTCTCCTCCCCAAGGTACTCCACAAGTTCAGACAAGAGAAGCCAAAAATGATTCTGATTGCCCAAGACTGGCCCCACCAGCACTGGTACCCAATCCTAAAGAGCTCGTCTCAATGCCCAGCTTGGACATTACCTCAAATTCCTCACTTATTGACCCAACAAGGCAGTCAGATACTGCACAGCCAACTCAGGACCTTAAACCTGGCAGCATGGCGGATAATGTAGCCATTCAAGACACACCTCTTTCTAAAGCAGTCATGGATGTTATTTTGGAGGCCAGGAAATGGAAGAGATTTTGTGCTTGGAACCAGGCACAAGGTACTGACATGTTTGTTCCAAATATTCCTCAAATTTTGCAATACTTAACTGAGATGCTGGATAAAGGCCTTTCCTTTTCATCAATTAAAATTCATGCCTCTGCCATTTCTGCTCATTACAATACAGAACCACCTATTTTTTCTCATCCATTACTAAGGCAGTACCTGAGAGGGGCCAAAAACATAAGACCCCCAAGGAGAGCACCACTGCCTGCATGGAACCTTAACTATGTCTTGGAAAAACTTACACTGCCTCCGTTTGAACCAGCCTCTGCAGCTGATATAAAATTCTTATCCTGGAAAACAGCTCTGCTCCTAGCAATAACCTTGGCTAGACGAGTCTGAGTTACAGACACTCATGGCTGTGGAACCTTTTATCATTTTCCATCCTGACAGAGTTTCTCTGAGGACAAACCCTACATTTGTGCCTAAGGTAGTGACCAGTGTGGCCCTTAACCAAACAGTTCACTTGCCTACCTTTTACCCAAACCCACAGCATAAGGGTGAGAGACTTCTGCATTCTTTGGACATTCACAGACAGCTACGCTTCTACTTGGACAGAACCAAAGCTTTCAGAAAAACTGAACAACTTCTAGTAGCATATGCTGCAGGATCACAAGGAAAGCCTATCTCAAAGCAGACTATTTCAAAGTGGGTAGGCCACTGCATTCGTTTCTGCTATTCACAGCATGGCAAATTAGTGCCTAAGGGCATTAGGCCACATTCCACCAGAGCAGCAACCACTTCAGCAGCCTTCCTCAGAGGAGTACCAACCAAAGACATCTTGGCTGCAAGTTGGAGTTCAGTGCATACTTTTACAAAGCACTATCACTTACCTCTCTACTCTAAATCCAGGGCAGGCTTTGCCACTGCAGTTCTGCAGGGCCTGATAGCCTCTCCTAATCCAATTTAGCACCAGCCTCCCAACCATAGCTTTGGGATTCAACCCAATTGTAATGACTGCAACAGTGAAACACGATGAACATAGTACAGTTGTGTACCTACCATAAATGTAAATGTTTGAGTGTATTCACTGTTGCAGTCCAGGTTACCCTTCCACCCCTTTTCCTTGCTGGGCCTTATCTATACTTCTTTATTCTATACAATCTATGTGGTGTATTTGCTTGTAGATGAAGGAAAAGTTGTTTTTTGGTTATGCATGCTTATTGGCATTAGTGAGCCTACCATTTTAGGGGCACCTGACATCTGGGGCAAGAAAAACTGAAGAAAATGGCGTCGGCTGCATCTTTTATACCCCTGGCGCACTGACGTCAGGGAGGACGCGACAGCAACCGACGCCGGACCTAGACTTTGGAACTTAGGCCGACTGCGGGTAGCCTGCCGGCAGGATAACCCAATTGTAATGACTACAACAGTGAATACACTCAAACATCTACATTTATGGTAGGTACACAACTGTACTTTTTCTATGCTGAAAGCCTCAATAGTGTTTTTTCTGTTGGCTATGACATGACATGTACTTGATGTTACCTCTAATGCCCAGTGTGGACCATCTCATTTGATCTGTGCTACATTGTTTCTGCACTGTCAGCATGGTTATACATTCAGTATAATTGCATATAACCATTAACATGAGACTTTAGTTCATGCTGTACAGTGGAATCCTCATCTTTCTGTTATGATTGTACTATCTCTACTGCATCTCTAGTCCTGTAAAACCAGTATTGGTGTCACTGGATTAGAGGTTTTAGCCCTAGGAATGTTGCAAGCATCCCTAGTTTGATAACTAAATTGGATGTAGAGAAACCAGATGAGCACTGGTTTTAGACTGCCAGTGACCTTTATGGTATCCCACAAGGAAAATGAACTGGTCACTGAAGGGTCAGCCTATTGTGGACGTTAGAGATTGAATGATCATGAACCTCTTCATGGCAATTGCCTGATTCTAATGCTAGCTTTGATATTGGAACACATGGGAAATATGCATCCATTGAAGTCACCCTGCCTGCAGTGCATGAGAGAACAGATGAGGCTTGAAGTAAAAAAAAAAAAAAAAACATTAAAGCCCTTTAGTCTAGACCATTTCATGTTGGCCCTACGTCCCCTATGCAGTAGTGCCACTAAGGCTACCATTCCCAATAGCAGTGGAAAACTGGATAATTATTGTCATGGAGGGAGAAGGGAGAGAGAAGTTAAGGACATCTGAAAGTAAGTGAGTTGGTGCCAGAAAGAGAAAATAGATTGATACATGAAATAAGCCAATGATGTTCTTCGTGTTTCACTGTTGCAGTCATTACATTTGGGTCATCTGCTGGCAGGTTGCCCTCAGTCGGCCTGAATAACAAAGTCTTGGGTCATGCGTCAGTTGCTGTCTCTTCTTCCATGACGTCAGATCTATATAACATGCAGCCGACGCAATTTTAATCTGTCTTTCTTGCCACGCGGTGACCGAAGCAGAAGCAGTTCGCAAATGCCAGTCGGCCGACTACTGAAATTTTCGTTTTCGAGTTTCAGAACCGAAGTTTTCAAACTAAAGCTAAGTACTCCATTGGGGAAACTTTTTCTTGCTCCTTACCAATGTCAGTAAAAGTTAATAATTCAATTACTTGTGGGGAGCAAATACCTCTTAAGGATTTTCATTTGTACTATATTCCTTGCCTAGGCCCTGATCACAACGTGCCTTGCTGTTGGTTTTGTGATAAATGTAACCAATGCACTATTAAGCGTCGGTATATCTTTGCTTCTAAATATTTTGGTTCAAGATTTAACTACCCTGAAATGTCGGCGGTTAGCAGTCCGACTACTGGAGTTCACAAAAAAACGCAAGGAAAAAGACAGAGACAGAACGTCAAGGTCTAAAACAGACGACAAAGCCTTTCCTAAGCCAGTCGCCAGTTCACCGGTACTCAGTGAGGCGCTTTTGCAGCCCCTGATACCCGCTACTTTTGAGTCGCAGGCCTCTACTGAGACCCATTCGGAGTCCTGTATGCCGCGAGATTTGCAGAGTGTTGAACCCGCGGAAGTCTCTCCCTTAGATTGGTCCGGAGCCGCTAAGCAGGCACCGGCTTCTGAGGATGTTTTCAGGCCTCAACATTTTTATATTAAACCGACGCCATCATCAAAAGCAAGGTCAAAACCAACTTCTGTGTCTTAAAAACCGACGCATGAGCCACGTGTTCAGGCCCCTATGCCTAAAAAACAAATGATCAAAATGGCTGAGGATTTAATTACCTTGATCAGGGGTTCCCATCCCCCCCCCCCTGCTAAGAGGCCTAGGCAAGGCACTGATTATGAATCTTCAGATCAAGTTTCCATTTCTTCTGATTCCTCTTCTGATCAGGAATTTTCTGTTCCACCTTATGAGGACTGATGCAGAGGAATCCATCCCATCTGCATCTCCTCCTGAAGATTACTCTTTTGGAGAGACTTTGCATACTTTAAGGGAACATTTTCATTGGGAGAGTCAGGACTTCTCAGAATCAAAAAAGAGGCTTAGGGATTTTCTTCTTCTTCCTCCGCATAGGCCTTTGGCAATACCTCCTGTATTAGACATTGTTGATGATGTGTTCTCGGAATCGAGCATGGCTCCTGATTCCCTGTCTCCAGCTCCCAGTAAGCCAGACAGATATTGCAAAGTTCCTGACTCCCACAGATTTATTTTCAAAAATCCTGCTGCTGATCCTGAGATTATTTCTCAGGGTCCCAAGGGTGTTAAGGCTTCTAAAGCCAAAAATCCTACATGTTCTGATAGAGATTCCAGGGTGCTGGATAGATGGTGTAAGAAGTTTTATACGTTTGCAACCTTATCAGTCAGGGCTTTAAACTGCCAGTTTCATATGCTTAAATATCAACAGCATGTTCTGGCCTTACTGAAACAGAAAATGATGTTGATTTCTGATTGTGTGGAAAATAGAGTTACAGGATTTATTGCATTCAGCAGAACAGGTTGGAAAGCATACTTTGCAATGTGGTTTTGATTCCTTGGAGGCCTCTTTCAGGGCCGCCGTAACTGGATCTGTGATAAGAAGGCATGCCTGCCTCAAGGAGCAAAATCTGCCTGATCATGTTAAAGCTAAATTGTTGGATGCCCCTTTACAGCATGATAGTCTGTTTGGTAATAAGGCAGAAGAGGTTTTAAAGAAAATGGAAGACAAAGTGAAATCTATGCAAACTGTAAAAGATTTCTTGAAAGTGCCGCCACCCAGGTTCAGTAAGCACTGGCCTGCTAAGAATTGGTCCTTTCCTGTGTCCAACAGAGCCACTCCGTGCAAACCCAAGTGCTCCAAAAGCTCCAGATAATCAGTCACAGGGATCTTACAGGTCAAAGCAATCTGGAGGTAACAAAGCACAACCCTGCAGTAAGCAGTCTCAATGACTTTCCTCTACCATCTCCAAGCACTTATCTTTTGGCAGTCCCCTTGGTGGAAAACTAGCACTTCATGCTCAAAGTTGGCAGTTAAGTACCCAGGACAAGTGGGTATTAAACATAGTATCCCAGGGGTACAGATTTCATTTCCACACTTTGCCAATTCCAAATGGATGGCCAGATCTGCCACTAAACCAGTGGGCAGAGGCCCAGAAACAAGTCATGTCTCTCATTGATATGGGGGCTATTCATCTGGTACCAGAAAAGGAAAAAGGACAAGGATTTTATTCAAGACTTTTCCTGGTACCCAGAAAAGACAAATCATGGCAAAAATTCTGGACTTAATTCCGAACACGTTCCTGGGCATTCCAAAATTCAAAATGATGACTTTACAACAGTTACTGCCTATGCTAGGCAGGAATGCCTGGTTGGTATCTCTAGACTTAAGAGGCATACCTGCATATCCCAATAAGGGAATCTTGCAGAAGATACCTTCGTTTCAAAGCAGGCTTTTTGCATTACCAATTTTCTGCACTGCCCTTTGGCTTGTCTACTGCACCCAGTATTGCACCAGTAATTGCATTCTGCAGACAAAGAAACATTCAAATCTATCCTTATCTGGACAATTGTTATCCTTATCTGGACGATTGTCTCATTCAGGCAGAGGACAAGGACACTCTTCTTCAACATCTGGAGTTTGTAAAAAGGCTTCTAGCATGCCTAGGGTACACCATAAACGAAAAGGAATCACAACTGGTACCCTCTCAAATAATTACATTTCTGGGTGCAAGCTTGAATTCAACTGCCCAGATGGCTTACCTCACGCCAGACAAGCAATGCAATTGACAACATACTTAAAACAAATGGCAACAAAAACCCAGCTATCTGCAAGACAAATTCTGCAGGCTTTGGGGTTCATGGCCTCCTGCATTCTACTGATTCCATAAGCGAGACTGCATAGGAGGAAACTTAACTGGTACCTAAAAAAAACGTAGAGTCAACATTGTCACAGCCTGGAAACAATGATTCCTCTTATTCCCTGCCTGCAACAGAAGTTTCTTTGGTGAGCAGAGACATGTCACCAAAACAAGGGACTGTCATTTACTCTACCCCCTGCCACCCAAACCCTAACTACAGACGCATCAGACTTTGCTTGGGGGGCCCACCTGGCAGGGAGATGCATTCAGGGCAAATGGAGCCCAAACCAAATGCATCTGCATATCAACCAGAAAGAAATGCTAGCTGTTCAGAATGTTCTGACAGCCTTCAAAGACTTACTTCATCCAGGACAACTACTGATAAAGACGGACAACACCACAGTTATGTGGTACATAATCAAGCAGGGGGGGTACCCACTCCTACTCCCTGTGCAGACTTGCCATGGCCTTGTGGAACACAGCCTTGACTTACCAAATACATCTTCAAGCTCAATTCCTGCCAGGAAAGCAAAATACTCTGGCAGATGACCTAAGCAGAAATCTTATGGACCCGCACGAATGGAAACTGGATCCACAAATCTTCAGCATGTTAACACAAAAATGGGGAAGCCCAGACATAGATCTATTTGCCTCTCCCCAAAACTATCAGTTGGACAAATTCTGCACAAGAACTCATCACAAAAAAGCACGGAAAGTGAATGCTGTATCCTTCAGCTGGAAAAACCTATCAGCCTATGCCTTTCCCCCTCTGCCTCTACTCTCCAAGTTCTTACTAAAAGTCAGACAGGAAAAAACAAAAATGATTCTAATTGCTCCGGACTGGTATCCGCTTCTAAGGAATATGTCGCACCTTCTTCCATGGTACCTGCCTCAAACACCTCACCTATTGTCTCAGCACAACTATCAAATTCTGCACACGCAGCTCCAAACTCTGAATCTTGCAGCATGGCTAATCAACTAATTTTACCAACCACATCTCTCAATAAACCTGTGAATGGATGTCATTTTGAAAGCCTAGTACTAGAAAATCTTATGCTGATAAATGGAAGAGATTCTGTGCTTGGAACCAAGCACAAGGAATAGACACAGCAAAGCCCAATATTCCTTAGATTTTACAATACTTAACTGAGATGCTTGACAAGGGTCTACCTTTTTCTTCAATAAAACTCCATGCCTCTGCCATTCCGGCTTATTACAAAACAGAGCCTCTCCTATTTTCTCATCCCCTGCTAAAACAGTACCTCAGAGGGGCCAAAAATTTAAGGCCTCTCAGGTGAGCGCCAACCCCTGCATGGGACCTCAATTTTGTGCTGGAAAAACTCACCCTACCTCCTTTTGAACCAGCAGCTACTGCGGATATAAAATTTATTTCTTGGAAGACAGCTTTTCTTTTGGCAGCCACTTCAGCTAGAAGGGTTTCAGAACTACAGGCTCTCGTGGCAGTGGAGCCTTTCATTATTTTTTACCCTGATAGGGTGGCCCTCAGGATCAGTCCTTCTTCTTTTATGCCTAAGGTGGTATCCAGTGTGGCTCTTAACCAGACCATTCACCTGCCAACTTTCTTCCCAAATCTGCAGAACAAGGGGGACCGGATTCTGCATTCATTGGATGTACACAGACAGCTAAAATTCTACTTAAACAGGACAAAATCTCTAAGAAAGTCTGAGCAACTACTGGTGGCAATTGCTGCAGGATCAGAAGGGAAGGCTATATCAAAGCAGACTATTTCTAAATGGATAAGCCATTGCATTCGTTTCTGCTACTTGCACCATGGTAAACCTGTGCCCAAGGGGAGCAGATCCCACTCCACCAGGGCTGCCTCTACTTCAGCAGCTTTTCTCAGAGGGGTCCCTACCAGAGATATTGTAGAAGCTGCTACTTGGAGCTCAGTTCATACGTTCACAAAGCATTATCATTTGCCTCTTTTCTAAATCCAGGGCAGGCTTTGCCACTGCAGTCCTACAGGGCCTTATAGCTGCTCCTAATGCTGTTTAGTTCCATCCTCCCATTCATAGCTTTGGGATTCTACCCAAATGTATTGACTGCAACAGTGAAACACGAAGAACATAGTACAGTTGTGTACACTTAACCATAAATGTAGATGTTCGAGTGTATTCACTTTTGCAGTCTGGATTATCCACCTGTCAGCCCCCTTTCTATACCTTTTCTTTCCTTCACTATACTCAGAAGCCTTTATGGTGTATTTGCTTTTAGTTGAAGGTAAATTTTATGTTTCTAAAGTGCATTTATATATTTACAGTTTTTATATATATATATATATATATATATATATATATATATATATATATATGGGTTCATGTCTGGATCAACTTACTATATCGACATCCACTTCACCGACATCTAAAATAATCGACACCGCATATCACGGACATTTAACAGGTAAGAGATTGAAATTTCGCTAATCATGCCTACCATGTTTTAGTAAGTATGGCAGTGTTATGCATGTCTGGTAGGCATGATTAGCGAAATTTAAATCTCTTACCTGTTAAATGTCCGTGATTTGCGGTGTCGATTATTTTAGATGTCGGTGAAGTGGATGCCGATGTAGTAAGTTGTCGATCCGTAGACATGAACCCATATATGTGTATATATATATATATATATATATATATATATATATATATATATATATATATATATATATATATATATATATATATATATATATATATATATATATATATATATATATATATAATATTTGCTCCCCATTTGGCTGGCACCTGACATCTGGGGCAAGAAAAACTGATTAAAAATGGCGTCGGGTGCATGTTTTATACCCCTGACGACCTGATGTCATGGAAGAGGAGACAGCAACCAATGCAGGATCCAAGACTTTGTTATTCAGGCCGACTGAGGGCAACCTGCCAGCAGATTACCCAAATGTTGCAACAGTGAATACACTCTAACTTCTACATTTATGTTAAGTGTGCACAACTGCACTTTGTCTCTGTTCAGTTAACAAACTTAATTTCAAATCTTTATTCTGTCTGGTAAGACGTATCCATTCATTGTTATAGATTTTGTTACCTTTGGGGGTTCTTTTTCTTGTGTGTTATCTTGCACTTTTGTATTATTTAGCATACCTTTCAACCATCCAGAATTTTGCAAAATCCAGATTTTGCTTCATGTCTTTGGTCTATTCCTCATAAAATTTATGGTTTTCTGGCAAACTGTTGAAGATTGAACTCACTAATTAAGGACAGACATTTAAATTTCAGGATCCATGTACTTCAGAAGATGCATATCAATGCAAAACATGTTAATGTTCATCGTGCATACAGCTGCAGTAATAACATATGGGTTCTGTGCCGTCAGGCGGTCCCTCGGTCGGCCGAATTCCAAAGTCTAGGTCCGGCGTCGGTTGTTGTCGCTTCCTTTCCTGATGTCAGTGAGGCAGGAGTATATAAGACACAGCCGACACCATTTTCTCCAGTCTTTTTTGCCGCGCGGTGCCCGAAGCAGAAGCAGTTCGCAAGTGCCGGTCGGCCAGCTCCTGAATTTACGAAAAATTGGAAACCGAAGTCTTCATTAAAGCTAAGTACCCCGTTGGGGAAATTTTTCTTGCCTCAGATTGATGTCAGAAAAAGTTAACAATTGTATTTCTTGTGGGAAGCAAATACCGCATAAGGATTTCCATTCCCTCTGCATACCTTGTTTATGCCCAGACCACGACGTCTCGGGCTGTCGCTTTTGCGCTACTTTCAATAAGCGCACTATTAAGCGTCGGGCGGAGTTCACCCAACACTTTTTTGGTAAAGCCTTTGATTATAAAATGTCGTCAGACACTCCGACTACCATTTTGTCCAAAAAACGCAAGGACAAAGACCGACATGCGAGGTCTGCGGTCCCCACCGACACCACGCCAAAACCGGCTACACGTGGTCCGGTTCTCAGCAAGACACCTATGCAGTCCCTGACTACCGACGACACTTCTTTGGCGGGGTCTTCTGTAACCGAGACCGCAGGTACCTCGGCCCATACCCAGACTACAACCACCGAAGCCACTGTGAGCGTTGAGCCTCCTAATGTGGACAGGTCCACTTCCACCCATGGTGTTTTTAGACCCTCTTCTTCCTTTTCAATTAAGGCCTTTACTAAGTCTAAATCAGCCAGGCATCCCAAGAGGCCTGTTGCACAGGGCCCATCTCCAGGCCCCATGCCTAAAAAGCAGATGCTTAAAATGGCTGAGGATTTAATTACTCTTATCAGGGGTTCCCAACCCCCTCCAGACAAGAGACCCAGAGTGGAGGAAGATTCTCCCTCTTCGGATCAGGGCTCCATTTTTTCAGATCATTCTGATGTAGAAGAACACTCTTTCTCCCCTTTTGAAGATTCTGATGTGGAGCAGTCCATTCCCTCTGTATCTCCTCCTGAGGATTTTTCTTTTGGGGAAACCTTGCACACCTTGAGGGAACACTTCCATTGGGAAGGCCAAGACTTTTCTGATTCCAAGAAAAGACTTGGGGAATTTCTTTTGTTACCTCAACACAGACCTCTGGCTATTCCTCCTGTTTTGGACGTACTGGATGATGTTTATTCGGAGGCTTGCCTTCGTCCGGATTCCCTGCCTCCTGCCCCAGTCAAGCCTGATAGGTACTACAGAGTTCCTAACTCTCACCAATTTCTGTACAAAAGCCATAATGCTGACCCTGAAACCATTTCTCAAGGCTCCAAGGGAATGAAGGCCTCTACTGCTAAGAATCCACTACCTTCTGAAAGAGAGTCTAGATCCTTAGAAAGGTGGGGAAAAAAGGTGTATACCTCGGCCACCCTAGCCATGAGGGCCTTAAATTGTCAGTTTCATATGCTTAAATATCAGCAGTTTCTGTTATCACAATTAAGAAATAAAATGTCTCAACCTGAACAACCAGATTTAAAGGAGTTGCAGGATATGATGCATAGTGCAGAACAAGTGGGTAAACACACCTTACAATGTGGCTATGATGCCCTAGAGGCCTCAAGTAGAGCTGCTGTTACAGGATCAGTTATTCGTAGACATGCATGGCTTAGGGAACAAATCTTGCCTGATCATGTGAAAGCTAAATTATTAGATGCTCCTTTACAAAAGGATGTGCTATTTGGTACTAATGCTGAGGAGATACTACGGAAAATGGAAGAAAAAGCCAAATCTATGCAATCTGTCAAAGCTTTTCTGCAGGTTCAACCACCACGCTTTAGCAGAAATTGGCCTTCTAAAAACTGGTCCTTTCCAGCCACGGACAAGCCCCAAAGAGGTAGATACAGGCGCTCAAGGGGCAGAGGACAAACACAAGGATCATATAGAGGCAGGCAATGGCAAACTCCAGCACCAAGAGGTGGCGAAGACAGTGCACAACAATATAGGAAACAAACCCAATGACTTCCTCCTTTCCATGCCAAGCAAGTCTCAGCTGGCAGCACCTTTGGGAGGAAAGCTGACATTATTTACAAGAAATTGGCATATTGTCACAACAGACAAATGGATCCTGGATGTTATAGACAGAGGCTACAGATTTCATTTTCACACTCTACCAAAAATGAGAGGCATGCCAAACCTGCCACACAATCAAAGGGCAGAGGCGCAACTACAAATTTCAAAGCTCATAGACATGAAAGCTATTCAAGAGGTACCTACTCACGAACAAGGCCAAGGTTTTTATTCCAGGCTGTTTCTGGTACCAAGGAAAGGAACCGACTGGAGACCCATTTTGGACTTATCCATCCTAAACACATTCTTACTGCACAAAATTCAAGATGCTCACATTACAACAGCTTCTTCCCATGCTGGGCAAGGAGTTTTGGCTGGTAACATTGGACCTCAAGGAGGCATACCTGCATGTCCCAATCAGACATAGTTGCAGAAGATACCTCAGATTTCTTGCAGGTTCAATCCACTATCAATTCTCTGCATTGCCCTTTGGCTTATCTACTGCGCACAGAGTATTCACGAAATGCCTGGTATCAGTAATTGCCTACTGCAGACTTCAAGGGATACAAATTTACCCTTATTTGGACGACTGCCTGATCCAAGCGGACAGCAAGCACATACTTCTGGATCATCTGGCTTATGCAAGACGGTTACTGAACTCTCTGGGATACACAATCAACAAAGAAAAATCCAGACTAACACCATCTCAGAAAATAATTTTCCTGGGTGCCAACTTGGACACAAGCACCCAGATGGCCTATCTTACGCCAGAAAAACAGGGGCAACTAACTCAGTACTTCAAAATGCTAGCAAATTGTACCAGGCTTACTGCAAGGAAAATCCTGCAGGCTCTGGGCTTCATGGCATCTTGCATTCTTTTAATCCCATGTGCAAAGTTGCATATGAGGAAACTTCAATGGTACCTAAAAAACCTATGGTCTCAACACAGCCACAGTTTAGAAACAACAATACCAATAATTCCATGTTTGCAAAAGGAATTCCTATGGTGGGCCCAAGCATGTCAAACAAACACAGGTCTCCCATTCTGCAAGCCTCAAGCAAATCAAGTCATCACAACAGATGCCTCAGATTACGCCTGGGGGCCGCACATAACAGACACGTGCATTCAGGGCAAATGGTCCCAAAAAGAAAAGCACCTTCACATCAATCAAAAAGAAATGCTAGCAGTGATAAATGCAATTACAGCTTTCAAGGACCTCCTGCATCCAGGACAATTATTGATAAGAACAGACAACACCACAGTAATGTGGTACATAAACAAACAAGGAGGAACACATTCATACCCCCTGTACAGACTAGCCATGACACTTTGGAACTTGGCTCTGGAATGGCAAATCGAACTTCAAGCACAGTACTTGCCAGGTATGGAAAACACGTTGGCAGACAATCTAAGCAGAAATATGACAGATCCACACGAATGGAAATTGCATCCTCAAGTGTTTACAAAGATAATCCAAGCGTGGGGGAGGCCAGACATAGATCTCTTCGCCTCCCACAGGAATCATCAATTGAAAAAGTTTTGTTCAAGGACCTTTCATCCAAAGGCCTGGAGAGTGGACGCCCTTTCATTCAGTTGGACAGCATGGACAGTTAACGCTTTCCCACCTCTGCCTCTTCTGCCCAAGGTGCTCTTGAAAGCAAGAGCAGACAGACCAAAGATGATACTGATTGCTCCAGACTGGCCAAGACAACACTGGTACCCACTCCTGAGGAGCCTAACGCATACTCCTCCCTGGTCCCTACCTCTAATGCCTCTTCTGCTGACTCAGCACAACTACAAAACTCTTCACAGTCAGCTGAAAACACTCAATCTCACTGCATGGAAAATTCCTTAACACCTCAACAGACCTTACTCCCCAAAGAGGTACAGGATGTCATTTTGGAGGCCAGAAGGCCATCTACTAGAAAGGCTTACTCAGCAAAATGGAAATGGTTTTGCTCTTGGAATGAGAAAAAAGGCCAGGACCCTACAAAACTAAATTTGCCTCAGGTATTACAGTATCTAGCTGAGCTGCTGAACAGTGGACTTTCATTTTCCTCCATAAAAATCCATGCCTCAACATTTCTGCAGAATTCAACACGGATCCACCCTTATTCTCTCACCCACTCTTAAGACAGTTCCTCAGAGGGGCTAAGAATATAAGACCACCAAGGAAACAACCAGTGCCAGCCTGGGATCTTAATTATATTCTAGAAAAATTAACATTGCCTCCCTTTGAACCAGCTGCCTCAACAGATTTGCAACATTTGTCCTGGAAAACAGCCTTCCTTCAGGCCATTACCTCAGCTCGTAGGGTTTCGGAACTACAAGCCCTCATGGCTGTGCAGCCCTTTCTCATCTTCCATCAGGACAGGGTTTCCCTTCGAACCAACCCATCATTTATGCCTAAAGTGGTATCCAGGGTAGCTTTAAATCAAGCCATACACTTGCCTACCTTTTACCCCAATCCTCAAAACAAAAGGGAAAGGCTGCTACACTCTTTAGACATCCATAGACAGCTACGTTATTATTTGGACAGAACAAAGCCTTTTAGGAAATCAGAACAACTTTTTGTGTCCTATGCTGTAGGAGCTCAAGGGAAGCCAGTGACCAAACAGACAATTTCAAAATGGAAAGGCCACTGCATGCAGTTTTGTTACTCCTTTCATGGAAAATCTGTCCCTACAGGCATCAGATCCCACTCCACCAGGGCCACAGCTACCTCTACAGACTTCCTCAGAGGAGTTCCTACCAAAGATATTTTGGAGGCAGCCACTGGAGTTCTGTGCATACCTTCACCAGACACTACCACCTGCCTTTATATTCCAAAACTAGAGCAGGCTTTGCTACTGCTGTGTTGCAGGGCATTCTGGCTCATCCCAGTTTTACCTAGTGCCCACCACCCTGTGCCGTAGCTTTGGGATTCTACCCATATGTTATTACTACAGCTGTATGCACGATGAACATAGTACAATTTTGTACCTACCATAAATGTAGATGTTCGAGTGCTAATACAGCTGCAGTGCAGATTTCCCTCCCTCCTTCCCCTCTTGGTAAAGGCTTAGGACCTTACCCCTCTTCATACAACCTGTTTGGGTTATCCTTCTATGGCATATTTGCTTGCAACTACTGTTGTTTGATTACATTGCATTGCATGTATATAAATATAATTTATGTATTGCCTTCCTACTGGGGGCACCTGACATCTGGGGCAAGAAAGACTGAAGAAAATGGCGTCGGCTGTGTCTTATATACTCCTGCCTCACTGACGTCAAGCGTCAGGAAAGGAAGCGACAACATCCGACGCCGGACCTAGACTTTGGAATTCGGCCGACCGGGGGACTGCCTGACGGCAGAGAACCCATATGTTATTACTGCAGCTGTATTAGCACTCGAACATCTACATTTATGGTAGGTACAAAACTGTACTTTCTACTTATTCTTTAAACAAGAGCGATATTTAAAATCTGTCCCTGAGTTGGGGCCTTTGTCCCCCTAAATTCTTTTTGGCGTTGTCCAAAATTCTTGCAGTAAGAGGTTGAGAGGTATGTATACGAAGATCTAAGCACTTGTAACAGATTCCCTTCTTGAGATACATTTTTTCATTCTTAGTAGCTGCTGTCTTTCAGGTCATGGTTCAGCAGTCAGTTATGTAAACTAATGTTTTGTGTATGCGCGCGCGCGTGTCTTTATGTAATGTACATGATATTTTTCTTGTAGATTTGTAGGCGAACATTGAGGAAGACTGGCACCATGTTGGACTCCTCATGGCAGTATGACATCTGTGTGTCTTCCGTCTTTAGGCACTTTGGTCAATTAATAAAAAACAGTACTGTTTCTGTTACATTTAATAATCTTTTTGTCCACCATTGCATACCTTAACTTGTTTTCTTGCCTGTGATTTGAATTTTTTTGTGAAGTTCTTACTTTACTTCAAGTAGAAGGAATGTATTTCACCTTTCCCTTGTAGATGAAAGAGTATGTGATTTTTTTAAGACCACATTATGCTTATTTATGGTACCATGTATCTTACCTTCTTGAAAAACATTTAGCAGTGTCTTCTTTCTTCCAAGTGTATAGTGACAGATGTCTGGCATCATCTAACTTGGCCTTCATCCCTTCTTTGGCAGATGTGTCCTATTTGTGCACCATAGGGACTGCATTCTGTCATAGTCCTACTTTGTAAAAATCCCACAGCAGCTCATTGAGGAAAAATAGCTTCTCTGCCACTGAGGCCTCCTAAGCTAAACTGGATCATATGTACCAAAGTCAGGGCTTTGTCTCTCTAGCAGTTGAACGTGTGTTGGGGCCCATTAATTCATTTGTTCCGGTAATACTTTCCCCCTTCCTTGTAAGTTGCTTCATACTTTAAATCCATCATTCTGTAATCACTTTGACAGAATTGTTTATTAACACTAGGCACCTCATTTCACGTCCGCTTAATATCAAATGCAGAATGTTTTCCCATTTTTGAAATGTTATATTCTGCATCACTTTCTCTCATATCTCTCATACTCTAAGAAGTGTGGACAAAGGTCCAAAATCAAGGGCAATTTTAAGTATTGTGCTTACAAACCTAAGAAGTTGCTGGAAAAATTGTGTGTGTTTATTATGCATTTTCTGAAGGATATGGAGTCTGAAGCTCAAATACATGGTATTATTTAGAGACTTCAGTCATCTGTGATTTGGCTGAAAACCATGCATTTTATGAGGAACAGACCAAAAATGGGTCTTTATTATAAACATGAAAGCTGTAAACAGCAAATACATGTACATCGACACATAAAGGTCGATGTACTAAAAGAGTGAAATACATAATCAGCGAAAATGAAAATGTCGAACGTATTTCGTCAACCAACAGTGCCATGCAGGTAAGCTCTAACTAAATAAAATTAAATTAAAACACTTTTGCAGGGGGGAAAGCATCCCTGCACCCCCCTACTTAAATATACTAACTCTGAGACCGCATGACAGTGGGGAAAAGGATATATTTCCTCATCCCCACGATTGCCCTGCTGACCAAACAAATATGTTCGGCGTTTTCATTTTTGCCGATTACGTATTATGCTCTTTTTGTACATCGACCTTTATATGTCAATGTACATGTATTTGCTGTTTTGTGCTTTTGTGTTTGTAATACAGACCCACCAAAAATATGAGGCAAAAATCTGGGAAGTGGAGAGGTATGCTTTGTCCTAAACAAAAGGCAAACTTGGCTTTTAGAGTCAGCTCCACTTGATCTGCCTAACAGTTTGGGTGCATGGAAGGTGCCCTGAAGCTTTGGAAGCTGGCTGGCTGTTACATCCTTGGTAGGATAAAACCAGCATAACTAAGGCTACTGCAGCAGTGATCGTTCGAATATCTACTGTTGTGGTAAGTTTAGTTACACAACTGTATAGTCTTGCAATGTAATTCTAGTCATTTACATTTTGTGTACTTATGTTCATAGAAGATTACTAGGCTAATTGCTTAAGGGCCCTTACAAGCCTAGCCAATATAACCCAAGTTTTCCCAATATATGGTCCTTGTGGACAAGACAATGGCATGGATTTGTGCCTTTTGAGTATCTTACATATTGCCCCTATCTATGTACTGTTTAATGCAGTGATTGATGTTAGTGCTACACAATAGTTAAGACAAACAAAAGACTAAACTGGTAAGCTGCATAGTAGTTATAGGGGTAACAAAAGAGAGATCTGCTAAGCAGAAGCCCATCATCTGTAACAGCATGAAGACTGATGCTGACGGGCATTAGGACCTCTTGACAAGTAAAACTTCAACAGGCCGCCAGGTATGCTCCCTCTGTCCCATGCCATCCATAATGCCCAACTTTATGATGCTCTTTCTTTATAATATTGCAGAAGATAAGGTCGGAGCCATGGAATCCACCACTGTTGCTCTTGCATTTGTGACTCTGCTTGATATGCTTTGCTGAGAACAGAGGTGACCCTTATGGACAGTCCCTGTCTGGGTTCCTGTATTTCTGGTCATGAAGTAAAGGCATATCTTGAAACTTTGAAGAAATAAAGCAAGACTCTCACAGATGGTTAGAATGTCAATCTCACAGGAGAGTGCTACTTTTTCATGACACAGAGGAGGAAGCAGCATCAGATATGGTAAAGGTATGGAGAGGGCCCAGCATTAAGCTGGGGAAAACCCACTAAACAGGCTAGCTTCCAGAATGTTCATGGGCCCAAAGGCATGGGAACTCTGCAGTCCTCAGGTAGCCATGGTCCATTGATAGGTGACCAGTGGCAGGCCTGAGGCCTTGTCTGAATGTTCCACTCTGGAGGCTTTTGGAGGTTTTCATTTTTGCTTATAATTGCTTTCACAGTTATACAGCCTAAATGAAGATACAGTTCCTTTTAATTATGTCATGTTGGGAAAGTGCATGCAAATTCTGGCATCTAAAAATGCAGAATTATACATGTCCCTCCACCTTTTTGTATGGGAATGTGTCATAATAGGAAAGTGGATCAGGGCTCTGACACTCAGATGTTACACTGTTCCTTTCAAAACCGATCTATTTCACTATCTCTTTTTGTCTGATATCTTCTCTCCTTCATGAAGTTTTTGCAAAATGGAGATCTTCAACCATCTGAAAAAAGAGCCATCGAGGTGTCCCTGCCAGACTAGAAAAGATTAGGAAAAGTATACAATTCCTTGTTCTTTTTATTGTCTAAAAAAGACCAAGGACCTCGGGTCAGTTTTGACTGTAAGTGGCCTAACTATATTTTTTCCTCCAAGTCTCCCTTGTATAGTCATGGTGCAGTCAGTCCTTCTTTTTCTATCCGATAGAGATTGGGTTTGTGGCCCTCTAAGGCACCTACTTCCATGCCAACATTGCAAAGGAAACCAGGAGATACTTTCACGTCTATGTGCCCACCAGTCATTAACAATTCTGGAAACTTTGTTCAGATTTGCCTCAGACATCAGGGTTCTTACCAAATGCAAGTCTATAGTAGCAGCCCACCAGAGGTCATAGGGACCCAAGATTTTCCCATATCTACGTGGCTGGCTCCTAGCTGCTGTTGTAGATCAGGCTGTGATTGTAGCAAGGGAAGTTTCTGCTTAAAATATTCAACTCGCATATTAGTATAGTGAATCAGCCAAAGTTAAAGACAGTTCAGTCCTAGATCCTCACAGTTGTCAGCTGAACTACAGACACTGTTCTTAGCAGGGCAAATCTGCCATTGAATTGGATATGTTTCCTACAACCCAAGGTCTCTCTCATTCTGAATACCTAAGGAATTGCAGTTTATTTTTGTATCAAACCTTTAGCTTTCATGGGGGGGGGGGGGATGTATTCATAGGATCATAGGAATTACTAGGATATTGGCCCTTACAAGCCTAGCCAAGAATTTAGCCCATGTTTTGACAAGCCAGCACCCGATGCCCCTGCCTAGCAGGGGCACGGGTAGAATCCCAGGGGTATATTTTCTGTTCTCCATCCAGTTATCCAGGTAGCACTTAAAAAGGGTTAATGAGGTACTCTGCTTGACGTGGAGAGGGAATCTGTTCCATAGAAGGGTGAGTCTCTGGGACACAAATCTGTCCTGCCAGCAAGTCCTATTGATGTCACAGACCAGGTTGAGGTCACCCGTGCGGGTTACTCTAGTGGAGCATGACTTGTGGATATGCAGCAGTCCCATCAAGGTGGCATCTGAGATTGCTTTGTTTGCCAGACAGAGGTCACCTCTTAGGAGTCTGTATGAGACTGAGTAGAGGGCTTTTAGCCTATCTGTGTAGGGTGGATGTTTGAGGCCCCAGATTCTCCTGGTGAGGAACCTCTGTGGTCTCTCCAGCTGCTGCATGTGCTTTTGTGAGGTACATGCTGAAAGGGGAATTGTACTCCATAATGAGCCTTATAAGGAAAGAATGCAGGGATGTTATGACCTCCTTGTTCCTGGATGAAATACCCTTACTAATGAGGTGGGCCATGTAGAAAGCTTTCCATACAACAGAGGCAATATGGTGGTCAAAATTCAGTTTGCTATCAACCTGGGTGCTCAAGTTTCTCACGACTGATTGAATACTTAGAAACTTTTTATTAATGGGATAATTTGTGGGGACGTCACTGTCCCCAAAGGGGATGATGATACATTTTTTGGCATTCAGTTTGAGACTATGTTTCTGTCACCAGTCATTTGTTTGGTTGAGCCACTCTTGGAGGATGTCCACATCACTAGGGGAATTGATAACAGCGCCCAGCTTGCAGTCATCTGAAAATTTGATCAGCCATAGTCCAGTGGTTTTGGGCTGCACCTCAGAAAAGTATATCCCAAACAACAGAGGTCCCAAGATCGATCCTTGGGGTACACCACTCATTACGAGTCTATTGCTTGAGGCGGCTTCCCCTATTTTGACTAGGTGGGTTCTGTCAGTGAGCCAGTTTGCTACTCTTCTGTTAACATACGGATTGATGCCTAGTTGAGAGAGTTATCTTTTATACCCAAGTGGGGAATAGTATTGAAGGCTTTGGCCAGGTCAAGGTATGCGGTGTGCACCGTCTTCCCCTCGTCCATGGCTTTGGTGTCTGTCTCAAAGAAGTCATCCAGATTTAACAGGCGTGACCTCCCCTTGACGAAACAAAATTGTGTGGGATCAAGTGTTTGGAGGTTGCCAATGTCCTTTTTAATGAGTCCATGATAATCCATTCCAAAGCCTTACAGATCAGGCTAGTTAGGCGGATGGTAGATGCTCCACCTTTGTGTAAAAGGATGACAGTGGCTGTCCTCCACTTCGCTGGGATGAAGCCAGTACTTCGACTTTAGTTGAATAGGGTGCCTAACGGTGCTGCAAGCTCCTGCCTGAATTCATGTAGGATGCAGAGTGGGATATTATCGGCTCCCATGGAGGCTGTATTTTTTGCCTTTGAGAGGGCAGTGATTACTTGCTTCCTAGAGATAAGGGCAGGGGGGCAGGTGCTGGGGATGTCTGATTTACTGATGGGGATAGAGGGTTATCCAATGGGGGACAAAGAGGTGAAGTTTTCACTGAACCTGACATATGTGAAGAAGGCCTTGTGATTGTCTATAGTAGATGTGGCCAGTTTGGCCACTGTTTGCTTTGGAGGATTTCACTAGTGCTCTTATTTGCTTGTTCAGGCTAAGGAGACACTGCTTCCAATTAGCACCTGCTCCTGTTTGGTCCTGGGCAGCATTTTTTTCCTTTTATTGTAGAGTTTATTTATTGCAGATGTCCCCTAGACAGGTTTACTCTTCCTTGAGGAATAGGATTTTGCCCTGTTGGGTATTCCTGATTCCATGCAGTTGTATAAATGCACATATAGTACTTTGGTGTAGGTTTAGACATATGTGAAGGTTCCTATGGAGGGGAGGGAGCTGTGAAACTGTTTATACCTTTTCTCAGGAGGTTGTAATCAGCTTTGGAGAAGTTTTTTTTTTACCCTAGCTGGGGGGGAGGGGATCAGGGGAGATGGTGACTTTGAAAGTGACTGCCTTGTGGTCAGATCTTACCAGGAGGATGACACTGTGGGGGATGCTGCAGTGGTAAATTAAGTTGGTTAATACCAAGTCCAAGATGATGTCACCTCTTGGGGGGGGGGGTATCGACCATCTTGTCCAAGGCATTTGCATTGAGGAAATCAAGGAGTATCTGAATATTTGTGTTTTGGCATGAGTAGTTCTTCCAATCTATGGTTGGATAGTTGTTCGCTCAGGATCAGGGTAAAGGGTTGAATCTTGATAGTTCTGAAGAGGACCAGGTAGATGGAGTGGGCATCTCGAGTCAGAGTTGGGGGCCTGTAGCTAGCTATGATTTGAATAGGGGTCTTGTCAGTGGTTAACTGCCCCTGGAGTGTCTCCTGTGTGTCATGCTGTTTGTCCAGCTTGGAGGTGTGTATGTCTTTAATATGTAAGCAATATTTAATATATAAGCAAAAGATGCTCCTCAGAAATAAAATCTGGGCTAAATGGAGAGCTACCAAATGTCCATCTGATCACCTCCTCTTTAAACAGTTAAGAAATGCCACCAAGAAGGATACTCTTAGAGACAAAAAAGACTTCTACCTTCACCTCCAACAAACCAGTCAACAAACTCCACAAAAATTTTGGTCAGTGATAAACAAACTTCTTCAGCCAGGACACTCTACTACTCCTGCCCCATCAGGTTTCAACCATAATAATTCCAACCAGATCCCTGATACCTTTAATAACTACTTTACAGAAGCCATTCAAACCCTAGCCAATTCTTTACCCCCTTCTACTGCTTCCCCACCAAATACCTTCAAGACCTCATCTGTTATCTAGAAGCTGCTTAAAAAACTGAAACCTTGCACCCCGTCTGCTGACCGTCTCCCATCTGAATACCTACAAATCGCCACAAAAGCTATAGACTACCCCATATCTATCCTTATTAACATAACTATTTCTGAAGGCAAAATTCCTACCATATGGAAAGTATCCCACATCATCCCTCTACATAAAAGTGGATCTTCTCTTGAGCTTTCTAACTTTCGACCTATTGCCTTACTCTCCCCATTAGCTAAGATAATGGAAAAATGTATTCACAAACAACTACTTAACCACCTACTACAAAATAACCTACTAGCCAACTGCCAACATGGCTTCAGACCATTCCACAGCACAACAACTGCCCTTCTATCCTTCACTGACTCTATAAATAAAAAATCATAACAATAACTCCTTTTCCACTGCACTATTTATTGACCTGTCAAAAGCCTTTGATATGGTTAACCATAACTTACTTCTAGACAAACTAAAATCCCATTCTCTTGATCCACAAGCATTACAATGGTTTAGGTGTTATCTTAAAAACAGACAGCAAGCAGTACTTTGGGATAACAATCTGTCTTCATTACTTCCAGTAAATATTGGAGTCCCACAAGGCTCTATCTTAGGTCCCCTTCTTTTTTCCTTATTTATTAACGACCTACACATGAACATACCTCAAGCTACCTGCATTCATTATGCAGATGACTCAACCTTAATCTGTACTGCTAAGAATATAGCCTCCCTACAGTCCCTCACCCAAACTGTTTTCCAAAATGTTGAAAACTGTGTTATATTGAGTTCATATGTATGACACATGTACAAAGCATTTTCAGGGGTTAATGAAGCTGTCGTACCATACCAGGAGGCAGTCCCTTTCAGTTGTCTGCTATCATGGCAGCATTCAGCATGGATACTCTGCCCTGCTCATAAAGTTCAGGGTGTCTGTAAGTCTTCCAGAACCACATGAGAAAGTCCTTTTAACCCTCCTAGCCTCTCGAGATGCTTCTCACAGGGGAATGATTGACATCCTCTATAGTAACACGAGTGTGGTTTTGATACATCAGCATACAAGGTTGTCATGGCCGGTTTACGTGTGTTAGGTAATCGTGAGGGTGTGAAAATTGATTGTGTCCATTTTCATGCTCCACTGGTGAAGCATATTCCAAGGCATGCCAGTTTTCTTGCAGGTAGGCTTAGGTATTGTCTGCTGATGTCTCACAGATGATCTGTCAGTCTCATGTTGGCTCAGAGTAGCAGTAAATGTAGGGCAATGCTTACTCTGACCTCTTTGCTTCCTTGACTAACATCAAGTGCAACAGCTGCTACTTCATCATCCCTTCTCAGAGGGGACATTATTGGGATATTTTGATACAGAAGTGGGCCGCTGAACTAACTTAAACTTTTCTCCTGTTTCCATTGATAATAAGTGCCATAAAACCATACTACTCGAGAACAAATTCATTTTTATAGCTCTTTATTGGCCTTAACAGATTTGTTTGCCACTGCTTTTGTCTCATGCAGTAGAAAAGTCCTTGAAGTTTTTACTGTGTAAAATGCTGCTCACTCATCCACCAGGCAAGTATTCTCTCCTTCGTGAAAATCACATGACTTCTCAAGTTTTAGTGTTTGGCAGTAATCTATCTTCCTTTTTTTCAGTGGTTCATATTATGTTTTCCTCTCAGAAAACTGAATGCTCATAACATGCCTAGAGATGAGTGAACCTGTTCCATTTTTGGGCAAATATCTGACCCCTTCTTAGCCCGTCTGTCTTGGATTGTCTTTCTCACATTTTTGATTCTGGGCTTAGTCATCAAGTGCTTCTAGCAGCCATTTTCATGTTTTATGTGGACCTCTTCTCTGGCACATTCTTAGGCAGATAACTTCCCTTATGGGATTCTGTGCCGCTGTGAGACTTGATTGTTAACCAGGCCCTTTTCAGGGTTGTTCTGGGAGCAAGTAATTGGCACAACATATAGCACACTCGCCTTTGCAGAAGGCTGTCGGTTCTGTTCCCACACCAGGTAGATGGATTGCTGACACTCCAGTGCAGCATTGGGGGAGATGCCTGCTGCACTCTTGTATGTGTTGTCCTTCGTATGAGACGTTAAATGGATGTCCCATTTGCTTGAGTTGGTGGTAGCTCAGGTGAATGTAAAAGATTCCACGGCACCTATCAAAAAGAATAGGCGGATGTTTCCCCTTGTAGTATAAATACTGCCTTGGGTCTTCACTGAAAAGAGGCCAGTAGCCTAGTGGGACTAACCTAGTCATAAAAGAATAAATAAAAATAAAATAAAATGTTTTGCTCACAGTTGATAAGTAGGCAAACGGAGGCTGAGGGAATCCAACCCTGGAGTACAGGAAGTGTTTCTTTTAACAGCTTATCCTCTGAGCAAACTACCAGTCTGCTTATATTTGAGAAATTCCCTTGACTTCCTATGAACCTGCACCCTCTGCTGATCTGAAATACCTTTTATGAAAGCAAACACTGGTCTTACCCAAGTCCTTTTTTGAGTATCTGCAGGCCCAAGGTAGATTTGACAGTTGCTGCTGTTCAGTAGTCATCCACAAACTTATTTAGCCACATTCCCTTGACGTCTGTTTTAACTTCAGAGAAGCTGATGTCAAATAGCGAGGAACCAAAGATAGATCCCTGTCAAACCCCACTGGTGACACCCCTCTGGCTGCAGGCTGTACTCCTTTCCTTAATGATGTGGGTTCTGTCAAAGAGACAGTTAGCTGTCCAGCAGACTACATAGGTTCTAAAGTAATTACTTAATTAATTAATTACTAGCTGCCTCTGTGGCCATTTCTTTAAACCTAGCGAATTTCCTTTCCAAAGATAATAATCAAACTGTGCACCTTCCATTTATGAGGTAAACACCTTAACAATTGTACCAAACCCAACCCCTATGAGTTTGGCATTATAAGTTATAAGAATTTAGCAGTCAAGGTAAGCAGTATGAACTGTCAGGCCCTCATCATGGTCTTCAGTGGCTCTTTTGTAGAATTCAGTTAGGTTTACAAGTCACATCCTACCTTTAACAAATCCAGATTTGTTTGGGTCCAGGATTTGTAAGCAGACTGTGTCATTGTTGATCAGCTTAGCAATTTTTTCCTCCATAAAATTACAGTCAGTACTTGAGACTAAATAGATTTTCAGGAAAATAACCCATGGAGAGACGTGGGTTTAATAAAGGCTTGTCTGATTGCTACATGATGCTTATTAACAGACAGCTGAGGAGTATTATTAGATCCCATAAAGCTAGTATAATTGGTTTTGGATAGTTTGTATATAACCTCTTCTAAGAAAATTTTGTGATGGATAGGATGGTTGGTAGTTGAGGGGAGAATCTCACTGGGTTGGTAGCATTGATTTATCTGTTAAGATATTAGCAGTAACTTTAGGGGAGACTCAATTGAAAATAAGTTTGGTATTGCAGAGCCTCGCCCTCTGACTAAGAATGCCTAATACTGAGGGCTGGTAGTGGTTCCCAAGTACATTTATGTTTTTAAAGTAGTGTAAGGTCTGAAGCTCACGCCCTTTGATGTTCATCCTTCCAGCACTGAGCAGTACTGTCTTGATATTGTTCATAGGTCGGTACTAGGCTATCGGCCCTAGGGCCTATACAAGTCTAGCCATAACAATTCCCTGGCTATTTCTTCCCACGCTGTTTACTTCCCTGGACCCCTGTCTAGCAGGGTGACTGACATGATCCCCGAGATGAATTTCTTTTCTCCCATCCAATCATCAAGGTTCCTTTTGAAGAGGGCCAAAGAGGCGCTCTGCTTGACATGTATGGGCAGTCTATTTCACAGTCTGGGGAGTCTCTGGGTCAGGAACCTATCCCTCCAGCATGTTTTGTTTATTGTGATGACAAGGTTTAGATCCCTGGAGCGTGTGGCTCTGAGTGATTGGGATTTCTTTAAGTGTAGCATGTCCAACAGCTCTGGGTTTGACATGGCCTTGTATGTTAAGCAGAGATTGCCTCAGAGTAGACTATATGCAACAGAGTATAGCTGGAGTTTTTTAAGGCGGTCAGCATAGGGCATCTGCTTTAGGCCTGTGGTTCTTTTAGTGAGGTATTTCTGCGGCCTTTCCAGTTGTAGATGTCTTGAGAGGTACATACCAAATGGGGCGTTGTATTCTATAATGGGTCTAATGAGGGATGAGTACAGTGGGACAATGACCTCCTTTTTTTCTGGATGAAAAGCCCTTAGTGATGAGGTGTGCCTCATAGAAGGATTTCCTGACTGTCCAAATTAGAATTGCTTAGTGGTTGTATCCTTGAACTGAACTGTGCCAAAAAAGGCACTGGGGGCAGCAGATGCTTTTATTCATTTTATTGTCAGGCTCCTTACCTGTGGAACTACCTACCTTGGTGGATTTAAGAGTGCCCCTATTTTGCTGCTTTCAGGCAGGCTTCAAAAAACTATCTGATTTGCCGTAACATAATTAGAATTGACCACATGATATTGTATTGTGATTTTTGTTTGTTTTATTCTTTCTATTTTATTGTAATGGTGTTTTTGTAAAAAATAAATAAATAATTAAAACTCCTAAATAAATGTGACCTTAGTAGAAAAAATTTACTTTTTTAATGTAATTGAAAAAAGCCTTACGGTTATCTATACACGATGTGCTTGAAGATTCTACATATTGGGGAGTGGGGATCTGTTACATATAGCTTGGAGATTCATCTTTTGTTCTTAAGCTTTTTTTATGTAGGAATTCCACCATATTAGTTTATTTCTGAATTTACCACTAATCTTAAGTTAGTTACGAAAACTCCTTGATACATCTGTCCATAAGGGGGTGGTTTTCAGAGAAGTGTGTAACAGCATCAAATACTACTGGGTTATTTGAAGAAGTGCACCATTTCTATTTCTCTAGACAAGATGTAAATATGATGAGGTTTTTAGTAATCACAAAATACTGTGTGTTTCTTGAGGGTTTCAGAGTGCATTTTAAAGGAAATGGTTGTAGCTACTGGGTCAAGATTTACTAAGGAGATATTGATGTTAGGAGTAGTAGAGAAAAGGTATTGTAAGGGTAAGGGCAAAACAGTTATTATCCGTGGTGGAGAGGGAAGGAGTTTGACTAAAGGAATTAACATTAATAAAACTGAGGAATCTGAGTGTATTCGCTGCTAGTTGCATAGGTATGCCAGTTTATACTAGTGTGATTAAAGTCACCCTTTATAAGGCTGTTTCATTTGATGGAGAGCTTTGAGTTTTTTTTTTTTAAACCAACTCAACATATGTTGGTAGAGTGTTAGGCTGCTATTTTCTGATTTTGGATATTGTCAAGAGACAAGCTTCAAACAAAGTATTTGCATTTGTTGCGTATGGAATCTGATTTGTCAGTAAAGCATGAGTCATTTGCTACCCTTTACAGAAAAATAGGTTTATCCCAGCCATTTTTTATTGGAGGAGTTGTAGCAAGGGTTGCTAAGAATGAGAAAACGTGGTGATGCGCCTGTTGGCTGTTACCTGGCTACTGTAGGTCTCACTGCGCTGCATGTGTCGAGGAATTAGTGTCCCCGTGTTGCTTCTATCACCATATGCAAAAAAGGTGCACCAATTCCAAGCTGGTTCCTGAGAAGTTGCCTGCAGGCTTCCCATAGAACAGTAGTTTTGTCAGAGATGTTGCAGTGCTCTACAGGCTTATTGTACTGTCTTTCAGTAGCTCAGCACAGAAGAATAACATTAAGCTATTCAGTGAATGAAATTTTAACTGAAGAACTTCCTGCCAAAACAGTAACCAGACCATTTGGGGAATTCTCAGTCACTGCCTATTCAGAGATGACTAGGAATCCATGAGCCTCAGTTCCTAGTCTCTCCAGGAGCAAAATAGTAACACTAATCCCAAGATGGTTTTTGAGAAGCAGTTCACAGGCTCTCCTGGGATCAATCATTTCTAGGACGTCTAGGTATCAGTCTCTCTTCTCCTTCTCTGATTGGAGTAAAACTGTAACACTAACCCCATGTGTCTTACTGAGAAGTGCTATGCTGGCTGTGAAGGCTGCCAGCCCAGCTAGCTAGAATTTTCTAAATAATTTGTGAATATTAATATGATCCATAGGCTTGTCTTACAAATGTAAAAGGACTATATGTTATGAGTGTATTAAACTGCTGGTGCAGAAGTTGTGTGTTAAACTGTATGTTATGTGTTGAGCTTCAAGAATGTAACCACAAAAATGCAACTAGCCAACTGAAAGTGAACTAATAGTCTGCCTACAGCCACTGCTATATCTTTACAATGTACAGAATCACTGTGAATATCCAAATACACCAACTATTATTTAATTAATCCAAGCACCAAATCTATACAAACTACAAACACCATATACCAGTGTAATATGATTCATACACTTCACCTGTATAAACATGCTGATAGATTGTTGTTAATTTTAAATATTAAACAGTCAGGGTGAGAAACAAGAACAAAATGTTTGGTATGAATGTATTTATTACAGTGATACAGTGAATATCCTATAATGACAAGCTTTACTTAAAACATATGTCCTTAATTATTACTATTGGCAGAGAAACCCTAGTTTGTTTACTTTTCTTACAGTCGTGTTAGAAGTACTTATACTGTGCTGTATCTTATTAAGATATATTCACTTAACTGGCAAGGGAAAAAAATGTGTTTGCCTTTGCAATTGTGCACTTAGTGCTTGAAGGAATTGTAGTGGTGGTATGTATCTGACTGCGTGTTTTATGCGCATATGAAAGGTATTGAAAATGGAGGATAAGGCAAAATCTATGCAAACGGTGAAGGATTTCTTACAGGTTCAGCCTCCTAGATTTAACAGAAACTGGCCAACTAAGAATTGGTCCTTTCCAATTACAGATAGACCTCAAAGGGGAAGATACAGACGTCCAAGAGGTAGAGGTTAAACATAAGGTACTTACAGGCCTCGACGATGGGGTGCACCAGGCCAGAAGGAAGGGAAAGACAGGCCCCAACCATATAAAAAAACAGCCTTAATTCCCTTGGGACCCTGTGAAATTGTTTCTGGGTCAGCAGTATGGCTTTTATATAGGAACTGGTGAGAATCAGGGACCCGGTAATACCTGTCTGGTTTAACAGGAGCTGGAGACAAAGAATCTGGGTTAAGGCTGGTCTGTGTACACATCATCCAATATATCTAAAACAGGAGGGATAGCCAGGGGCCTATGCTGGGGGAGCAGAAGAAATTCCCTGAGCCTTTTCTTGGAATCTGAGTAATCTTGGCCTTCCCAGTGAAAGTGTTCCCTCAATGTATGCAGGGTTTCCCCAAAAGAGAAGTCCTCAGGGGGGGAGACCGATGGGAATAGACTCCTCTGCATCAGAGTCTTCGAATGGAGAATAGGCATAATCCTGGTCCTCAGATAGTTCTGAGGTAATAGAAGCTTGATCTGAGGAAGGGTATTCTTCCTCTAATCTGGGCCTTTTGTCAGAGGCGGGGTTGAGAACCCCTGATAAGAGTAATCAAATCCTCAGTCATTTTAAGCAGAGGGGGTCTGAGGAACCTGTTTTTTGGTTTTCATGGCTGCTTTAGATTTAGTGAAGGCTTTAATAGAGAAGGAGGAAGGCCTGAAGACCCCTTGAGAAATGGCAGGCCTGTCTAAATTTTGAGTTTCCCCGCCAGGAGTGGCGTCGGTATCTGTAGTAGGAATGGGGGCCAAGGAGCCTGCGACTCGAGTACTGAAGACACCGGTAATGTAGTGTCATCGGTACTCAGGGGCTGCATAGGCTCCTCGCTGAGTACCGGAGAACCAGTAGTCGGCCTTAGCGTGGTTTCAGTAGATGGTGCGGACCTCGTATGTCGGTCCTTATCCTTGCATTTTTTGCTCAAAACTGGAGTCTGAGTATCCGACGACATAATATAATTACATTTTTTGCCAAAAAAGTGCGAACTCCACCCGACGCTTAATAGTGCGCTTGTTGAATCTAGCACAAAAACAGCAGGCTGAGACGTCGTGGTCTGGGCCTAAGCAAGGTATACAGAAAGAGTGGAAATCCTTATGCGGTATTTGCTTCCCACATGAAATGCAATTATTAACTTTGTCTGACATCGGTCTGAGGCAAGAAAAGTTTCAACGGGTACTTAGCTTTCAAGAAGACTTCGGCTGAAATACTTTCGTAAATCTCAGGAGCTGGCCGACCGGCACTTGCGAACTGCTTCTGCTTTGGGCACCGCACGGCAAGAAAAACTGAAGAAAATGGCGTCGGCTGCCTCTTTTATACCCCTGCCGCACTGACGTCAGGGAAGAAGTGACGACAACCGACGCCGGACCTAGACTTTGGAATTCGGCCGACCGAGGACCCGCCTGACGGCAGGATAACCCCATCTGTAATGACTGCAGCTGTATGAGCACTCGAACATCTACATTTATGGTAGGTACAAAACTGTACTTTCTCAGCATTGTATTTCAAGGTTAGAGGTTCCACTTTCACACTCTGCCAAGGTTAAAAGGAATGCCAAACCTGCCACCAAATCAATGGGCAGAGGCTCAAAAACAAATTACAGCACTCATGGATATGAGAGCTATTCAAAAGGTACCATCACAGGAGCAAGGACAAGGATTTTACTCAAGACTCTTTCTGGTACCCAGAAAGGACAAACCCTGGAGGCCCATTCTGGATCTTTTATCTCTAAACACTTACCTGTGTCTTACGGCTTTTCATGGTTAGGGGTCGCCGCAGCGGAACTCCGGTCCGCTAATGATTGGCAGTAGAGTTTTACGTGCTGGCTTGCCGGGCCTAACGCACAACCTTCAACGAAGGAACGCCCGTTCACGCATGTCGCCACACAGAAGACGCTCTAACTAAGAATCGAACGGGCAACGTCTAACTGTGCGACAATGCTACCGCAGCACCACCACCGCATTTACCTGAATGTTCCAAAATTCAAAATGTTGACATTACAGCAGCTTCTTCCCATGCTGGGCAAGAAAGTTTGGCTCGTGACTTTGGACCTCAAAGAGGCATACCTGCATGTCCCTATCAGACAAAACTGCAGAAGATACCTCAGATTCATAGCAGGCTCAATGCGCTACCAATTCTCTGCACTGCCCTTTGGCTTATCTACTGTGCCCAGGTTCTTCACAAAGTGCCTGGCACCAGTAATTGCATTTTGCAGACAGAAAGGAATTCAAATTTATCCGTACCTGGACAACTTCCTATTTCAAGCAGAGAGCAAGGACAAGCATCTGTCGTTTGTAAAAAAGTTAAGTTGCCTGGGGTACACAGTAAACGAAAATAAATCCAAACTAGTGCCCTCACAAGAGATTGTATTCCTGGATGCCAGCTTGAACACAATGGCCCAGATGGCTTATCTCACGCCAGACAAACAAGGACAACTGACTCAATGCTTTCAATTGATGGCAACAAAGACCCAACTCCCTGCAAGAAGAATTTTGCAGGCCTTGGGTTACATGGCATCTTGCATACTACTAATTCCATATGCCAGACTGCATATGAGGAAACTACAATGGTACCTAAAGAATGTATGGTCTCAACACCGTCAAAGTTTGGAAACAGTAATGCCACTAATCCCTTGCCTTCAACAGGAGTTTCAATGGTGGACTCAAGCTTGTCACCTCAACAAGGGACAGCCTTTTACACAACCCACAGCCAGGCAAACACTGACAACAGATGCATCGGATTACGCCTGGGGAGCACACATGGCAGGAAAAAGTATTCAGGGCACATGGCCTGCAGAACAAAGGCATCTTCACATCAATCAAAAAGAGATGCTAGCTGTACACAATGCACTTATAGCTTTTAAGGACCTGCTGCATCCAGGACAACTACTACTGAAGACAGACAACACCACAGTTATGTGGTACATAAACAAGCAAGGGGGCATTCACTCCTACCCCCTATGCAGACAAGCTATGACCTTGTGGAACACAGCTATAAACCTTCAAGTTCATCTGCAAGCAAAATTCCTGCCAGGAGACAAAAACACACTGGCAGACAACTTAAGCAGAAACATCTTGGATCCCCACGAATGGGAGTTGGATCCACAAATATTCAGAATGCTAACACAGAAATGGTGGAGTCCGGACATAGATCTGTTTGCATCCCCAATAAACTGCTAGCTACAAAAATTCTGCACAATGAGTTACCATCCACAAGCATAGGAAGTGGATGCCCTCTCTTTCAGCTGGGAGAACCTACAAGTATAAGCTTTCCCACCACTACCTCTCCTGCCAAAGGTACTCATAAAAGCCAGGCAGGAAAAGACAAAGATGATCCTGATTGCACCAGACTGGCCATGCCAGCACTGGTACCCAATCTTAAGGAACTTAGCACAGGAACCACCCTGGATTTTGCCTCAAATCCCACATCTGCTGACTCAGCACAACAAACAAATACTACACAGCCAGCCAATGACCTTAAACCTAGCTGCATGGAAGATTCCTTAGTCAAGCAAGCAATGCCTCTCTCCAAAGCTGTTATGGAGGTCATTTTGGAGGCCAGAAGGCCTAGTACCAGGAAAGCTTATTCGGATAAATGGAAGAGATTCTGTGCCTGGAACCAAGCTCACAGCCTTGACCCTCTTGTCCCAAACATTCCTCAGATACTACAATACTTAACTGAAATGCTGGACAAAGGACTCTCCTTCTCATCCATCAAGATCCACGCCTATGCTATCTCTGCTCATTACAACACAGACCCACCAATTTTCTCTAATCCTCTGCTAAAACAGTACCTCAGAGGGGCTAAAAACATAAGACCGCCCCGTAGAGCACCTACTCCAACTTGGAACCTCAACTTTGTTTTGGAGAAGCTAACTTTACCTCCATTTGAGCCAGCCAACACAGCAGAATTAAAATATAGCTCTTGGAAAACTGCTCTGCTCCTGGCAATAACATTAGCACTGAGAGTTTCAGAATTACAGGCACTAATGGCAGTGGAACCTTTCCTCATTTTCCACCAGGACAGGGTGTCTTTAAGAACTAACCCTACTTTTATGCCAAAGGTGGTATCCAGTGTGGCTCTAAACCAAACTATTCACCTGCCAACTTTTTATCCTAAACCACAGAATAAAGGGGAGAGACTACTGCACTCTTTGGACATTCACAGGCAATTACACTTCTACTTGGACAAAACCAAAGCTTTCAGAAAATCTGATCAATTATTGGTAGCATATGCTGCAGGAGCACAGGGAAAAGCCATTTCAAAACAGACTATTTCAAAATGGATAGGACATTGCATATGTTTCTGCTACACATACCATGGAAATCCTGTTCCTAGCAGCATTAGATCTCACTCCACCAGGGCAACAGCCACTTCAACTGCCTACCTCAGGGGAGTACCTACCAAGGATATTTTGGAAGCAGCAACTTGGAGTTCTGTACATACCTTCACCAAGCATTACCATCTGCCTCTATACTCTAAATCCAGAGCTGGCTTCGCCACTGCAGTGCTGCAGGGCCTTATAGCCACCCCTCCTCAGCTTTGGGATTCTACCCAAGTGTAGTGACTGTACCATAAATGTAGATGTTCGAGTGTATACACTGCTGCAGTCCAGGTTACCCTCCCTCCTTCCCCTCTTACTGACTGGTACGTACCAATGTCTTCTACCCTTACTACCTATGGGGAGTATTTTCTGGTAGCTGTAAGTTATTTATTGCTTTTTTTATGTATGTTTTATTAGCAATTGGAATTGCCTACCTATTTAGGGGCACCTGACATCTGGGGCAAGAAAAACTGAAGAAAATGGCGTCGGCTGCATCTTATATACCCATGTCGCACTGACGTCAGGGAGGAGGCGACAGCAACCGACGCCGGACCAAGACTTTCGAACTCAGGCCGACTGGGGAACTGCCTGACGGCAGGATAACCCAAGTATAATGACTGCAGCAGTGTATACACTCAAACATCTACATTTATGGTAGGTACAAAACTGTACTTTTATTTACTTACTGAATGCCCATTTATTGCTTTTGAGCAGAAATACACCAGGGGAAGGAGGAGACAGAAAAAAGAAAATCATCTTCACTGATTCATCAGAAGCAGGTCTATATTACGTTCTCGAAAGCCGACAATGTTGAATCTAACATTGTCGACACGAGAATAGCGAAACTGCTGAACATTGAATAAGTAAACGGAGATCTCCGTAAGGGGAGATTTCCATTTACTTCAATGTAGTGCGGTCTCGGAGTTGGTATATTTAAGTAGCGGGGGGTGTGGGGGTGCAGGGGGGGCTTGCCCCTCCCCCTGCCTACACCGTTTAGTTTTTTTTTTGTTTTTTTTTTCTGAACATTCGATGATGTTCATCGTGCATACAGCTGCCGTCATAACAGATGGGTTCTCCTGCCGTCAGGCGGGTCCTCGGTCAGCCGAATTCCAAAGTCTAGGTCTGGCGTCAGTTGTCGTCACTTCTTCCCTGACGTCAGTGCGACAGGCGTATAAAAGAACCAGCCAACGCCATTTTCTTCAGTCTTTCTTGCCGCGCGGTGCCCGAAGCAGAAGCAGTTCGCAAGTGCCGGTCGGCCAGCTCCTGAAATTACGAAAATTTTGCAACCGAAGTCTTCTTGAAAGCTAAGTACCCGTTAGAAATTTTTCTTGCCTCAGACCGATGTCAGACAAAGTTAATAATTGTATTTCATGTGGGAAGCAAATACCGCATAAGGATTTTCATTCCCTCTGCATTCCTTGCTTAGGCCCAGACCACGACGTCTCGGTCTGTCGTTTTTGTGCTACTTTCAACAAACGCACCATTAAGCATCGGGCGGAGTTCGCCCAGCACTATTTTGGCAAAAAATGTAACTACATTATGTCGTCGGATACTCCGACTCCAGTTTTGTCTAAAAATCGCAAAGATAAGGACCGACACATGAGGTCCGCGGCCTCTACCGACACCACGCTTGGTGGTGAAACTCAAAATGTAGACAGGTCTGCCTCCTCTCAAGGTGTCTTCAGACCTTCCTCTTCTTTTTTCCATCAAGGCTTTCACTAAGTCTAAAGCAGCCATGCATTCTAAGAGACCAGCTACACAGGGCCCTTCTCCAGGCCCCATGCCTAAAAAACAGATTCTTAAAATGGCTGAGGATTTAGTTACTCTTATCAGGGGTTCTCAACCCCCCCCCCCCCGGACAAAAGGCCCAGAGTGGAGGAAGAATCCCCCTCCTCTGACCAGGCCTCCATTATTTCAGAGCACTCTGATGAACAGGAACATTCTTACTCCCCTTTTCATAGGTTCATAGGTTCATACTAGGCTATCTGCCCGAGGGCATTTACAAGCCTAGCCCATCGTTTTGTGACTTACGCCACCCCTTTAGTATGGGGAACTATACCCATTATTTTGCTGTGCCTCTGTCGAGCAGTGACACTGAGGTAATCCCTGGGGTATATCTGTGATCTCCCATCCATTGGTCAAGATTTCTCTTGAACAAGGCCAGCGAGGTGCTCTGCCTCACATGTACCGGGATTCTGTTCCACAGCATAGGGAGTCTTTGGGTGATGAATCTATCCCTCCAGCACGTCCTATTAATAGCCGTGTCGAGGTTTAAGTCTCCCGCCTTGTGGCTCTGATGGATCTAGATTTTTGAGGTGAAGCATATTCATCAAATCTGGGTTTGACATGGCCTTGTATGTTAGGCAAAGGTCACCTCTGAGCAAGCGGTGGCGACTGAATAGAGCTGGAGTTCTTTCAGTCGGGCAGCATAGGATAGATTTTGAGACCCTTTATCCTTTTGGTGAGGAACTTTTGTGGCCTCTCCAGCTGCTGCAAGTGTCGGGACAGATACATTCGAATGGGGCATTGTACTCAATCATTGGTCTGATGAGTGATAAGTAAAGGAGACTATAACCTCCCTTGATCTAGATGAGAATCCCTTCATGATAAGGTGGGCAATGTAGAAGGTCTTCCTAACTACTTTAGCTACATGGGTGTCGAATGACAGACTACTATCAACCTGGGTCCCCAGGTCCCTGATAACTTCTTCTGTGCTCAGTGGATTGCCTCCTATTTGGTAGCTAGGGGTAACCTTGTTTTTCCCGAAGGGTATGACTATGCATTTTTGGCATTTAACTTTAGGCCGTGGCTCTGGCACCAGTTATCCGCTTCTGTGAGACCCTTCTGAAGGATATCTGTGTCAGATGTGTTTTCTACTATGGCCCAGTTTGCAGTCATCTGCAAACTTTGTCAGCCATAAACCTCCTGTGTTTGCTTGTACTTGAAAAGTAGATGCCAAACAAGAGTGGGCCCAGGACTGAGCCCTGTGGGACACCACTTGTGACAGGCTTTGAGTCTGACATGGCGCCAGCAACTCTGACCCTGTGGGTTCTGTCACTCAGCCAGTTTGCAACCCATCTTGTGATGTATGGGTTAACATTTAAGCTGATGAGTTTTTCAATGATACCCGAGGGGTATTGTATCAAGGCCTTAGCCAGATCGAGGTAGGCTGTATGGACTGCCTTTCCTCATCAATGGCTTTGGTGACTGTTTCAAAAAGTCAACCAAGTTTAAAAGGCATGATCTGCCTTTGACAAAGCCAAACTGGGTTGGATCCAAAGTCTGCAAATTACCTATGTCTTTATTTATGAGGTCCATTATGATCCTCTCCATGGCTTTGCAGATAAGGCTTGTCAAGCTAATGGGCGGTAATTTCCAGGGTCGGTGGAGGCACCGCCTTTGTGAAGTGGGACCACAGTTGCAGTGCGCCACTCCTGGGTAATGATCCAGAGGTAAGACTTTGATTAAACAGCTGTCCTAGCTGTGGGTTTAATTCCTCATTGAGTTCGTGGAGCACACAGCCGGGGACACCATCAGGTCCCATGGATGCTGTGTTTTTGCTTTGGAGAGCAGTTCTCACTTGGGCTGGAGATGTTTGGGGGGCTGCAATCGTTTGGTATAGATATCTCTCCTTTTGGGGGGGAGAAGTTTGCACTGAACCCGTCAGCCAGTATGTTGGCAATGTCTGTAGGATCAGTAATCTTCACATCATTTTGAACTAGTTCTGAGCATATCTGGGAGTTTCCTCCTAGGTTTCTAACATAGCTAAAGAAGGCCTTATGATTGTCTTTTGAGTCTTTAGCTATTTTTCTCTCGAAATTTGCTTTGGATGATTTTATGAGAGCTCTTAGTTTTTTACTTATAGTGATCAAGGGTGTCTTACCTTTTAAGGATTTTGCTCTATCTTGTAGTAGCTTCCTCCTTTTGTTGATGAAAAATAGAAAGATACCCTTCTTCAGACAATCAAAGCTTCTTAATAATCAAGTTTAAATACATAACAGATAGTAACATAAAATTCAAAAGAACCAATCAAACGTTAAAACAGTAATAAAAACCTTAGTAAAAAACACGCCTTCTTTGTAGCTATAGCTCTAAACGTGAAGGTATGCGTGGGATAGTAATATCACCATTCCTTATGGACCAAAGATGTTGTAATATCCTAACCTTAAACATCCCATTAGTCATGCCCACATAAAATGAGGTACATGTTGAGCATTCAGCTAAATATACAATGTTAGGTGTTCTACAATTGGCATGTCCCTATATTAATAGGAATAACAACATTTTTTTGCATCCCAATAGTGGTAGGTCCTTTGAGTTTAAAGGTAGGGCCAATTGTAGACACTAAACATTGCATACTTCAAATGCTTTAGAGCTATAAGCGATGTTGCAGGGCACGAGAGGGGATATAAAAGCAATCACTGAGTCTATTGAATCACGCTGGATTATAGAATTACAGGCACACAGGGAACCTGGTTTAAATGACCAGGTCCCTTTAAAACCAGCATTACAAAGAAGGCGTGTTTTTTACTAAGGTTTTTATTACTGTTTTAACGTTTGATTGGTTCTTTTGAATTTTATGTTACTATCTGTTATGTATTTAAACTTGATTATTAAGAAGCTTTGATTGTCTGAAGAAGGGTATTCTAAAGCGAAGCACTTGTGGATTTATTTTTATTATATATTAAACGGAGTTTAACAGCAGTGTCCTGCCTTTTTTTTTTTTTTTTTGTTTGCCTTTTGTCTGGAGGACTTTGGCACTGGTACGGTATTTTGCATCATTTGACTTCCTCCTTTTGTTGTAGAGTTTGTTTATGGCTGGGGTCCACCAGACTGGACGCTTGCCTTTGGTACAAAGAGTCTTTGTTTTTTTCCCCTGTGCATGCCAAGCAAGGCTCAAATGGCAGCACTCTTAGGCGGAAAACTGGCATTATTTTTGAAAAATTGGCATATTGTCACAAAAGACAAATGGATCCTGGACATTATAAACAGAGGCTACAGATTCCATTTTCACACCCTTCCAAAAATGAGAGGCATGCCAAACCTGCCACACAATCAAAGGGCAGAGGCACAAAGACAAATTTCAGATCTCATGGACATGAAAGCTATTCAAGAGGTACCTACTCAAGAACAAGGTCAAGGTTTTTATTCCAGACTATTCCTGGTACCAAGGAAGGGAAAAGATTGGAGACCTATTTTGGACCTATCCAGCCTAAACACATTTTTACTCGTGCCAAAATTCAAGATGCTCACATTACAGCAGCTTCTTCCCGTGCTGGGCAAGGAGTCTTGGCTGCTAACATTGGACCTCAAGGAGGCATACCTGCATGTCCCAATCAGACAAAGTTGCAGAAGATACCTCAGATTTCTTGCAGGTTCAACCCATTATCAATTCTCTGCATTGCCCTTTGGCTTATCTACTGCGCCCAGAGTTTTCACGAAATGCCTGGCATCAGTAATTGCCTACTGCAGACTTCAAGGGATACAAATATACCCATATTTGGATGATTGCCTGATCCAAGCGGACAGCAAGCACATACTTCTGAAACATCTGGCTTTTGTAATAATGTTGAATTCTCTGGGAAACACAGTCAACAAAAAGAAATAAAGGTTAATATCCTCTCAAAAAATAATTTTCCTGTGTGCCAACTTGGACACAAACACCCAGATGGCCTACCTCACACCAGAGAAACAGGAGCAACTAACTCAATACTTCAGAAAACTAGCAAATTTCACCAGGCTGACTGCAAGGAAAATCCTGCAGGCTCTGGGATTCATGGCATCTTGCATACTACTAATCCCATGTGCAAAGCTGCATATGAGGAAACTTCAATGGTACCTAAAAAAACATATGGTCTCAACACAGCCACAGTTTGGAAACAATAATACCACTAATTCCATGTCTGCAAAAGGAATTTCTGTGGTGGGCTCAAGCATGCCAAACAAACACAGGTCTCCCATTCTGCAAGCCTCAAGCAAATCAAGTCATCACAACAGACGCCTCGGACTATGCCTGGGGGGCGCACATGACAGATCGGTGAATTCAGGGCAAATGGTCCCAAAAAGAAAAGCACCTTCACGTAAATCAAAAGGAAATGCTAGCAGTAATAAATGCTATTATAGCTTTCAAAGACCTTCTGCATCCAGGTCTACTATTGATAAGGACAGACAACACCACAGTAATGTGGTACATAAACAGGGAGGAACCCATTCATACCCCCTATTTAGGCTGGCCATGTCACTTTGGAACATGGCTCTGGAATTACAAATCGAACTTCAAGCACAGTACTTTCCAGGCAAAGAAAACACGCTGGCAGACAACCTAAGCAGAAATATGACAGATCCACACGAATGGAAGTTGCATCCTCAAGTTTTTACAGAGATAATTCAAGCATGGGGAAGGCCAGACATAGATCTCTTTGCCTCCCACAAAAATCACCAATTGACAAAATTTTGCTCAAGGACTTTTCATCCACAGGCCTGGAGAGTGGACGCTCTCTTTCAGTTGGACAACAATGACAGTTTATGCCTTTCCACCTCTTCCTCTGCTGCCCAAAGTTCTATTAAAAACCAGAGCAGACAGACCAAAGATGATTCTCATTGCTCCAGACTGGCCAAGACAGCACTGGTACCCACTCCTGAGGAGCCTGACGCATTCCCCACCATGGACCCTACCTCTAATGCCTCCTCTTCTGACTCAGCACAGCTTCAAAACTCTTCACAGTCAGCTGAAAACACTGAATCTGGCCACATGGAAGATTCCTTAACTTCACAACAAACCCTACTCTCCAAGGAGGTGCAGGATGTCATTTTGGAAGCCAGAAGGCCATCTACTAGAAAAGTTTACTCCGCAAAATGGAAACGGTTTTGTGCCTGGAATGAGAAAAAGGGCCAGAATCCTGGAAAACTGAATTTACCTCAGATATTACAGTATCTAGCTGAGCTGCTAAGCAGTGGACTTTCATTCTCCTCCATCAAAATCCATGCCTCAGCCATTTCTGCAGAATACAACACTGATCCACCTTTATTCTCTCACCCCCTCTTAAGCCAGTTCCTCAGAGGGGCTAAGAATATAAAACCACCAAGGAAACAACCAATACCTGCTTGGGACCTCAATCTCATTCTAGAAAAGCTGACCTTGCCTCCTTTTGAGCGAGCTGCTTCAACAGATTTGCAATATTTGTCCTGGAAAACAGCCTTCCTCCTGGTTATCACCTCAGCTCACAGGGTATCGGAACTACAAGCTCTCATGGCTGTGCAGCATTTCATCATTTTCCATCAGGACAGAGTTTCCTTACGAACCAACCCATCCTTTATGCCAAAGGTGGTATCCAGGGTAGCTTTGAATCGGGCTATCCACTTACCTACCTTTTACCCTAATCCTCAAAACAAAGGGGAGAGACTACTACATTCCTTGGACATCCACAGACAGCTGCGCTATTATTTGGACAGAACAAAGCCTTTCAGAAAATCAGAACAACTCTTTGTGTCCTATGCTATAGGAGCTCAAGGGAAGCCAATTTCCAAACAGACAATCTCAAAATGGATAGCCCACTGCATACGCTTTTGTTACTCTTTTCATGGTAAAACTGTACCTGCAAGCATCAGATCTCACTCCACAAGGGCCACAGCTACCTCTGCAGTTTTCCTCAGAGGAGTTCCTACCAAAGATATTTTGGAAGCAGCCACTTGGAGTTCTGTGCATACCTTCTCCAAACACTACCACCTACCATTATACTCCAAAACTAGAGCAGGCTTTGCCACTGCAGTCTTGCAGGGCATCCTGGCTCCTCCTAGTTCCACCTAGTGCCTACCACCCCCTTTTTAGCTTTGGGATTCTACCCATCTGTTATGACTGCAGCTGTATGCACGATGAACATAGTACAGTTTTGTACCTACCATAAATGTAGATGTTCGAGTGCTAATACAGCTGCAGTCCAGGTTGACCTCCCTCCTTCCCCTCTTGGGACAGGCCTATTGGCTAACACCTCCTCATACAACCTGATTGGGGTATTTTTTGGTGTATTTGCTTGCAACTACTGTATTTTGTTTATATTGCATTGCATTATTACATAAATTTATGTGTTGCCTTCCTTCTGGGAGCACCTGACATCTGGGTCAAGAAAAACTGAAGAAAATGGCGTCGGCTGGTTCTTTTATACCCCTGTCGCACTGACGTCAGGGAAGAAGCGACGACAACCGACGCCAGACCTAGACTTTGGAATTCGGCCGACCGAGGACCCGCCTGACGGCAGGAGAACCCATCTGATGTCCTTCAAGGATGCATCTGCAGTCATAACATATGGGTTGTCCTGCCTCAGGCAGCCCTTCGGTCGGCCGGATTCCAAAGTCTGGGGCTGGCCTCGGCTGATGTCGCACTTTCCCCGACGTCAGAGCGTCTGGGGTATAAAAGCATCAGCCGACGCCATTTTCCTCAGTCTTTCTTGCCACATGGTGCCCAAAGCAGAAGCAGTTCGCAAGTGCCGGTCAGTCAGCTCCTGTGATTCAGCTACCGAAGACTTTGAAAAAGCTAAGTACCCCGTTGGGGACTCTTTCTTGCCTCAGCCGATGTCAGATAAAGTAAATAATTGTTTAACTTGTGGGAAACAAATACCTCCTAAGGATTTCCACTCTTACTGCCTCCCTTGCTTAGGCCCAGACCACGACGTCTCGGCCTGTTCAGCCTGTGCTTCCTTCAACCGACGAACTCTTAGACGTCGGTCGGAGTTTGCAGAGGAATTCTTTGGGGCTACTTTTGCATATAAGATGCCGTCGGAGACTCCCACTTCGCATTTGGTGAAAAAACGGAAGGACAAGGACCGACACTCGCGGCCCGCGGTTTCGGCTGAAACCACGGTTAGGCCTACCGTGAGTGTCTCGGTTTTGGCCGAAACCGAGTCCTCGGTACTTCCTTTAACCGAATCCACTCAACTGACCACCGCGGCCCTGGAGGCCCCGGCTGAGTCGGCTACTGAGCTACCTACTGAAACCAGTGTCCAGGAAATGTCCGACACCATTCCTTTGGATAAGTCTACTCTTGCACGTGGTGCAGCCAGACCCCCCTGCTTCCATGTCCATTAAGGCTTTTTCCAGGGCTAAAGCTGCTAAACTTGCCTAAGCTTTGCCTCCCAAGACTACCTCTCAGAGACCTACTTCTAGTTCTCAGATCCTCAGCCTTGCAGAGGATCTTATCTCTTTAATTAGAGGTTCTCAGCCTCACCCGGACAGGGGCTCTCAACCACCACCAGACAAAAGGCCCAGGACTGAGCCCTCTGACCAGCACCCTTCAGATGAGTCTACGGATGGATCTGTGTTGTCAGATCACCAGGAGGAGGCTTATTCGGCCTACGAGGATTATGATGCTGAAGAATCTATCCCTTCGGCCTCCCATCCTGAAGAGTTTTCTTTTGGTGAGACACTACACTCTATGAGAGAACATTTTCAATGGCAGGGTCAGGAATTTTCTGATTCTAGAAAGAGATTAAGGACCTTTTTACATTTACCTCAGCATAGGCCCTTAGCTATACCTCCTGTTTTGAATGTTATTGATTATGTGTACAATGATGTTAGTACAGCCCCTGATTCTCTCCCTCCGGCTCCTTCCAAACCTGATAGATACTACAGGGTCCTGGATTCTCATCTACATCTGTACAAGGCCCATTCTGCAGACCCAGATACTATTTCTCAGGGCCCAAAAGGGGTTGCAGCTGCCACTGCCAAAAATCCTCTACCTTCTGAAAGGGAGTCTAGAGCTTTAGAGAGATGGGGAAAGAAGGTATATACTTCTGCAACTCTTTCCTTGAGGGCATTAAATTGTCAATTTCATATGATACAGTACCAAGAGTATTTGTTAGATGAATTGCATAAGAAGCTTTCCTCTTCTGAACCCCTTGACCGTAAATCCCTTCAGGATCTGGTACATAACTCACAGCAGGTTAGTAATCATTTTTGCAGTGTGGTTATGATGCACTGGAAGCTTCATGTAGGTCAGCTATGACTGGGGCAGTTATTCGTAGGCATGCCTGGTTGAAGGAACAATCTTTACCAGACCATGTTAAAGCTAAACTCCTGGATGCTCCAATGGAAAAACAAAAATTATTTGGTTCCTCGGCTCAGGAGGTCTTAAAGAAGTTTGAAGAAAGGGCAAAATCTGTGCAAACAGTTAAGGACTTTCTGCAAGTACAACCACCGAGATTCAGCAGAAACTGGCCTACTAAGAATTGGTCCTTTCCAGACTCTGACAGATCCCAGAGGGGCAGGAACAGGCGTCCCAGAGGTAGAGGGCAAGCTAGAGGCTCCTACAGAGGCCGTCAGTGGCAACCTACCAACCAGAGAGAGGTAGTGCAGGAACAGCAACAACAACTACCACACCTGGACAGACTCAATGACTTTCCTTTGATTCTGCCGACCAGGGCTCAATTGGAAGCACCATTGGGCGGAAAGCTTTCTTTATTCTCAAAAAACTGGCATTACATTACAAGGGACACATGGACACTGCAAATAATAGACAAAGGATACAGGTTCCACTTCCACACTTTGCCAAGAAAAAACGGAATGCCAAACCTGCCACCAAATCAGAGGGCAGAGGCTTTAAAGCAGATCAACAACTTAATACAAATGAAAGCCATAGAAAAGGTACCTCTTTCAGAACAAGGCCAAGGATTTTATTCCAGATTATTCCTTGTTCCAAGAAAAGAAAATCAATGGAGGCCTATTCTCGACCTGTCCACACTGAATAATTACCTCATTGTGCCAAAATTCAAGATGCTGACCCTACAGCAACTTCTTCCCATGCTGGGCAAGGAGTCTTGGCTGGTGACTCTAGATCTCAAGGAGGCATACCTGCATGTCCCTATTCGGCAAAGTTGCAGAAGACACCTCAGATTTCTTGCAGGATCAGAGCATTATCAATTCTCAGCATTGCCCTTTGGCTTATCTACTGCACCCAGAGTATTCACGAAATGCCTGGCATCAGTAATTGCACACTGCAGACTTCAGGGGATTCAAATCTACCCATATCTGGATGACTGCCTTATACAAGCGGACAAAAAGAAAAATTTGATAAAGGACTTGGGCTATGCCATCCACCTGTTACAGGCCTTGGGATACACAGTCAACATCCAAAAATCAAGACTTGTTCCATCCCAAAGGATAACCTTTTTGGGTGCAGATCTAGACACAACCACCCAAATGGCCTTTCTCACAGAAGAAAAACAAAAACAACTTCCGGATTACTTCTTGAATCTGACAAGACAAACTCAGTTAACTGCAAGGAAAATCCTGCAGGCCCTGGGTTACATGGCATCCTGCATAATTCTGATTCCACAGGCCAGGCTGCATATGAGAAAATTACAATGGTACCTAAGGAGTGTATGGTCTCAGCACAGTCACAGTTTGGAAACTTTGATACCAATCATTCCTTGCCTTCAAAAGGAATTTCTGTGGTGGGCTCAAGCCTGCCAGTCCAACAGAGGGTTGCCTTTCAACAAACCAAAAACAAAACAAACCATCACCATGGACGCTTCAGACCGAGGATGGGGAGCACACATGAAGGGCAAATATATCCAAGGCCTATGGTCTCAAGGGCAGCTGCGCATGCACATAAACCAAAAGGAAATGCTGGCAGTGATACACGCAATCAAGGCCTTCAAACCTTTCCTCCATCAAGGCCACCTGTTAATAAGGCCAGACAACACCACAGTCATGTGGTACATAAACAAGCAAGGAGGCACGCATTCTTACCCTCTATGCATGCTGGCCATGAATATATGGGAACTATGCTTGAAACTCAATATCCAACTACAGTCCCAGTTCGTGCCAGGGAAAGAAAATGCACTGGCAGACAGCTTAAGCAGAACTACCGTGGATGCACATGAATGGATGCTGCACCCAGACCTCTTTCTACTCATAACACAAGCATGGGGAAAGCCGGAGATAGATCTGTTCGCCTCGCCCCACAATCATCAACTGAAGACATTCTGCTCAAGGACATACCACCCACAAGCTTGGAGGGTGGACTCTCTCTCTTTCAGCTAGAAAGCTCTAAAAGTCTATGCCTTCCCACCTCTCCCATTAATGTCCAAGGTTTTACTGAAGATCAGGGCAGAACAGCCAAGAGTTATTCTGATAGCTCCAGACTGGCCAAGGCAGCACTGGTACCCACTATTGAGGAGCATGTCACAGACGAAACCGTGGCCTCTCCCCCTATGGCCACTTCTTCTGACACAGAACAATTTCAAGATCTTGCATCCCAACTTGAAAACATTGCAGCTAACTGCCTGGAAGATTCCATAAACCCCCCTCAAAATAACTTATCACAGAGAGTAAAGGACATTATTATGGAAGCTCGCCGCCCTTCCACAAGGAAGACATACTCAGCAAAATGGAAAAGATTTCTCATTTGGAACACAACAAAAG